>NC_089844.1:192409908-192732444 GCF_035609145.1 Eleutherodactylus coqui
CCCACCAGTATGGATGTAGGCTTCACTGTGGAGTCCCCAGGCCGTTACCCTGGAAGTGGTCCCAGTAATGTGACACTACTATAGATGAAGCCGCGGTACCTAATAGTGTGAACCAAGGCATAATCAGAACAATCTGGGTCAGGGCAAATAGTGCAGCTTCAGAATGAGGGACAAGCTGAAGGTCAGGACACACACAAAATGGGTTCAGCCTGGTATAGCAGGCCAGAACTCAGGGCAAGCAGCAGACAGAAGTATGGTCAACATAGCAAGCCAAGGCCAGGAGCCAAGAATACAGCAAAGTCAGGAACCAGAGAATCAGAACACATCAGGTCCTTAATCTGGACCAGAGACCAAAAACTTCATGGAAGGTGCATGGATATTGCCGGGCATACCTAATGATTGGCTGGGGAGACTTCACAAAGTGTACGCTCATCCTTTAAGGGTGCGGGCATGTGAACGCTTGCACCCTTCAGGCCACCAAGAGAGACGAGGCAAAAACAGCTGCTCATAGAAGTCTACAGTAAGAAGAGATGTTTGAGAAGAGAGATAGAAGCAGAGAGATACAGACACGGAAAATGTGGGCAGAAAATGTGGTTATAGGCGCAATCCCATTTAACTCATAGAGCCACGAGACATGTTTTTGAGCTCGCCTCCTCTGCAAAGAGAACACACCAATGCTGGCTGATTCCCCATTATATGTACAGTGTATTCCCACGTCTTGTGGCTCTTTGAGTTAAATGGGATTGCGCCTATAACCACATTTTCTTCCTACACTTATCTCATGTACTTGCATGTCTCCCTCGGAAGGTGTGAACTTTCATGGACTGCCTACATCTTCTCCGACTCGTCAAGAATCGATCAATCTCACTCCCTTATATAGAGTAAGGGAGGAAAAAACAAAACAAAAACATTTACAAGCCAAAACATCGGTATATAGATTTACTCTGCTCCTTCTTGTCTCTTCTCATCCTTCATTAACAGATATGGAGACTGTCACACATACATGCTACTGCAGCTAATAATGCATGTTTACTGGTCTAATGGCCGATATTCTCTGTGTGTGATCAGGAAGTTAGAACCTGCTGTTTTCTCCGTGTGCGGTGTATGAGGGCTATTAGAACAGCTATTCTTCTCCATCCAGCTCAGGGAGATCTGAAAATTTAGGATGCAGCTGTCAGCAAATTGGTGAAAAATGCAGGATATGATGGCCAGGAATATGGTTATACCTCGTGTATATATCCATGGCAACTCATTCTGAAAAGTCATTTGCACGTATGGTTATTTCTACTTACTGGATAACCCCTTTTCAATAGGACCACCTGTGTGAAAATAATAAACAGACAGACACTTACCCTCCCGGGGCCACTGGGATCCAGTGCTGCAACTGGCTATGGTCCCAGTTATCCCAGTGATAGATGATGTCACAGAAAATCAGATAACCGCTGCAGCCAGTGTGAGGCTGCAGTGTCACCACTCCTCCTCCTGGCATCAGCGCTCACATCCTGATAACCACTGCAGCCAGTGTGAGGCTGTAGTGTCACCGCTCCTCCTCCTAGCATCAGCGCTCACATCCTGATAACCACTGCAGCCAGTGTGAGGCTGCAGTGTCACCACTCCTCCTCCTGGCATCAGCGCTCACATCCTGATAACCACTGCAGCCAGTGTGAGGCTGCAGTGTCACCGCTCCTCCTCCTGGCATCAGCGCTCACATCCTGAGCAGCAGGAGTTCAAGGACGTGATGCTAGGGCCTCTCATTGGCTGCAGCGGTCACTTAATTACCTGTTTCATGATCTGTCACAACAATCTCGCCGACTGTAGAGGGTTAAGTATCTCTGTTTTATTATTTTCACCAAGGAAAATCAAAAAGGGGGTTATTCAGCAGCCGGAGAAGTGCTTAAGATTTGTTGCAGACTGCCATATTGTTTATATTTTAGAGCTATTGACCTCAAGTTGTTTGCTTCTTTACAAACTAAATTTCCTTGACATTCAATTAGGGATTTCTTTATAGTTTTCTTACAATTAAGCTTTTTACCTAAAGCGATGCAAGTCATGAAGAGAAACAATGGCGGACCTTGTATTGTGCACATGGCTTGTTCTGTGATACATTCCTTAAATAGAATTCCTTAATGTTTTTGTTCCTTGTTTAATATCTGATCCATCAATACTGGGGAAGTCTGTAGAATGAATTGCTCTTGGATTGCAGAGAGGGGGAGATGTTATCTCCTAATGACCATCTATTGTATAAAGAATCATCTCAGCTAGTTCCTTTAACTAAATTCCACGAACAACATGTTTAATTTTCCACTTATTTCTTAAGATATAATTTCCAAGTTGTTGTTTGTGAATTAAAAGCCTTTTTCAGCAGTTTTGAAACAGTTTAAAACAAAGTTTATTACTTTTCTTTAGAAATGTTATTCTCATTAGGGGAAAGGATTGTGTCTGATGATAGTGGTGACACCAATAAAATGGAATGTGTAAAGAAAGATACTTGGTTTTCTGCTTTCATGCAAATAAACCTTAGTCATTGTATAATGGAAAGGTCTGCAACTCTATAATACCTGGGATTCCACAGGATTTTGCAGATTTCCCATCAGTCCCCAGATGCTTGCTGTTAGCACTCTTGGATACAGCACCAGAAGTCCCCCAGATTCACTCACACGCTGATTTCCAGCAGTCAAAGGGTTAATACCACTGAAGAATTGACTTTCAAAGCATCAAAGTTTTAGGTTTTACGGACAAATTGCAGTGCTTTCAAAAAAAAGAGGCAAGCAAGAGAACAGAGGAAAAAGGAGGAGTGGAGGAACCCCCAGGAAGAAGCAGCAGATCCTTTTTGAGAAAAATATTCCAGTCTCCTGGATAGGGTTAAAGTACCGGCCTCAATATTACGCCTGAAACTCCATACCAAAAACTCTCCATCCACAAAAACTATTCCACCTCCCCACTCCAAGATTACATCATTTTACAAATCAACACTGTCCACCCTGAAAAAAAAAGAAACTTAGAAGGAAGGGTAAGCGAGTGTGGCAATGTTATGAAAATAGCCAAAGAAAGCATCCCCCAGAAGCACTAAACAATGGGAAAGCCATGAAATATGGGGTCTTCAACCTTTCGGACCACATTTTAAAGAAAAAAGTGGAGATTTGGAGCAAAGGCTTATCCTTTAGCCTCTTTTTGAACTATTCATTGATCTCAACTATTTTATCAGGAATTTACCTTTATACAGACACTTTGCAATAAAGAGTCTCAAAGACTCATCTACCCAAACCACAACTAATAACTCAAAGGGTCTATCTATCCCCTACACCGAAGTGGGGAATGTGATACATCTAATATTGAAGGAGCCTCTGGTTACAAACCTAAACCCCCAAGTAACTTTTATCAGATGGAACACATAGAACTCTTCATCCAGACCTTCTATGGTAAGGTGATTTCAAACTAGGAAAAATTTGGGACATCACATCATCTTAGTAACTAACCCTAAGAAATGTGTCCGACAACAGCAATATCATTATAAAAAATGCTGACAAAGGGGGGGGGGGGGGGGGCAGTGATTATGAACAGTAACTCTTACGACTTAGAGGCACAGAGAATATTGGGGGCAAGGGAGTACTGCACAAAACTCCATAGTATACCAATCCAAAATAGAAAAAGGTCACTATTCAGTTTTATAGATGATAACTGAAAAGGATTGTATGTGTAATAACACTCCAGAAACTCCATATTGGTATATTTTACCAAAAAGTTTATAAATCCCTTATAAACCCGCCCGTCATGTGGATTCCCTGGTGTGTTGGTGTGAACTATGTCCTGTCTGCTTGGATCATTTACCATCTAGGGCAAGCGAGGTTCTTAGGTTCCAGAGTAGGGCCATCCCTATTGGCACGATTGCCTCGCTTGCAGACAGTTCTCCTGGGGTAAGTTCTCTTGTCAGAGTAGGGACTGGCGAGACAATGAGGACCATCGTTGCGGGCTTGTGGGCTTAAGTGTCTTGGCAAAAATGCAAACCAATACCTGTACCGTATCTATTCTATCTCTTTATGCATGCAGGTATGCTAGGTGAGTGTCTTGGGTGTTTGTCAGTCATTGTGTCTGTCTGCCTGTTAGTCCAGTTCGCAGTTCACTTTCCATTGGTGTTTCATGTGTGCATTTGCGAAGTATTTCATGTTACGAAAAAACGATCCCTCACAAAACTGCATCCGTGGAAAAAAGAAAAGTTATGGGACTTTGCAGCGATGTAAAAAAAATCATTACAAAAAGGGGGGGTTTTGTTGTGCAAAGGTGGAAAAAATAATAGTGTTGGTATCGTTGTAATCATATCAACCCGCAGAAAAAAGTTATTGTGCCATTTATGCTGCATGAGTAAAGCTGTGAAAAAAAAAGGTGGCAGAATTATGGTGTTTTTTTTTCCTGCCCTAAAAAACAAAGTTTTACAATACATAGTTTTGTTGTTAGCCATTTAGTGGTTCACGACCCTCGGCGACCCTAAAGGCAAGCTCCCTCCATGTTTTTCGGTTTTCCTTCTTTCAGTTGTGTGATATCCATGTCAGTATCAGCAATGACCGTATCAGCCATTGTCTGCTTTGGTGGTTGGGTCTTCTTTTGCCACGGATCTCTCCAAGCATTATAGATTTTTCTAGTGACTCTTCTCGGATTACATGGCCAAAATCCGTGAGTCTGAGTCGGTCATCTTCCCCTCCAGTGCTATATTGGGTCTTATATGATTCAGGATTTCTTTGTACGTAACTCTCGCCGTCCAGGGTATACACAGCAGCTTTCGTCAGCACCACAAATGCATCAATCCTCCTATTAGCTTCCCTCACAGTCCAGCTTTCACATCCATACATGGCTCTGGGGAAAACAGTGGTTTGCACTATCCTGCGTTTAGTTGCTATTACAGTATCCCTACTTTTCCTAATTTCTTCCGTGTTTAGCATTGTGCTTCTTCCCAATGCTATCCTATGTTTTATCTCTGACATAGATTCTCCTGCCTGGTCAATTTTTGAGCCAAGGAAGATGACGTCTGGCACACATTCTATAACCTCATTGTTGATTTTGAATTGAATTTGGCAATTTTTTGCAGTTGTCATAATTTTAGTCTTCTTTACATTCAGGTAGAGGCCGATTTTTTTACTTTCAGTTTTAATCTTTCATATCAGCTGCTTCAGACAGACTTCTGTTTCTGCAAGCAGAGTTGTGTCATCCTCATACCGGAGATTGTTGATGTTTCTGACACCTATTTTCACCCCGATTTCCAATTCGTCTAGGTCCAATTTACGCATGATGCATTTACAGTACATTACATATACTAAAAATGGTACCAATGAAAACAACAGTTTCCCACATAAAAACAAGCCCTCATGTGGCTATGTCAATGGAAAAATAAAAATGTTATGGCTTTTGACTAGTGGAGATGAAAATCCCTGCAAAATCCTTGCATTCTTATGGCAAAAACTAAGGGTTAATGCAAGAATGTTCTCATTCTCTGACAGCAAATGTAGATCATGAAAATAATAATGGATTACAATTTAGCACCTAATCCTCACGGCTACTTCTGCTCACTCACACTTGTTATACTTTGAGTATATAGCTCATCAACCACAGAGCTCGAACACATGGGATTAAAGAAGGTGTTTTCATTACCAGCCAAGTTATAATACAAGATTGCTTTCTTTAAAGGGGTTTTCCAGGGAGAATACTACTGATGACCTATCCTCAGGATAGGTCATCAATAGTTGATTAGCTGGGGTCTGATGCTCGGGACCCCGACCAAAAGCTGAGTGGGTGCATGCTGACAACACCGCAAATACACAGAGGTCGAACGGAAGCAGCGGAGGTCTCTGCTCTGACCTCTGTGTTTTGCCGGGCTGACAGCATGCGCCCGCTGAGCTGATCGGTTGGGGTCCCAAGCAACAGGCCCCAGCCGATCAACTATTGATGACCACCCATAGTATTCTCCCTGGAAGATCCCTTTAAGAAACGTTTGTTTGGGGATTGGGTTTTTCTTTAAAACAAAAAGTGTTTTTAAACTTGGAGAACACTTTCAGTAAACAGCAGCCGTATTGTACCCATAACAGAGAAGATTAAGAGAATTGGAACCCCAGTAAATACGGCATGCAATATTGTTCCCCATCATATTATATGAGGCCCCACTGAGCAATATCATAGACAGGTAGAAACAATTTGACAGGATTTTAACTGCATTTATTCCTTTCAGGGTCTAAAACACCTAATGCACAACCAAAGTCTTATCACTCTTCTTTCCTGCTAATCTCTTGTGGACACATTTTACATTGGAGCTGCCAAAAGATGAGGTTTATTGCAAATCTGTCATATTTATGGCCTACACTTTACTCTGTCGAATTTTCTCCTTTTTATGCAATTTTCACTTTAGCTTCATATTCCCCAAAATAAAAATAGATTTCTCTTATTCAAGTCGATTCATTGATAATATGAAAACATGAGTTCATGTTGGCAATACAATAGATTTCTATGTAGAATACTTCCTGTAGTAATGAATGTTCTATTCTCACATTGTCACGTCTCTGCCAGCACCCCTTTACTACTGCGGGTGGCATCAACAAACTGAGCTAATAACTGATATTCTTCTTTTATTTATTATGGTTAGGAAATGCATCTTATTTTATATGTTGCCTCCAAGTTAGGAAATGTGAACAGATTCATTTATTTTATGTTACAGGCAAAATTATAAAATGCGTCGGTAATGTGTATACTGTCAGAATGCAATTACGTTATTTCATATTTTGCCTAAAACTTGCTACCACGTTTCCCCAAAAATAAGACCTACCTTAATAATAAGTCCTGTCTTGATTTTGGGGGTAAGCTTGATATATAAGCCCTCTCACAAAAATAAGCCCTAGCAACACTACATGAAAAGAAAAGCAATACTCACCAAGTAGGTGCCATTGGGGTCCCTGCTGTTGAACTGGAGTGCACCTGCAGGTTTCCGTGCAGTCCTCAACGCCGACGGAGCATCTCTTGCTGGTAACAGGTCTTGAATACCCCGCCCCCAGCAAGCAATTGCTCTGATTGCCTGAGGCGGCACTCCTGAACCAATCAGAGACGGCACTCGATGAACCAATCCCAGCCATTCATTGTATGGCTGTGGTTGGTATATCAAGCACCAGCTTTGATTGGCCGAGGCAGCGCTCATGAACCAATCAGAGCAATCGCTTGTTGGAGGTGTGGTATTCAAGCCACGTTACCATGAAGCAATGCTCTGTTTGCATTGGGGACTACACGAAAGCCTGCCAGAGTGCCGGAGGCCAGCGGGAGGGCCACAGACAGTGACTGCTAGGTGAATATAAGACACCCCCTGAAAATAAGACCCTGTGCCTCTTTTGGAGCAAAACTTAGTATAAGACAGGGTCTCATTTTGGGGAAAACATGGTAGGAACTCTATAAATGTAAAAATTAAACCTAACACATATGTAAACTAAAATGGTATTTGTATAAACTAGAGCGTGATTCAAAAGTCAGTCACCTGGTAGATCTGCTGAACGAAAAAAAATACAACAATACAGCAAAATATACTAAAAAACATAGCAAATGTCACGTCACCACCAGCACACCTTTGCTACTGTGGGTTTTATCCTGGCTAGTTAGAGTTAATATCTTCGGTCCTGGCTAGTTAAGGTTAATTAGTCCTGCAGCTGTTAGCTGTGGTAGTGGCTGAGGATTGACAGCTCTGTCAGCCAATCGGTTTCTGCCCGCTCCCTATATAATCCAGCTCTTCCTTGCTGGGAGTTGCCAGTTATTTTTCAGTGTTCCAGATCAAATCCGCTTGCTCAGTGCTCCTGTCTGTTGTCTGGCTCCTTTGTTCTGTTTGTCCTCTGTATCTGTCTGTCTGTTTTGCATTCTGTGCTCATCTTTTATTGTCAGCCTCGGTTTGTCCCTGGTTTTCTGTACTCGGGTTCCCCTCTGACCTTGGACCTGACCTTGTGGAAGTAGTGGGATCATCCCTTTCAGGACAGGTGCTCCGCTGCAAGGTAGATTCTGTCGGAGGGGTTCAGAGAGCCCTGCTCTCATCGCTACCTCCCCTTTCTGTCTGCACCTAGCCACCTGTGTAGCGAGCTACACACCCGTCCTGACTGCTCCAGTACCAAATCTCTATATAGTTTGGTCAGCCGTCCAGGACAAACAGAAATAGAAAAAAAATTTAAATTCCGCCATCTTTAACCCCTTCCCGCTCCTGGACGTACCTGGTACGTCATGGCAGCCTGGTACTTCCCGCAACATGACGTACCTGGTACGTCCTGGAGATAGCGCGGGATCACATAAGATCCCGCGCTATCCCGCAGCGGGAGCCGGCTGTCAGTCACAGCCGGCGTCCCGCTCCAACAGCGGGGGGGCATCGGAGATGCGCCCGCCGCTGTTAACCCCTTCCCTGCCGCGATCTAAGTAGATCGCGGCAGGGAAAGAGTTCACAGAGGGATCGCGATCCCTGTGTGTCTCCGGCCGGAACTCGCGATGTTATCGCGAGAGCCCGGCCTGTCACCATGGCAACAGGACGCCAGACACCGGCGTCCTGTATTGCCTGTGCCTATAATCGCTGTACAAGCGATAAGGCATGGCAGAGCAGTAGCTTTGCCATGCCTTATGACAGCGATCATAGGCATAGTGCTGCAAGTCCCTCAGAGGGACTCAAATAGTGTAAAAAAAAGAAAAGAAAAGTGTAAAAAAAAGAAAAATGTAAAAAAAAAATGTAAAAAACCCCTTTTTTTATGCTTTTTCTAATATTAGCATAAAAAAAGGGAAAAAAAAACTAAAACCCCACATATTTGGTATTGACGCGTCCGTAACGACGTGTACAAAAAGTTGAACACGCTTTCTATTTTGTACGACAAAAAGCGTAAAAAAAAACGCTAAAAAACAGAGGCAAAATGCTAATTTTTAGCATTTTGCCTCACAAAAAATGCAATAAAAGTGATCAAAAAAGCCGTACATTTCCCAAAATGGTACCAATAAAAACTACAGCTCGTCTCGCAAAAAATAAGCCCTCATAGAGCTCCGTACATAGAAAAATAAAAAAGTTACATGACTTTGAATGCAGCTATAGAGAAAAAAAAAAGATTTCCAAAAAAAGGGGGTTTTATTGCAAAAAAGTGTAAAAACCTAAAAAAAATATAACAATTTTGGTATCGTTGTTACCGTACCGACCCGCAGAAAAAATTTAGTGTGTCATTTATGCTGCATGATTAACGCTGTAAAAAAAAAAAAAAAAAATCTATGGCAGAATTGATGCGTTTTCTCTCCCTGTTATCATTAAAAAAAAAAATAAAAAATTTACGATATTGTCTATATACCCAAAAGTGGCACCGATAAAAACTACAGATCGCCACGCAAAAAACGAGCCCTTATACGGCCGCGTCGACGGAAAAATAAAAAAGTTATGGCTTTTGAAAAATGGAGATGGAAAAATACCAAAAAATCGCTTGGTCCTCAACGCCAAAATAGGCCATGTCATTAAGGGGTTAAGGGCGTCTTATTTTTACGCCGCGCAAACTGCAAAAAAATGAACTTTATTCTGTGGGTCGGTACGATTGCTACTACACCAAATTTGTATATATTTTTTTTTTCACTGTCTAACTTTTTTTCAAAGATATTTAATTTTTAAATTATTTTTTGTCGCCATCTACTGACTTTTTTATTTTTCAGTCGACCCAGTTGTTCAAGAGCTCATTTTTTGCAGGACGTCCTATAATTTCCGTTGGTAGCATTTTTGAATACATACGACCTTATGATCCCTTTTTATTACATTTTACTTTGGAGACGGTGGTGACCAAAAAGCGCATTTCTGGCGTTCTTTATCTTTCTTTCTGACGAAGTTCATCGTGCGGGGTGAATAATGCATTAGTTTGAGAAATCAGACTTTTACGGACGCAAATATGTATTTTTATTTTATTATTTTATATAAATATGGCAAAAGTTTTTTTTTTCACTTTTATTACTTTTTATTTTTTAAATAATTAATAAAACGTTTTTAAACTTATTTTTACTTTGTTTATCAGTCCCCAGAGTGGACAAGAACTGTGGTTTGATCGCTCCTGCAGTATGATGCAATGCCATAGCATTACATTATACCGCGATCTGACAGGCAATCTTTCAGAAGGAGCCCGGCTGCCATCACACTCACACGGTAACCTGCGATCTCATTGTGGGGGGCCTTATGTGACCCCTGAATATCGGTTGGGGGATTTAAATGCTGCGATCAGAATTGACAGCGGCATTTAAAGGGTTAACAGCTCTGATGAGCCGCGCGGCTTATCGGAGCTGTTCTTGCTGCTGCTGGCTGTAAGATAAAGTCAGCAGCCGCGATCTATAGAGCAGAATCGACCAGTGATTTCCCTCCATACATACCCCGAACCTGCAGGACGTAACTGTATACTGGAGCGTTAAGGGGTTAAGCAGCCTTGAGGCCATTCGGTGACATCAGCAATATACAGAGCATAGAGTTTATAACCCAACGCCTTCATGGATTATTGCCTTACAATGGTCCACGAATATTCAAACTGATAATTTACATTGCTTAGAAACCTAAAGGGAGAACACTAACCTCAGACTACAAGAGTGAAGATGAAATAACTAAAGATTCAGAATGTTTGCATTGATTCTATAGATGTGTCATTTTAATTTCGATAAGGTATTATAATTTGCGCAATGTATACATCTTTAGCATCGTATCCATATCCTTATCTTGTTATATCACTTCCTGTAGGTATTTGTTGTATATTTTGAGACCGTTTTCCTGTACCCACAGATTCTTAAAATCCATTTTCCATTGCTGTACATCCCATCCTCACTTCCACTAATACAACATTGGGAGCATCTTACATTGCCTAAATAAGAGGTCCTACCCTCTCACATGTGAAAGCCTGTCACTCATTACGAGCTCGTATAGCATTTGCAATGTAGTGGAATAAATTCAGACAAGTGGAAAAAGAGGAATCAGTAAGAAGCGACTATGAAAGGTTGATACAAAGCTTCAAGAGCATTTAATGTGTGAATTTCCAAATCATGTCAAGAAGAAGCCCTTATTCCAAGGAGCCTTTCTTTTGTAAGAGAAGAATTCTTGACTAATGGGCCAGGACTCGGCTGGCTCTTGCCTTTGTAAAATAGGTCATTATCACTTGACTCTGTAGTAAAGAACTGTGTGGTATATGTTTCTTTTTAGCGCATTGGGTAATGGACCTTAAAGAAAAGAGGTTTACAGTGAGTCTGGATGGCAAGGAGAATATTATAAGACGAGTGTTTATGTTAACCGATAACTCAAAAAAGTATAAAAATATTCAACAAAAATGAATTGCCTCCATGCATTTATTTTCAGTATCACGCTTTATATGCCAGCTGATGGTTCCATCATTGAAGATGATTTTCCAACTTTCTGAAAAATCATTTATTATGTTATTTTGTAAGTTGGAAAAAAAAGACTTTAAAAGTCTTTATATTTAGGTGAAAACTACATATATTGGCAAGAATATATACCCACATACATCAATGTTGGCACCCATTGGTTGTTGGGATGTGAATCCAACTTGTTAAGGGTTTTGTAAGCGTTTCACAATAGTGTGTTAACTTATTATTATGAGAAATTGGGGTCATTAGCTATAGTCACCTTTTCTCTTGGCTTAACATATCCTAAGATGTGTGATGCGACTTTTTCCAAAAGCATAATTTCACAATACTCTGTTAGGGCATACCTACCCTACATGTGTCCATGTGAGGCCACCCAGTGTTTTCGTTTTCGTAGAATGTCATAAGAAATTGGAGTCCTTAGCTAAATTTGACGTAAGTAAAGGGTAGACAGTTCTATATGTAAATCCTGTAGATCAAAGACAAAAGGAATTAAAAAGGATTTGGGGGTATGTCAAAAGCAAAAAAAAGTCAGAGATGCTATTGGATGCTTACAAGATGAAAATGATGAATTGGTTAAGAATGATGTTGGGAAGGCTGAACTTTTAAATTCCTATTTTGTATCTGCTTTCTCTCAGAAAGTAGATGTAACATCAACTGATCTTCCCTGTGCTATTGGGGGAATAAAAGAACCCAGGCTATCTATAAGTAGAATGATAGTGAGGGAACACATGGCTAACTTAAATGAATTCAAGTCTCAAGGTTCAGATGAATTACATCCTAGGATACTAAAGGAAGCAGTGGAGGTAATTTCTGAGCCACTTGCTATAATCAAATTCCTGAAGAACAGGAGAAGTCCCGGAAGATTGGAAAATGGCAAATGTTGCCCCTATCTTCAAAAAAGGGAAGAAGGTGGATCCAAGAAACTACAGGCCTGTGAGCCTGACTTCTATACCGGGAAAGATCTTTGAACAAATTATTAAACAGCATGTATGCAAGTACTTGGATAAAAATGGAGTAATTAACCAGAATCAGCATGGGTTTGTAACAAGTCATGCCATACGAATCTAATTTCCTTCTCTGACAGAATCACCGACTGGGTTGATCAGGGAAATGCGGTAGATATAGTATATCTTGACTTTAGTAAAGCATTTGACATATCTCATACCATACTTATTGAAAAAATGACCAAACATGGGATTGACAAGGCAACTGTTAGGTGGATTCACAACTTGGCTGAGTGATCATCCTCAAAGAATGGTCATAAATGGCTGCACATCCAAGTCGAAGAATGTATCAAGGCTCTGTCCTAGGCCCAGTGTTGTTCAACATTTTTATAAATGATATGGAGGAAGGAATTGATGGGAAACTCATCAAATTTGCTGATGACACAAAGCTAGAAGGGATAGCTAACACTAGGGAAGAGAGAGAGAGAGTATTCAAAAAGATCTAGAAAAGCTTGAACAGTGGGCAGCAACTAGCAGAATGGCATTTAACAAGGAGAAATACAAAGTCCTACATCTGGGCAAGAAAAATGAAAAAAATAAAACACATACACAATGGGAGGAATTGGGCTAAGCAGCAGCACATGTGAAAAAGACTAATAGTTCATAGACTGGACATGAGTCAACAATGTAATGCAGCAGCCAAAAAGGCAAACCCAAGTCTGGGATGTATTAAGAGAAGCATAGAGTCTAGATCAACGGGGTCATTATCCCCCTCTACTCTTCCTTAGTCAGACCTCATCTGGAATACTGTGTCCAGTTCTGGGCACCCCACGTTAAAAAAAGACAGACAAACTGGAGCAAGTTCAGAGAAGAGTTACCACTATGGTGAGTGATCTGATCTGGGAATGTTTAGCTTACAGAAGAGAAGGCTGAGAGGAGACTTAATAGCTGTCTACAAATATCTGAAGGGCCGTTACACTGCAGAGGGATCAGCCCTATTCTCATCTGCACAAGGAAAGACTAGAAGCAATGGTATGACACTGAAAGGAGGAGACGTAAATTAGATATTAGAAAAAAACTTTCTGACAGTGAGGGTGATCAATGAGTGGAACAGGCTACCACAGGAAGTGGGAAGTTCTCCTTCAATAAAAGTTTTCAAACAGAGGCTGGACAAATATCTGTCTGGGATGATTTAGTGATCCTGCATTGAGCAGGCGGTTGGACCAGATGACCCTGGAGGTCCTTTCCAAGTCTACCATTCTATGATTCTATGCTTTGTTGTTACTTGAACATGCCAACAAAATTCTATTTGTTTATTAGTTCTGGAAAGACTAATTCAGCTTTCAGATTTTTTATTTCATATTTGTAGACTGTTTCGCATCCATTAAAAAAAAATAACCATATGTGCACAAAATACCCAAAGGGCTCAGTATTCACTTGTTGTGTGAAGCTGTCAATGTGACTTCCAAGGGCCAGGATAGGTTTAGGGTGACATCAGACCTGCATCCTGGACCACATGATGCACCTGGTTGTGCATGTGCCATGGCGGTGCATGTGTCCTGGGGGTGCCTGTGTCCTGGGGGGCGCATGGTACATCTCCCTCTGGTGGCAGCGCTGATAGCTGGCTAGGTTATTGTTTAACTCAGTCATCCTATCAGATCTTATTGTAGTGTGTATAAAGGAAACCCTTAATTTAAAGGGTGCCAGCTATACTGTTTGTGTGCTGGGCTGAAGAGTTCAGTATTAAGATTCTCTGTGATGCTAGTGTTAGTTAATAGGGTTTCAGTCAGTTTGGTACTTCTGGTTAGTTAGGTTCAGTAGTTTAGGGTTCAATATAGTAGCCATCAGTGACTCTTGTATTGGCTTCCAGTCTCTCTTCTGTAGTGAGATTACCCTTTTTTGGGGCAGGCGCTCCACTTGAGAGACTAATCTGTCTCATTCAGTTCTAGCAAATTTATCCATGTAGTTCTCTGTACTTCGCCATACTTTATTCTGGTCTCCTTCGTTAGTATAATAAGACCTGTGTCATTGGCCTTACCTAGTTGTGCCAACTACTAGAAGCAAATGTGAGAGAAGCTCTTACGAATCTCACTAAAATGAAGTGTACTGAATGCAGAACAAGATGAAAAGAATAAAACAAGTGAGATATTACAAGACTGAGTCCGAACTCTGCTGCTCTAAGCTTTCAATTTCATATGGTGTTTTTACCTCTTGGATCCATATAGGATACAAAAGAAAAACAAACAGAGCCGTCGTCTCTCAGACAACATATTGTGGAGGTATTCACCCTAGAAGCATTCTTCTAGGTGAGAGCTTACTCATAATATGGTGTTGTAAGTAGGCACCATACGGCAGGACACGGAATGCCTAGAGCATTGTAGTGCGAATCAATAGATACTCTGTATGCCGCTGTAAGGCTCTATGCACACAGGCCTGAGAAGTAGCTTTCTTCAGAATTAATGATGGGACATTTAGGCACTCTTGTGAAGTATTCCATGCACATACAATCTGCTTGAAAGAACTTTCTATGGGACGCGTAACAGGATGTGTCCAAGAAGCACACAGTATATTGTACTTTTAGGCATTTATGAGCTCATTAATGTCTTCAGGACTCTATTAAGCAGCAGTAAAACATCAGTTTCTCAGAGTGTCAAACGGAAAGAATGAGTTCATGAAAATAGTTACCAGTTACAGAAAATGTCCAGGAAAGCCTTTTAAGAAAATGACAAAGACATCAGTGGACCAACGACCAGCAGCGTCTTTCAAGATCTTTTGAACAACGCACTAACATTCCATACTCAGGCATGCAGTTTTTCCAGAAGTGTCTTGATTCGCTGAGCAGGACTCCATTTTAATTAAAAATTTACTCCAAACAATTAAGATTACATTTCACAGACTTGTCTTCACATGCCGCTGTTCAGAGCCGGCTCGCTACAAGTTCTCTACTAGCTTTTAGATTTAAGCATGCAGTCATGTAGAAGTATCAGCTTGATTGACCAAAATGGTCCAGACACTTTTTTTTTTCTTCGCCTTCGTCAAGTCTACTCTCATCTTAAAGGTTGCAGTAACAAATTCTGAGAATGTTTTCTGATGTTTGTTGTGGTGGTTTAAAGCATACCTAAGTTTTCAAACTCTTCAATAGCAGCCCAGGTCCTCATTTACTGCTGCTATTGCTGCTGCTTGCACCCAGTTTGAACTCTATCAATTCAGTTTCCTATGTATATTTTCCCATTTGTCTGCTCCCCTGCTGTTTACAATCCACTAACCAGGGGAGGGACAGCTGTAGAAGGATTTTTCAGCACAAATAGATGAAGTAAAGTGCCGATTTGCTGATTATCACACTTGCTATCATATAAGCACAAGTTGTTTGAAAAGTTAAACCCCATTTAAGTTCTGGAAAACCCCCTTTTAAGCGTACTTGAATTTTAAACAAGTTTTCTAAAATACACAGGCTCTCCTTACCCTCATTTACTGCTGTTCGCACCATGTTTCATGTTTTAAGGCCCCCTGCACACGGGCAGAAATTCCGTGACGGGTTTCCCCGCAGAATTTCCACCCATGCCCACCTGCATAGGATTGCATTAAATAACGCAATCCTAGGCAGACGGCCGTGATTTGTCTACGAGGAAAACAAACCACGGCATGTTCTCAGAGGCCCACATAGAAATGTCAATGGTGATGGGCCGCCATCTCTCTACACATGCGCCGGCTGGCCAGCAGCCGGCACACAGCACAGAGAGGAGACGCCGGGAGCAGGTAAGCCACAGGCCTCTGCAGGGGCACAGGTCCTCATCCCGCTGCGAGAATTCTCACAGCAGGATCTGACCTGGCCGTCTGCAGGTGGCCTTAAGTTCAGATTTTCAAGTAGTATACCACATTTTTATGCTGTCCTGCTGTTTGCAACCCACTTTCAGGGAAGGGGTGTGTAGCAAGCCTAGCATTCTGCCAGTTGTTCACTGTCCTGTACTTCTTTTTCCTCACTTTCCATGCTGCATTGCTCTGTCTCTGGTCCATCCAGCAAGGCAGAAGCAATTGCATGTCTGCCTCTTTGCTGTCTCACGACTTGCAAGAGTTGTGCATTCAGAGGCATAATGTCTAAATGGTTAGTATACCTAATAGACACCATGTAAACAGAGGTCAACCTGTGAGTACAAGGAGCAACCTGTGAAGATGGCCCTTCCCCACACCCAAGAAAATGACCCAGTAACTAAAGAAGCTGAATATCTAACAGCAGCTATTGGATTGATGAGGGACTGTAAGGCAGTCACATCAAACTTGATTTACAGTGGCAAAACAACAAACTTTTTAAGGAAAGTATATTACATAATTGAAAGCGCTGCGGAATAAGTTGGCGCTATACAAATAAAGATTATTATTATTACATAATTGATGAGCCATATTCAGGCTATTAGATGAGCAGGAGTTGTCTGAAAAGTTATTTGACCCTTTCAGTATATAAAGCAAGCTCAAGCAGATATGCAAAATGACAATCAGTGCTACTAGAGAATTCTGCTATGAGAGTTGTGCCTTGCTAAGCAGAACCCATGTAGGTGAGATTGAACTTTTTGATCTGGTTGATTTTTTTCACACTTGCCTTGTAGTTGGGATGCTGCTTATGAAGTGTTGTATTTTTTCCTCTAACTTATCTATCTTTTACAGTATGGACATTTCCTGCGAGGTGGATTGAGGAAAATATTAACCTAGTAACATAGTATGCAGGGCCAAAAAAAGACATGTGTCCATCCAGTTCAGCCTATTACCCCCCAATGTTGATCCACAGGAAGGCAAAAAAACTCTAATGCAGTAAAAGCCAATTTTCCCCATTTAAGAGAAAAAAAATACTCCTTGATCACTGACGCTTGTGAAGTTATTAATGACTATAACATATAATATTGTATCGCATTGCTCAAGAAGCTAGTAGCTGCTCATGTAGTTGTGGCAGCTCGGCAACTGTACAAGTCATGGCTCAATGTTTGGGGACTAACACAATTGGTTTTCACAAAGTTTGCTGCTTCAGAGTTTAGATCTTTTAGTCAGATGTTTCTATCGTTACTGAAGTACAATTATTAGCATTTCATAAGTTTTAAATCTTTTATTGACAAATACACCGTTTTAGGCAAAGACTTATTATTTAGGGTGGGTTCCCACTGGGCGGATTCCCGAAGGAAATCTCGGGGTTTGGCCGCAGCAAAAACCGCAAGATTTCTGCCGGGAGAATGCCGCGGAAAAACCCATGGCGGCTTTGAAGCGGCCCAGCCGCACGTTCTTCCGCTGCGGCCAGCGCTCCCATAGAGGAGAGCGCAGCCGCAGCGGAAAGAAAAAAGAATGGACATGCTGCGGTCGGCAAAGCCGCGCCGCAGCCGCGGTTTCGGACGGATTAACCGCAGCGGATTGGCCGTCCCGTGTGGACGAGATTTCTGAGAAATCTCGTCCACATGGCTGGCTAATCCCGAGATTAGCGGCCGCATGCGGATTTGCCGTCCGGAATTTCCGCATGCATACAGTGTTGGCCCTTTTTTGTTAAAGGGGTTGTCCCGCGCCGAAACTGGTTTTTTTTTTTTTCAACAGCCCCCCCCCGTTCGGCGCGAGACAAACCCGATGCAGGGATAAAAAAAACAAACCGGACAGTGCTTACCTGAATCCCCGCGCTCCGGTGACTTCTTACTTACCTGGTGAAGATGGCCGCCGGGATCTTCTCCCTCGGTGGACCGCAGGGCTTCTGTGCGGTCCATTGCCGATTCCAGCCTCCTGATTGGCTGGAATCGGCACGTGACGGGGCGGAGCTACCAGGAGCCGCTCACCGGCACGAGCGGCCCCATTCAGAAAAGAAGAAGACCGGACTGTGCAAGCGCGTCTAATCTAGCGATTAGACGCTGAAAATTAGACGGCACCATGGAAACGAGGACCCTAGCAACGGAACAGGTAAGTGAATAACTTCTGATAACTTCTGTATGGCTCATAATTAATGCACAATGTACATTACAAAGTGCATTAATATGGCCATACAGAAGTGTATAGACCCACTTGCTTTCGCGGGACAACCCCTTTAAGACTTCTGCAATTCACCCTGGCATGCTGGGCCAAATCCTGACCGACAGCCCATTCTTCCTAATCAGTGCTTGGAGTTTAGCACAATTTCTGTGCTTTTGTTTGTCCAGCTGCTTTTTGAGGATTGATCACACGTTCTCGATGGGAATGAGACCTCGGGAAATCCTGGCCATAGACCCTAAATTTCAATGTTTTGTCCACCGAGCCATTTAGTTAACACTTTTCCTATTTAGGACCTAAAGAATGCTCTTGCCAAATTTCATGTTTGTACGACTTCTGGAAGTTAGAAAATTAGTGGTGAGTCAGTCAGTGAGTCAGTCAGTCAGTCAGTCAGTGAGGGCTTTCGCCTTTATATATATAAATAATAATGTTCAATTCAGAATTTGGCATTGTAGAGTCCATCCTTTCAGCAACTGGAGATTATGTGTGTAGAGTTACTAGGTTATTAGGTCAGAGATGTATGAGGGGTACAGGTCATATATGGATTACATGTGGAGGTATCAGGATATTAGGTCAGTGATGTATGGGGGGACATGTTGTAGATAGATTACATGTGGGTGTATCAGGATATTAGGTCAGAGATGTATGGGGGGACAGGTTGTCTATAGATTACATGTAGGGGTATCAGGATATTAGGTCAGAGATGTATGGGGGGCAGGTTGTATATAGATTACATGTGGAGGTATCAGGATATTAGGTCAGTGATGTATGGGGGGACAGGTTGTCTATAGATTACATGTGGGGGTATCAGGATATTAGGTCAGAGATGTATGGGGGGACAGGTTGTATATAGATTACATGTGGGTGTATCAGGATATTAGGTCAGAGATGTATGGGGGGGACAGGTTGTATATAGATTAAATGTGGAGGGTATCAGGATATTAGGTCAGAGGTGTATGGAGGGACAGGTTGTATATAGATTACATGTGGGGGGGGTATCAGGATATTAGCTCAGAGATGTATGGGGGGACAGGTTGTATATAGATTACATGTGGGGGTATCAGGATATTCAGTCACAGATGTATAGAGGTGACAGGTTGTATATAGATTACATGTGGGAGGTATCAGGATATTAGGTCAGAGATGTATGGGGGGACAGGTTGTATATAGATTACATGTGGGTGTATCAGGATATTAGGTCAGAGATGTATGGGGGGGACAGGTTGTATATAGATTACATGTGGAGGGTATCAGGATATTAGGTCAGAGGTGTATGGAGGGACAGGTTGTATATAGATTACATGTTGGGGGGTATCAGGATATTAGCTCAGAGATGTATGGGGGGACAGGTTGTATATAGATTACATGTGGGGGTATCAGGATATTCAGTCACAGATGTATAGAGGTGACAGGTTGTATATAGATTACATGTGGGAGGTATCAGGATATTAGGTCAGAGATGTATGGGGGGACAGGTTGTATATAGATTACAAATGAGGAGGTATCAGGATATTAGGTCAGAGATGTATGGGGGGACAGGTTGTATATAGATTGCATGTGGGTGAACCAGGATATTCGGTCAAAGGTGTATGGGGGGACAGGTTGTATATAGATTACATATGGAGGGTATCAGGATATTAGGTCAGAGGTGTATGGAGGGACAGGTTGTATATAGATTACATGTGGGGGGGGGGGTATCAGGATATTAGCTCAGAGATGTATGGGGGGACAGGTTGTCTATAGATTACATGTGGAGGTATCAGGATATTAGGTCAGTGATGTATGGGGGGACAGGTTGTAGATAGATTACATGTGGGGGTATCAGGATATTAGGTCAGGGATGTATGGGGGGAACAGGTTGAATATAGATTACATGTGGGAGGCATCAGGATATTAGGTCAGAGATGTACGGAGGGACAGGTTGTATATAGATTACATGTGGGGGGGTATCAGGATATTAGGTCAGAGATGTACGAGGGGTACAGGTTGTATGTACATTAAATGTGGGTGTATCAGGATATTACGTCAGAGGTGTATGGAGGGACAGGTCGTATATAGATTACATGGGGGGGTATCAGGATATTCGGTCAGAGATGTATGGGGGGACAGGTTGTATATAGATTACATGTGGGAGTATCAGGATATTCGGTCAGAAGTGTATGGGGGGGCAGGTTGTATATAGCTGACATGTTGGGGTATCAGGATATTAGGTCAGAGATGTATGGAGGGACAGGTCGTATATAGATTACATGTGGAGGTATCAGGATATTAGGTCAGTGATGTATGGGGGGACAGGTTGTATATAGATTACATGTGGAGGGTATCAGGATATTAGGTCAGTGATGTATGGGGGGGACAGGTTGTATATAGATTACATGTGGAGGGTATCAGGATATTAGGTCAGTGATGTATGGGGGGACAGGTTGTAGATAGATTACATGTGGGTGTATCAGGATATTAGGTCAGAGATGTATGGAGGGACAGGTTGTATATAGATTACATGTAGGGGTATCAGGATATTAGGTCAGAGATGTATGGGGGACAGGTTGTATATAGATTACATGTGGGGGTATCAGGATATTCGGTCAGAGATGTATGGGGGGACAGGTTGTATATAGATTACATGTGGGGGTATCAGGATATTAGGTCAGAGGTGTATGGGGGGATGGGTTGTATATAGATTACATGTGGGGGTATCAGGATATTAGGTCAGAGATGTATGGGGGGACAGGTTGTATATAGATTACATGTGGGTGTATCAGGATATTAGGTCAGAGATGTATGGGGGGGACAGGTTGTATATAGATTACATGTGGAGGGTATCAGGATATTAGGTCAGAGGTGTATGGAGGGACAGGTTGTATATAGATTACATGTGGGGGTATCAGGATATTCAGTCACAGATGTATAGAGGTGACAGGTTGTATATAGATTACATGTGGGAGGTATCAGGATATTAGGTCAGAGATGTATGGGGGGACAGGTTGTATATAGATTACATATGAGGAGGTATCAGGATATTAGGTCAGAGATGTATGGGGGGACAGGTTGTATATAGATTACATGTGGGTGAACCAGGATATTCGGTCAAAGGTGTATGGGGGGACAGGTTGTATATAGATTACATATGGAGGGTATCAGGATATTAGGTCAGAGGTGTATGGAGGGACAGGTTGCATATAGATTACATGTGGGAGTATCAGGATATTCGGTCAGAAGTGTATGGGGGGGCAGGTTGTATATAGCTGACATGTTGGTGTATCAGGATATTAGGTCAGAGATGTATGGAGGGACAGGTCGTATATAGATTACATGTGGAGGTATCAGGATATTAGGTCAGTGATGTATGGGGGGACAGGTTGTATATAGATTACATGTGGAGGGTATCAGGATATTAGGTCAGTGATGTATGGGGGGGACAGGTTGTATATAGATTACATGTGGAGGGTATCAGGATATTAGGTCAGTGATGTATGGGGGGACAGGTTGTAGATAGATTACATGTAGGGGTATCAGGATATTAGGTCAGAGATGTATGGGGGACAGGTTGTATATAGATTACATGTGGGGGTATCAGGATATTCGGTCAGAGATGTATGGGGGGACAGGTTGTATATAGATTACATGTGGGGGTATCAGGATATTAGGTCAGAGGTGTATGGGGGGATGGGTTGTATATAGATTACATGTGGGGGTATCAGGATATTCGGTCAGAGGTGTATGGGGGGACAGGTTGTATATAGATTACATATGGGGGTATCAGGATAATCGGTCAGAGATGTATGCAGGGACTGGTTGTATATAGATTACATGTGTTGGTATCAGGATATTAGGTCAGAGATGTATGGGGGACAGGTTGTATATAGATTACATGTGGGGGTATCAGGATATTCGGTCAGAGATGTATCGGGGGACAGGTTGTATATAGATTACATGTGGGGGTATCAGGATATTCGGTCAAAGGTGTATGGGGGGGCAGGTTGTATATAGATTACATGTGGGGGTATCAGGATATTAGGTCAGAGGTGTATGGGGGGACAGGTTGTATATAGATTACATGTGGGGGTATCAGAATATTAGGTCAGAGGTGTATGGGGGGACAGGTTGTATATAGATGACATGTGGGGGTATCAGGCTATTAGGTCAGAGATGTATGGGGGGACAGGTTGTATATAGATTACATGTGGGACGTATCAGGATATTCGGTCAGAGATGTATGGGGGACAGGTTGTATATAGATTACATGTGGGGGGTATCAGGATATTAGGTCAGAGGTGTATGGAGGGACAGGTTGTATATAGATTACATGTGGGGGTGTCAGGATATTAGGTCAGAGGTGTATGGGGGGACAGGTTGTATATAGATTACATGTGGGGGTATCAGCATATTAGATCAGAGGTGTATGGGGGACAGGTTGTATATAGATTACATGTGGGGGTATCAGGATATTAGTTCAGAGATGTATGGAGGGACAGGTTGTATATAGATTACATGTGGAGGTTATTAGGATATTAGGTCAGAGGTGTATGGAGGGACAGGTTGTATATAGATTACATGTGGGGGAATCAGGATATTAGGTCAGAGATGTATGGGGGGACAGTTTGTATATATATTACATGCCGGACGTATCAGGATATTCGGTCAGAGCTGTATGGGGGGACAGGTTGTATATAGATTACATGTGGGGGGGGGGTATTAGGATATTAGGGCAGAGGTGTATGGGGGGACAGGTTGTATATAGATTACATGTGGGTGTATCAGGATATTCGGTCAGAGATGTATGGGGGAACAGGTTGTATATATATTACATGTGGGGGTATTAGGATATTAGGTCACAGGTGTATGGAGGGACAGGTTGTATATACATTACATATGGGGTATCAGGATATTAGGTCACAGATGTATGGAGGTGACAGGTTGTATATAGATTACATGTGGGAGGTATCAGGATATTAGGTCAGAGATGTATGGGGGGACAGGTTGTATATAGATGACATGTGAGGGTATCAGGATATTAGGTCAGAGATGTATGGGGGGACATGTTGTATGTAGATTACATATGGGGTATCAGGATATTAGGTCAGTGATGTATGGGGGGACAGGTTGTTTATAGATGACATGTGAGGGTATCAGGATATTAGGTCAGAGATGTATGGGGGGACATGTTGTATGTAGATTACATATGGGGTATCAGGATATTAGGTCAGAGGTGTATGGAGGGACAGGTCGTATATAGATCACATGGGGTAGGTATCAGGTTATAAGGTCAGAGGTGTATGGGGGGACAGGTTGTATATAGATTACATGTGGGGGTATCAGGATATTAGGTCAGAGATGTATGGGGGGACAGGTTGTATATAGATGACATGTGAGGGTATCAGGATATTAGGTCAGAGATGTATGGGGGGACATGTTGTATGTAGATTACATATGGGGTATCAGGATATTAGGTCAGAGGTGTATGGAGGGACAGGTCGTATATAGATCACATGGGGTAGGTATCAGGTTATAAGGTCAGAGGTGTATGGGGGGACAGGTTGTATATAGATTACATGTGGGGGTATCAGGATATTATGTCAGAGATGTATGGAGGGGCAGGTTGTATATAGATGACATGTGAGGGTATCAGGATATTAGGTCAGACATGTATGGAGTGGACAGATTACATGAGGGTGGTAACAGGATATTAGGTCAGAGATGTATGGAGGGACCGGTTGTATATAGATTACATGTGGGGGGTATCAGGATATTAGGTCAGAGATGTATGGAGGGACCGGTTGTATATAGATTACATGTGGGGGGTATCAGGATATTCGGTCAGAGATGTATGGGGGGACAGGTTGTATATAGATTACATGTGGGGGTATCAGGATATTAGGTCAGAGATGTATGGGGGGACAGGTTGTATATAGATTACATGTGGGGGTATCAGGATATTAGGTCAGAGGTGTATGGAGGGGCAGGTTGTATATAGATTACATGGTAGGAGGGGAATCTGGATATTCGGTTAGAGATGTATAATGAGGACAAGTTGTGGGTGCCCTTATTTGTCACTGATAATATCCTGAATGGGGTTCTCTGTGTAATCGCAGACAGTGAAGCGACTGGCAGAGGAAAGTAGCATAGGAGTATTTTGGATAAAGGATGATTGACAGGCAGCAGTATTGAGGATGGATTGGAGGGGTGAAAGAACTTTGGACTCTTTGTTGACTCAAGATTGAAGAAAGATTGTAACGGGGAGATATTTTTGAGCTGATGTCAGGGGGTGGCGAGGGTTTGTAGGAGGTGGCAAGGGTTTGTAGGAGGTGGCGAGGGTTTGTAGGAGGTGGCAAGGGTTTGAATGCGCAGTTTGAAGGAGGCAACAGGGTCATATATTACCTGGAAACAGCAGACTTGTCGGACTGATGAATGTATGGAGCAATTGATTGTGATTGATACAGAAAGTCTTATGTGGGTGTAGAGTGAGATAAATAAAGAACAAATAAGTTCTGATTTGCACTCCTCCCGGTGGATACGGCTTTGGACAATACATGACTACTACTCTAGAGGTCACTTAAGGTGAACTAATTACATTAATCACAGAACATGAATTGATCCTAGCTCATATTAGGAGCGACTCTGCCGATTCCTGCTGCTAATGTATCACGGAGATATTATAATATGATAGCCTTCCTCTGACCTTTTTACAACAGGGCTATAGTTGATAAATCTATAGAATGATTTAAGGCGCTCCTTTCTGCATTTCAGCGTTGTTATTTTACACGTCCCTTGGGAAGGTTTTACCTCTGTACACGTTTATGGGAGCGCGCTGGCTGAAAGCAATAAGAAGCGTCTTCACAAACAGGTCATGGCGTTTCTTCACTATTTATTCTTGCACATAAAATATTTCCCTGATACGAGCTGCTGATTGCTTCAGGGTTTCAGCAGAGCTTTCTTCTCCCCGTCCTTCCATTGATGGAGGAACCGGTGAGGGAAACAAATTGTCACCATGAATTTTAATAAAAAAAAATCCAGTCAGGCAAATCTCAGAGATGGCAGCTGGGGATCTCTGTGTCCATGTTATTTAATGGACCTTTTATAATTTGCCGGCTTGTTAGACAGTACCTGACCATCTGTGTGCCTGAAGAATCAGCTCCCAGTAATCACCATGAGCCGTGCGCTCTCATATACTGCATCCGCCCATGACATGGCAGCCGAGAACTGAAACTCAGGCTAAGAAGATGATTATTGCCTGAAGACAATAGAAGATATACATATACATATATATATATATATATATATATATATATACATACATATGCAGCACTCTGCACAAGTTATAGGCAGGTGTGGAAAGAATGTTGCAAAGTAAATGCTTCAAAAGTAGAATCACTTTGTCAATTGACAGAATGTAAAGTGAACGAACAAAAGAGAACTGTAACTACAATGAATATTTGGTGCGCCCGCCCTTCGCCTTCAGAACAGCATAGCTGCTTCTAGGTTTCCCGCAAGGAACTCGGAAAGTTGTGTTTTTTTTTTCAAACCTCTAACGGCCGGTTACACCAAAGCTTTGAGCTGAGATCGGCAAGATAGGGTCCAAGATCAAGCAGATAACGTTGCACCAGCACGGTTTAGGGCCCTCGGACGTACTGGTAAAGCGCTGCGGGTTTCGCGATGTTTGTAGGCACCGGACGCGCACAGTGGGACTCTCTTTTTTCAGTTTCAGAGCAGGGATGCATATGAAAATGCCGCCCATACACAATGCATTCTGTATGGACAGCGTTGCATACGCTGCCTATACCGATGTATAGCGCTCACGCTGCATGGGAGACAGATGAATACAGCGTGCTGCCATGTATTTCTTGTGCGCATCGATACACAGTATCGGCACACACGTATGCATGAATCAATGAAAGTCCATTGACTCTGTTCACCGTGTATCACATATAATACACGGTGACTACACAGTCGTGGACATGAGCCCTTAATCCCTGATCTTCGTTCAAATCAAGGTTCAATTTGATCCCGTGAATTTGGCGGATCAAACCAGTTGAACTTAGTATAGCAGCCAAAATCTAAGATGTTGAGCTCGGCTGATGGCCTGGCAGGCATTTCCTGGGGGGTGAACTTACACCCATGTTTGCAGTTGGTAGCAGCCATGTTGTTACTATCGCTATGAATGCTGGAAAGATCACCTGACTGCAGTAACCAATCACCAGGTGGGATTCTAGTTTGATCCTTTGATCACTTGTACTTAGCTTTGCAGATCTGTGATCACAACGTTGTGATGCGTGAAGGAGCCGATCTGCTGCACAAAGTCTGAAAGGGAAACCATTTTTAACCTTAACGTGGAGCATCCCAGCGGCTGATAATGTGGAAATTGCCATTTATGGGTTACAAGTATAAAACGCTGCTGTGCTTTCTGTTACAGATGTGTAGAGAATGAAAATGCAAAGTGGAACTAATAAAATCTTTTTATACCTTTGAAAATGATAAATTGGCAATATATCCTGACACATATCAGCTCTTCAATCTCATCCTCTGGTGACTTCATGCAGCCATTATGTGCTCTCTTTCATGGAGAGCAAGGAAAATTCAATGATAATCAAAACACTTCTGCTGCGACTGCATCGCTTCTGTTATATATGAGGGCTGCGAAAGCATCCAAGCAGCTGAGCCAGTGGAATCACATAGGGAGCGCATCTATAGACTGATGTGCACTGCAAAGGAAATGCAACAATGTAACACATTTCATATAAATTAGTGTCCTGAAAGCATTTATGTTTGTGCAAGGAGCAGTTTGAGCAGAGCGGCAATAGAGCATGCATCCGGTGTCTGTGGGGTTGATGGAACGCTATTGCTTGTTGTCTCCATCAGCCCCGTAGACATTAAACAAAGTGGGAGGACACATGCTTCACCATTGCTCCATACAAAGTCATCCTCAATGCACTCATGCATGGGGAGCTCAGGACCCCTGTTCTAGTGATGGGGATAGGACTAGCATGAGGCCCCCAGCAATCAGGCATTTATGATCTATTCTTAAAAACCATTTTAAATATACAGTATAAACAAATTATTGAACCTTCTTTGTATAGTAAGGCTAGGGCTCATTGGCGATAGAGCATCAGCATAGCCAGGTCTCTATGAGCAGCACTGTGGCTCTGTGGTTAGCACTGTTGCCTTGCAGTAGCTGAGGTCCTGGACTCTATTCTGAGCAAGGCTAACAACTACATGGCGTTTGTAAACACTCCTCATATTGGCAATCCTTCTAAACTCCAAAATAACAGAAATCAGGTTAATAAAGATTGTGAGCTCCTATGGAGACAGGGACCAACTAAATAATGACAGTCTGTGTACAGCTGTCACATCATCCAACCAGGACACGCTGGATCTGTCAACCGCAGATCTCCTACAAATAAAAACAAACCGTGTCAAAACAATACAGAACCAAAATATGGGAAACTCTGTCCCTATATTACTAACACAGTGGAGGTACCTGCCTATAGGCAAGGCAATCGTCCTGATAAGGACAGCCTTGACCTTGTGCCTCAGCCCCTAGTTGACCCTACATGGGGAAGGGGAATGACACAGGAAACAAAAATACGAATGCAAATGAGCGCAGTACTTAGCTCTGAGATGCAACGAGTAACTGAGAGATCCAGGACCAATCTCTGACTACTTGTCCAGTCAGAGGGAGATTGAAGATTAAACAGCAATTTAGCTCAGCATCAGGCCAGGCTTAATAACCCTGATAATTACCTACAAGTATGACTGAGCATGTCTCACCTAATACCACACCCACCGGAACCAGAAAATGGAGAAACATCTCCAAAACAAGAACCAGACTATCAGCAAGGCATCAATACCAGAACTGCCGCAACAACAGTGCTGTGGAATATGTGTCTGCTATATAAATCAGTCAAGTAAAGATAAATACATTTCTTGTGGTATTCACAGGGTATTTTAGTTAACTGTGAATTTAACTGGAGCAACCAGTGTCAGGCAGCTGCTGCCAAGGCAAATAGGATCATGGGGAACATTAAAAGAGGTCTAGAGGCGCATGAAGAGAACATTGTTCTTCCTCTTTACAAGTCACTGGTCAGACCACACATGGAATATTGTGGACAGTGTTGGGCACCGCTTCTCAAGAAGGACTTATCAGAGCTTGAGCTGGGTGATGGCGAATTTGATAAGAGTATAAGAGGTTCTGGACAACTTTCTTGAGCGTTACAATATTACATGCTACATTACTGATTACTCAGAAGGGTTGGTGATCCGGGGATTACTCTGATTGCCATATTAGAGTTAGAATATAATGTTTTTCCCTTAAATGAGGAACATTGGCTTCTACCTCACTGTTTTTTTGCCTTCTTTTACATCAACACTGGGAGGTAATAGGCTGAACTAGAAGGGCTTATGCGGTTTTTTTGGCCTAACATACTATGTTACTATGCTAAAAGCATTTTTTTCACAGGTTCCATAACAGCCATTTGCCTGCCTTGCTGGATGACCACCGTTTCACTGCATGTAGCTAAAAACAGTGAAGTAGTTTTAGGAAATTATATGTTTATTCCCTACTGGCTCAGGAGACCCATATTGTAAGGTGTTTGTTCATCCTACATATAGCTGCTATTGGCAGATACAGTACAAATACAATTATTCACAAGGCCTATAGCACCAAGGTTTCTTACAAGGGTATTACAAAATGGCCCCAAAAACATATTAAACACAATATTTCATAGAATGTTAGCGTTCGAAGGGACCTCCATGGTCGTCGGGTCGAGCCCCTGCTCAATGTAGGATTAACTAAATATCTCCAGACAAATGCTTGTCTAGTCTCTGAAGACTTCCATTGAAGGAGAACGTATCACCTCCAGTGGCAACCTGCTCCACTAATTGATTATCCTCACTGTCAGAAAGTTCTATGTTCATCCATCTTGGTCTCATCAAATGCTTCCCATGCTTCTTTCTTTTAGGGGTTGTCAACAGTTGTGCTTTGAGAATCTCATTTCACAATATTTCCCAACCTTCTTGGACATTTCTGTCCTTAAGAACATCCAGCCATTGGATCCTTCCTTCTGTCTCTCTGAGTCCATTAAAATCTGCCTTTCTGAAATCCAACCTTGAGGTCTGAGTCTTCTCTGGTCCTCCTCCTCTTTTTATCCAAAACTCAAGGATAGCATAATCACTGGAATTGGAATTAGGTCCAAGATAGCAGATCCCCTTGTTTTCTCTTCGACCTTTTGGAAGATAAAGTTGCCAGCAAGAGCAGATAAGAATTTTTTGGATCCATCACTTTTACCTGATAGAGATTCCCAACAAATGTCTGGATAGGTAAAATCTCCCATGATCACTATGTTGTGCTTTTTTGAGAGCTTGGCCATCTGATGTAGAAAGAGTTCATCCATACCTTCTGCTTGTTCAAGTGGCCTATACTAAATGCCTACAATGGTGTCCTTTCTGTTGTTCTCTCCTTGTATTTTTACCCAAGCAGTTTCTACAGAACTCCCAGCTCTGAAGCTTGAATCTCAGTGGAGATGAATGCTTTCCTAACATACAACATAATACCTCTTCCCCTTTTATTAGGTCTGTTTCTTATAAATAAGTTGTATCCTTCAAGCCTTGTATTCCAATCATGTGTATCATCCCACCAAGTTTCCGTGATACCTATGACATCATATTTCTCTTCCTGCGTCAGGAGATCCAATTCGCCTTGTTTATTTCCCATGCTCTGTGCATTTGTGTAGAAGCATTTTAGTTTGGCTCACAATATAGGGTTGAAATTTGGGATGATAATTCTTTAGGTCCTAAATAGAAAAAGCAATGGGATCACAACTCGAAAATTTAATGCTAAACGCAAAAGTATTGGTGCCCCAGTGTGATGTACCAAATCTAATTCTCTAACTTCCCAATGTTGTACAAACATGAAATTTGTCGTACAAATATGAAAGCTGTGATGTGATTGGTTGTTATATATTATACCGCTGAGGTAACATGAAAGCTGCTTTATGATTGGTTGTTATATATTATACTGCTGAGGTAACATGAAAGCTGTGCTGTGATTGGTTGTTATATATTACAATGTTGATGTAACATGAAAGCTGCGCTGTGATTTGTTTGTTATAAATTATACCGCTGAGGTAACATGAAAGCTGCTCTATGATTGGTTGTTATATATCATACTACTGAAATAACATGAAAGCTGTGCTGTGATTGGTTGTAATATATTATACTGCTGAGGTAACATGAAAGCTGTGCTGTGATTGGTTATTATATATTACAATGTTGATGTAACATGAAAGCTGCGCTGTGATTTGGTTGTTATATATTATACCGCTGAGGTAACATGAAAGCTGCACTATGATTGGTTGTTATATATCACACTACTGAGGTTACATGAAAGCTGTGCTGTGATTGGTTGTTATATATTATACTGCTGAGGTAACATGAAAGCTGAGCTGGGATTGGTTGCTATATATTATACTGCTGAGGTAACATGAAAGCTGAGCTGTAATTGGTTTTTATATATTACTAGCTGATATACCCGGCTTCGCCCGAGTTAATTTGGTACTGGTGTTTATCTGGTGTTCACACGGAAAATCTTATGAAGTCGTGGTTACTTTAGAGATACTGAGGAAAAACATATGTTCACCATTTTGCATAGTTCTCTGCGTTACCCAGGAAACACCACGTGGAGGTAACCATGTGACGTTTCCTTTATATAAAATGACATCAGGAAGTGAGAGAATTAGATTACGTACATAAAATTTGGACACTAATTCTTTTGCGCTTAGAATTGAATAATCGAGTTGGGACCCATTAGCTTTTCCTATTTATGACATAATCAATGCTCGTGCCAAATTTTATGTTTCTATGACATTGGGAAGTGAGAGATTTAGATTATGTACGTAAAATTTGGACGCTAATTCTTTTGTGCATAGAATTTAATAATGGAGTTGGGACCCATTAGCTTTTCCTATTTATGACATAATCAATGCTCGTGCCAAATTTCCCGTTTCTATGACACCGGAAAGTGAGAAAATTACATTCCGCACGTAAAATTTGGACGCTAATACTTTTGCGCATAGAATTGAATAATGGAGTTGGGACCCATTAGCTTTTCCTATTTATGACACAATCAATGCTCGTGCCAAATTTCATGTTTCTATGACATTGGGAAGTGAAAGATTTAGATTATGTACGTAAAATTTGGACGCTAATACTTTTGCGCATAGAAATGAATAATGGAGTTGGGACCCATTAGCTTTTACTATTTATGACATAATCAATGCTCGTGCCAAATTTCCTGTTTCTATGGCACCGGAAAGTGAGAAAATTACATTACGCACGTAAAATTTGGACACTAATACTTTTGCGCATAGAATTGAATAATGGAGTTGGGACCCATTAGCTTTTCCTATTTATGACACAATCAATGCTCGTGCCAAATTTCATGTTTCTATGACATTGGGAAGTGAAAGATTTAGATTATGTACGTAAAATTTGGACGCTAATACTTTTGCGCATAGAAATGAATAATGGAGTTGGGACCCATTAGCTTTTCCTATTTATGACACAATCAATGCTCGTGCCAAATTTCCCGTTTCTATGACACCGGAAAGTGAGAAAATTACATTACGCACGTAAAATTTGGACGCTAATTCTTTTGCGCATAGTATTGAATAATGGAGTTAGGACCCATTAGCTTTTCCTATTTATGACATAATGAATGCTCGTGCCAAATTTCCTGTTTCTATGACACCGGAAAGTGAAAAAATTACATTCCGCACGTAAAATTTTGACGCCAATTCTTTGGCGCTAAAATTGAATAATCGAGTTGGGACCTATGAACTTTTCCTATTTATGACATAATCAATGCTCGTGCCAAATTTCCCGTTTCTATGACACCGGAAAGTGAGAAAATTAGATTCCGTACGTAAAATTTGGATGCTAATTCTTTTGCGCGTAGAATTGAATAATCGAGTTTGGACCCATTACTTTTTCATATTTATGACACAATCAATGCTCGTGCCAAATTTCATGTTTCTATGACATTGGGAAGTGAGAGATTTAGATTATGTACGTAAAATTTGGACGCTAATTCTTTTGCGCATAGAATTGAATAATGGAGTTGGGACCCATTAGCTTTTACTATTTATGACATAATCAATGCTCGTGCCAAATTTCACGTTTCTATGACACCAGAAAGTGAGAAAATTACATTCCGTACGTAAAATTTGGACGCTAATTCTTTTGCGCATAGAATTGAATAATGGAGTTGGGACCCATTCGCTTTTCCTATTTATGACATAATAAATGCTCGTGCCAAATTTCCTGTTTCTATGACACCGGAAAGTGAAGAAATTACATTTCGCACGTAAAATTTGGACGCTAATTCTTTTGCGCATAGAATTGAATAATCGAGTTGGGACCCATTAACTTTTCCTATTTATGACATCATCGATGCTTGTGCCAAATTTCCCGTTTCTATGACACCGGAAAGTGAAAAAATTACAATCCGCACGTAAAATTTCGACGCCAATTCTTTTGCGCTAGAATTGAATAATGGAATTGGGACCCATTCGCTTTTCCTATTTATGACATAATCAATGCTTGTGCCAAATTTCCCGTTTCTATGACACCAGAAAGTGAGAAAATTACATTCCGCACGTAAAATTTGGACGGTATTTCTTTTGCGCTTAGAATTGAATAATCAAGTTGGGACCAATTAACTTTTCCTATTTATGACATAATCAATGCTCATGCCAAATTTCACGTTTCTATGACATTGAGAAGTGAGAGATTTAGATTATGTACGTTAAATTTCGACGCCAATTCTTTTGCGCTAGAATTGAATAATCGAGTTGGGACCCAATTACTTTTCCTATTTTCGAGATAATCTATGCTTCTGCGAAATTTCATGTTTCTACAACATCGGGAAGTTGGAGAACTTTTGGCCAGTCAGTCAGTCAGTCAGTGAGTCAGTCAATCAGTGAGTCAGTGAGGGCTTTCGGCTTTATATATATAGATCAATGCTCGTGCCAAATTTCATGTTTCTATGACACTGGAAAGTGAGAAAAATACATTCTGTACGTAAAATTTGGACGCTAATTCTTTTGCGCACAGAATTGAATAATCGAGTTGGGACCCATTAATTTTCCTATTTATGACGTATTCAATGCCCGTGCCAAATTTCACGTTTCTATGACACTGGAAAGTGAGAAAAATACATTCCGTACGTAAAATTTGGACGCTAATTCTTTTGCGCTTAGAATTAAATAATCGAGTTGGGACCCATTAACTTTTCCTATTTATGACATATTCAATGCTCGTGCCAAATTTTAAGTTTCTATGTGAGAAAATTACCTTCCGTACGTAAAATTTTGACGCTAATTCTTTTGCGCATAGAATTGAATAATGGAGTTGGGACAAATTAGCTTTTCCTATTTATGACATAATCAAAGTTTCTATGACATTGGGAAGTGAGTGATTTAGATTACGTACGTAAAATTTTGGCGCTAATTCTTTTGCGCTAGAATTGAATAATCGAGTTGGGACCCAATTACTTTTCCTATTTTGGAGATAATCTATGCTTGTCAAATTTCATGTTTCTACGACATCGGGAAGTTGGAGAACTTTTGGCGAGTCAGTGAGTCAGTGAGTCAGTGAGGGCTTTCAGCTTTATATATATAGATACTTTTGAAGTCAAAGTAACCATGACTTCATTACATTTTCCGTGCAAACAACACGTTAACGCCCGTATCAAATTAACTCAGGCGAGGCCGGATATATCAGCTAGTTCTATCATATATGACATACAGCGGACTGCCTCTGCATGCCACATAGTTATGGACTTCTGTTATATATGACATTCAGAGGACTGAGTCTGCATGGCAAATAGTAATGGAATGCTGTTATATGACATATAGGGGACTGCCTCTACATGTCACACATTTATGGACTTCTGTTATATAGGAGATAAAGAAAAGGGACAATGTGCAGGAATAAGAAACATTGTACGTTATGCATTGTGTATCAAGAAAGAGGTTTCATGAAGATAACGGAGGAGATTTCAGAACACTAATCCAGAGAATGTATAATAAATAGCTGAAGCCCCTCTTGTGTTGGAACTTCCTTTCTTTCTAATTGAAAATGATATTGATTTCTCTAATTATAATAATTAAGAGAAGCTTCTCACAGGGAGGGGATGGGAAGGGATTCCACTTATTTGACTACAATGTGTTTAGAATCTCCCCTTAGCTTGTAGGAGGCTGTAGTTAGGAGACATCCTCATTTAGACTCTTCACACCAGAAAATGAAATCTTTTATTAGATATTTAAGGCAACAGTAAAAGGTTTTTGAAAATGTCAGTGGCAACTAGACAATAAAATATCACAGAGCATTTCCACTCCAACCTAGCTAATTGTGTTTTTGCTGAATACATAGATATTGTCATTTTTCTGTTCTTGGGTACTGGAGATTTTACAAAATTGACTACAGTGGTTGTCAGTGTTGCAGTAGCTTCTCAGGGAAGGATGACAAAGTGTCACTTTCTCAGCATGCACCGTTAATATGAGAAATTACAATCTGTCACTCATGGTCGAGAAGTTAATTTAAACAAGCAACATGGTGGAGAATCTTCTTGTCACATTTACAAAAATGACTAAATGTGAGAAAAAAAAATACCTGAAACATAATTAACAAGCTCCAGCTATCATCTCATCTGCAAATATATTGCTGAGTTTGGATTGGAAATCTTTAGAACTGATTTGTTTGCTTCATTATATGTCTTGTCCATTATGGACACATGGTCAAAGGGGTTGTCTCAATTGAAGAAGCTGCAGGTGGAGCAAGTAAGGTGGTTGTACTGAGATGCTTAAGTGATTGTTCCTCTGGCTAATAGGAGGGTTCTGGTGTAGGGAACCTCCTTCTATGACATCTATATGCCTTAATCAAAATTATGAAAAGAAATATGAGGACAGCTCTAGGGTTCGGATCCAGCCCATTGGTGGACACCAACCCACAGAGGAGAAGATTCAACAGTGTATATTGAACCAAAGAAACTTTGTGATATACCAGTGAATAATGCATTTCAAGGCTCACAGACCTCTTCATCAGATAGCTGAATGAACATTTTTTGTTCAGCAGCCTGCTCTACAATGAGTAATAGCAGCAGAGACCATGGCCTCCACAACCTCCACAGCCAGAAGATTATCGTCTCTGCAAGTCTTCTTTTCTATGAACCTCATCTGATGAAGAGGTCTGTGAATCTCAAAACACGTAATTCGCTGGTGTTTAATAAAGTTTCCTTGGTTCAGTATACACTGTTGAATCTTTTCATTTGTGAATTGTCATTCACCAATGGGTCACACCAGAGCCCTAGCCTTTGTCCTTCTCTTCATCATGTTTTCCAAATGCTAAGCTGCCCATTGGTCTACCAGCATACTAGGTCTGGCAGCACCTACTATATGCTAAGCTGCCCATTGGTCTACCAGCATACTAGGTCTGGTAGCACCTACTATACCGTATATCTCACCTCTCTTATACCGGCACACCACAGCACTAATCCATAGTTGGCTGTCCCCCCTCCCCCCCTCCTTTTTTGAAAAGCTCTGTCGATCTTTTTTCTCCTTCATTCTTAATTAAACATATGTCCTGAATGGATAACCCCCTAACCCCGTGTCCTGGGAAAATTTACAGCTGCTGATGAAAGTAAAAGATAAACAGCATAGCTCTTCACATCGGACTCTCAACTGTCATTGCAAATGTTCTTACTATTTTACAGTATTTTAGCATTTCAGAATGATATAAATACAATTGGGCAGATTTACCAATACTGTGTAATATAATTAGACAACGCAGACTTTCACTAAACAGCCTTGAAAAGCCCCAGTTATCACAGTAGCTCTGCTGAATGATAAACCTCTGACTTTATACCACCTGTCAGATTACTAATGTTACAAATTCTGTAAAAAATTGGTGCAAATTTTGGTAAACAATGTTGTATTGAGGTCACGCCCTCTCTTAATAAAGCCACACCCCTTTGCCAGACAAGTCATGACAATGTTCTAAAAACACATGATAAATATGGTACAAATCATATAAATCAGTTTTCCAGTGCAATCTGCACAATACTAAATCGACCCTAATGTATTCATTACATTACTATGCCAGGTGTTGACCAATTGCAAGGGGTTTAGAGAAGTTTCTGGAAAGATTCTTAACATTTTACTTTCTTATATGTGACAAAATAGGTAATACATGTCATAGGTACTTAGTAAAATGGGAAGGTCTTCCAGTATGTATTATATTGTAATTGTAACATAATATCACTGGAACGAATATCACTCTAAAACAAGATGTAAGAACTGTAACGTCTTGTTTCGAGTGATATTACGCTAGAGACGTTCCATAAATAACACGCTAGGAGGGATTACAGCAGCTGAACAATAGCAGTAGATGCCGTAACCATATATCACTGCAGTGACATGGGGGACACACGCATTGGCTGTCTGAGTTCTGCTGGTTCTGTTTGTAGCGTTTGTGCTATATACATGACAGGAAATGTGAGTCCCTGATTTTTGGCAAAACCCCCCACAATATAAAAATGCAATTAAAGTCTCTGCACTGAGCACTTATGAATAATTCATGAGTTTGGATAATCTTTTGTCTGGAGGAACTCTTGATTCATTTTACCATCATATTTATATAAAATATGACATTTCTTTATTTGCATAAGACAAGGGAATTAATTAACACAGTTTTAAGATGCAAAAAATAATTTATGTTTTTGTAAACTGACTACAGAAGATCTCTACAAACATATTTATTTGGGCTGTTTTAATTAGCTTTTCAAAAGCGGCGAGGGGATGGCTGCGAGAAAACAAGACGTGTGGAGAACAATAGGGGTGGCAGCGCCAGGGCTCTACATACCGTTTATTCCAGTCCACTTCTGAATTGTCTACACTGTAATCACTACTGATCATATCATCCTTCAGAGAAGGCCTCATTCCATTCATCTGAAGACACATCCAGTAGGATCTCTGCATGCTGCATGTTATGGGGTTGTCCGGGGTTGAAGGTACCACTTTTGTCCATGGGGTTTCTATGGAATTCCATTTGCTTCACAAATAACAATTTCCTCTACTGCTGCACAACATTCACAAGATGTGAAACTATAGAAACATATGAATAAAGTGTGGACATTGTATTTTAGGTTTTATTTCTTTATTTTTACTCTACATTTCCAAGATACAACATTGACATTTAGCATGTGATATCTCTTTGAGTCTAACATCTGGGAATCCCACCACTCACCAGGCCATGGCACTATATTGATAGCTGTCCCCCCTTCAGTGCACTAACTGGCATATACTTCTCATATCTGTTCAGTTGTGCCTGGCGCTGCAGCTCAGCCCCCTTTACCTGATTGGGACTCCTACCAGGTACAGTGGTGTGGACTCACATGGTACTGAGTCAGGTACTGCAGTGTAGGGACCACAGGGCTTCAGTAGACATATAGGTGATCAGAGCGCAGCTAATCACACATTAAAGATCGACATTCTTCTTTAAAATACCTTCATAGAATCATATATAACATAGTATGTTAGGCTGAATGAAGACAATGTCCATCTAGTTCAGCCTGTTTCAACACCTCCTTGTTGGTCCAGAGGAAGAGAAAAAAAAACCCAAGCAACCATTTAGCTCATTTGGAGGAAAAAAAATCCTTGCTGACTGCATAACGGCAGCCAGAGTAATCCCTGGATCAACATTTGGGATCATCAGCCCCACTGGTCCCCTAATGTCTGTATCCTGTAATATCATAGGACTCTAGAAAGACATCTAGTCCCCTCTTAAATTCCTCTATGGATTTTGCCATCACCACATCCTCAGGTAGAGAGTTCCACAGTCTCACTGCTCTTACAGTAAAGAACCACTTTCTGTGTTGGTGATTAAACCTGCTTTCTTCTAGACGTAGAGGATGCCCTCCTGTTACCGACGCAGTCCTGGGTAAAAACAGAGCATGCGAGAGATCCTTGTATTGTCCCCCCATGTATTTATACATAGTTATTTGATCACCCCTTTGCCATCTTTTTTCCAGGGTAAATAATCCCAATTTTGATGCCTCTCTGGGTATTCCAGTCCTCCCATTCTGTTTATTAGTTTAGTTGCCCTTCTTTGAACTCCCTCCAGCACTGTAACATCTTTCCTGAGCATCGGTGACCAGAACTGTACACAGTATTCCATGTGGGGCCTGACAAGTGCCTTCTATAGTGGGAGGATAATGTTCTCATCCTTCGCCCCTATACCTCTTTTAATGCACCCCAAAACTTTGGGCTTTTGCAGCAGCTGACTGGCATTGGTTACTCCAGTTTAGTCTATAATCCACTAATACCCCCAGGTCCTTTTCCATCTCACTTTTCCCTAGCAGTACCCCATTAAGTGAATATTGGTGACATCCGTTTCTCCTGCCCATGTGCATAGTCTTACATTTATCCACATTGAACTTAATTTACCATTTTTCTACCCAAGCCCCCAGCTTATCTAAGTCCGTTTGTAGCCGTACCTTGTCCTCTGTTGTATTAATTACCTTGTATAATTTAGCATCATCTGAAAATATTGATATTTTACTGTGCAGCCCCTCTATCAGGTTGTTGATAAATATATTGAATCATAGAATGGTAGAGTTGGAAGGGACCTCTAAGGTCATCGGGTCCAACCCCCTGCTCAACGCAGGATTTACTAAATCATCCCAGACAGATATTTGTCCTCTATTTGAACACTGCCTTTGAAGGAGAACTCCCCACCTCCTGTGGTAATCTGTTCCACTCATTGATCACCCTCATTCTATGATCCTCATCAGATGAAAATGTTGTTTGTTTTGACTTCCTGGTTTCTGACTCCGACTATTTTTTATTATTCTACATTTTCTACTCCTGACCTCGACCTGTTGTAATGACCATTCTCCTGTCTGCCACCTGCCCTGACTCCTGGCCTGTTTATACCATGTTGAACCTATTCTGTGTGCCCTGACCTCTGGACTGTCTCCCATGTTGAAACGTACTCTGCCTGCCCTGATCTCAAATTCCCCTTACTATGTCTCTGCAAACACGCTCAGGTACCACACACTGGTCAGCAGCCATATTACTCGGACCGCTTTCAATGTAACAGCCTGAGGACCCAACAGTGAAACCCAAATCCCATGAAAGGTTGAAGACCGGCATACCTCAAATATCGCTGAACCTGCCGACACGCCTGCTACATTAAGCTACATATCAATACAGGTTTTCTTGAATTGTGCTTTCTCATGTGAAGCTACAGCTTCATTTCTGTGCCTAAAAATTCTGGTAAGCTGTGCATCATGGCAACGTGTTGTTGCTTACCCACAATTCCTTGCAACCCCCCATGCTATGTGTGCATATAAGGGGGTAATGCCACAGCATTCCACCTTACTAATAGAGCGGCATGCTGTCTGATGCAGTCGATGGCCACGAGTTCAAGCCCCACCCCCTTAGTCTTATACCTGGCCTGAAGGGGGAGCAGGTATGAGGAGAACACCAGCGCTCACCAGCGCCAGTCAAAAGAATGCTGACAAGTGCAATGGTTAGGAAGGGGAATTACAGCATAGGCACTGCGGCTTAGCCTCTTAGTGGCTGATGAAAGAGAGGGGGTTCATTACCCACTTAGATGATATAATCATGATGCAGCTAGCGCATCACCGCTACGCAGATCAGTCCCACGGTAGACGAATAGTGGGGGGTTAGTGGAAGGGTTTTTGGTGCCCTGCAGGAGGCACATATAAGGCCTGGTGCTGCGTCACAGTCCAGACACAGAGGCTCAGCAGCACATGTCTTGTGTGGTAGAAAAGGAGGGCTGTGGAGTTCGTAGCAGCGGCCAGTGAGTGTGAGGAAGCTAGCGCTGCGCCCATGCTAAGCGCTCAAGACAGTCCATGGGGGCAGAGACAGACCACTAGTAAAGGAAAGGGAGTCTCATTTCTCACATGTCACTTGGTCCCTGAAAGTCGCTAACAGCACCGTGGATCTAGGAATGGCGTAAGACCGGTCAACATGACAGTTAGTGTGCACACACTACAGAAACTATGACAGGCGCTTACAGACTGGGGGTTATAAATATGCTCAAACTGACAAGATGAGAACTATACAAGGTCCAGCAGATGACAGTTATGAGGTTCACACGATGAGAATTATACGAGGTTCACACGATGAGACCTATAAGGTTCATAGATGTGATCTGCAAGACACTGTGACGGGGGGCATGACATTTCAGCTATAGCAGCAACATGCGCTAAAAGTGAGATTCAAGTCAGGTGGAAGTGTACAAGAAACAATAATGCTGTAATGTAGATGTCAATGTATCAGAGGAGATGATCGCATGTAAGGTGCCTGTGAGTCCCCCCTCTCCCTTTTCTCCCACTGTAACATATATAAATGTTTCCATCATGTCCCACTCTTCCTTTTCTCCTCCTGTATTATAAAGAAAGGTTTCTATCATGTCCCCCCCCCCCTCTCCTCCTGTGACATATATAAAGATTTCCATCATGTCCGTCCATTTCCTTCTCTTCTCCTATAATATATATAAAGGTTTCCATCATGTCCCCCTCTCGCTTCTCTCCTCCTGTAACATACATAAGGGTTTCCATCATGTCCCCTCTCTCCTCCTGTAACATATATAAAGGTTTCCATCATGTCCTCCTCTCCCTTCTTTCCTGCTGTAACATATATACAGGTTTCCATCATGTCCCCCTTTCCCCTCTCTCCTCCTGTAATATATATATATATATATATATATATATATATATATATATACACATATACATAAAGGTTTCCATCATGTCCTCCTCTCCCTTCTCTCCTCCTGTAACATATATAAAGGTTTCCATCATGTCCTCCTCTCCCTTCTCTTCTCCTGTAACATATATAAAGGTTTCCATCATGTCCTCCTCTCCCTTCTCTCCTCCTGAAACATATATAAATGTTTCCATCATGTCCCCCTCTCCCTTCTCTCCTCCTGAAACATATATAAATGTTTCCATCATGTCCCCCTCTCCCTTCTCTCCTCCTGTAACATATATAAAGGTTTCCATCATGTCCTCCTCTCCCTTCTCTCCTCCTGTAACATATATAAAGGTTTCCATCATGTCCTCCTCTCCCTTCTCTTCTCCTGTAACATATATAAAGGTTTCCATCATGTCCTCCTCTCCCTTCTCTCCTCCTGTAACATATATAAAGGTTTCCATCATGTCCCCCTCTCCCTTCTCTCCTCCTGTAACATATATAGAGGTTTCCATCATGTTCCCATCTCCCTTCTTGTATTTCTAGACAGGTTTTGTACTTTAGTCTTTGTACCATTTTTGTACCCCGTTTTTGCCCTTGATGTACTTTATTTTATGAATGTCTTTCTGTAGGTGACATCTCCAGATGTGAGCAGAATATCCTAGATGTGTTCTCACCAGAGTTCTGTACTACTCTTAAAAGCTAATTAATCCAATAGTGTTTATTCATCCTCAGTCTATGCATAGTCAATGACTGTAATACTAGTAAAATAATGTGTTGGACCAACTATAGCCCTCAAGTAGTCACAACCATTTTAGCAGATTTTTCAAATGGTGGTAGTTGTCTGTCTAGCTCGCCCATTAGTAAAGATACAGTTTACACGTTAGTTTGCATGAGTGTTTTACTAGTACAGTAGCGGTAGATAACTACTCGTGCATAGGGGTGTTGGGGGTGTTTGTCTACACCCTGTAGTTTTGAATTTCCAGATAATGAAGCCGGGTAATGTAAGCTTTGGTACGTCCATTATATTTTATTATCGGTATCTCTTAAGCTAATGTTATTTAAAGTGGTGATTTATAATGCCAGTCCGATTCCAGTGCTTGGATCCTTATATCAGGCATGCATTATTTTTTACGCTCCTGTCCTGACAGTCATTTTTTTTCTACAGCCTAAGCCATTAAATTTTTAGCAGAAATCACAATTGTTTCCTGCAGACACATATTTTTCAGACCTGAGAATTGCATTAAGTTCAATGTTTGCAGTTTGACATACTGATTGTCAGTTGCCTTAAGGTAGACATCTGAAATCTCCTAGCTCATGATATTAAAAGCCTTTGGAGTGGTTTAATAGGACAAACAGAATCCCTAGCTGAGGTTTGATATCTCATTCTGATCTTTTAGCTAGGAGTTAAGGATGTTCTCATTCAATTGAAGTCCTTCCCTCCCAGTCAATGCTATATAATGTGCACTTGCCATACCAATACCATTACAGACCTTATAGAACAGTAGCCATGGCAATTTATCCAATGCATCATTTACCAGAGGTAAACTGCAAATCAGAAATGAGTGTGGCAGACCTTGCGAATAAAGCAGTGGTAAAAGTCATAGACTATTATGATATCAACTGAGCAGATACAGGCTTCTTTACAGATGTTTCCGATGGGCCTTCGTTTGGTCATTGGAAGCCTATGTATTTCTTGCATCCAAAAGATCCCCAAAGCGCAGTGTGAAAGTAGCCTTATGTTGGCTCTTAGTGACCCAACTGCAAATGTATATGAATTGTCCCTAGTAGAGAAAAGAGGATTTATGTATTTACCCCTAACTAATACTAGTAATCATACAGTTATACCTCTAATACTGGAGCCCAAAATATGGAGATAATATGGGCACGTTGCTTTACCAGGATCACTTTGATTAAAGGAAGCTATACTTTTTTTGTTATATACAACTTTTAGGGACCTTTCACACAGGACTAAATGTTCCATAACAGCGAATATGCCCCCTGCGGAATAGTCATCCCCAAAACTAACACTGCTCATGTGCCGATTTTGGTGTAATCGAAAATAGCAGAGTCCTGCTGGCAATTCTGCATCAAAATCCAGTTTGCTGTGCGGATTTTTGTGCAGAATTCAGGGAAAGCGTATTGCACAACCCTATTGTTTAATATTCCACCCCATGCGATTGGCCCCTCACTATTATACTCAAAACTTTTATTGACATATTTTAAAAATATTAAACAGTGCAAAAGTATAAAACAACCAAGTGCCGGCAGAAACTAGATAAAGGATCCTTTAGTATCAAGAAACAAGTGCACAGAGTATCAATAAATAATGAGCAGCAGGATATGTCCGCAGAGTAAATAGTAAGAAAATATCAGCAAAGTGAACAGAAAATAGAAGGAAAAATCATTTCCCACAGCTAAAGACAGAATGTAACCGAAAGAAAAGTGCGATTGCAATCGGATTCTAATAAGGCAAAAATGGAAGTGAAAGTGGAGTGAACGGCTGTCCGAGATTCTAGAGACTGTTGAGGGGTGGGTATAGGTGACCTGAAGGGGCAAACTGGTAGAAGACCCAAGGGCCCAGAAGTTTCTACAACAATCACAATGTAATTTAAATTTCTCTATAGTGTTAAGATGTGGAGCCAGCGTGTTCTCCAGAATATGGTGACAATGGAGTAAGTTGCACAACTCTTGGAGAGTAGGAGAAGAAGATGAATTCCAGATTTTGGCAATAACTAGCCTATCAGCTATTATAATGTGGCCTATCATAAAATGTAGGGCAACCGGGATGTCTGACAGACCAATTAAAAATGAGTAAGGGCGGCAGAGGGAGGCACTGTATAGTTGGTCACTTTAAAGGGATTCTGCCATCACATTTATGCTGCCCGATCGATCGATGGGCAGCATGAGCTCTAGACAGAGATGTCTATATTGCCCCAATATTTTATTCTGAGACGCTGTTTGTGAATAGGGCGATGAGCTGTCAGCCTTCATGTCGCAGGCGGAGAGAGGCAGCATGGCCTGCCGCCGTGACTCGAAGATCAGCTTGGAGTCAAGCTTCAAAGTGTATCCATTCTGAAGTAGAGCAGCGTTTCACAATAATATATTTATGGGGGCACCGTGATTTGGGCAGCATGAATCTAATGGCAGAAGCACTTTAAGGGGGTTATCCAAACGTTATATACTAAAGGGCATGACCACCAAACATGTAGATAATTTCCAGGCAAGGCAAAGCTTCTTCAATATAAAGGATAGCTGGAGGGTGTTAATATTGACAATCTGGAAGGGTGTCTTATAGCAGCGAAGTAAAAGCTTGTGTGCCATTTCCCAGTGACTACTGCTCTTAAAGGGGTTCTGACGTCAAAAAAAAAAAATTGTACTCACCTTGCCTGGCCTGGCCCGATCGCCAGGCATGTCCCCTCCAGCCGGCATCTTCTTCTGTGCCTTTAAAGCAGAGCAGGAGCGGTCAAAAAGAGCGCTTCCGGCTCTGGTCCGTCCGTCAGGCACTTCCGAGGTGAACGGATGGACCGCCCACAGCAAGCACGTCACAAGCAGTGCTTGTTGTGGGCGGCCCGTCAGTCCTGCTGAACTCCGGAGTGCTGCGCATGCGCAGTGGAGACGCAGCCCGTCCTGGCTCCTGTCAGAGGGCACCTCTCCACTGCGCATGCGCGCGATCCCGGTGCGGCGCGGCTCGTGCAGACAGAAGAGGAGGAACAGCGCCTGCCGGGAGATGACCCCCCCGATGTCAACAACAACAGAAGAACAGGTAAGTATTATCTTTTTATGCTTTAGCAGCCATTAAACCGTGGGTTCTCTGGGTCCATTAGGCAGACCAGGGAACAATGGCTGCTAAAGCATAAAAACATTATTTGTGTCAGAAGCCCTTTAAAGGGTTTTCTGGGACACTATTTTTGAAAGGTATGGACAATCGCTGTGAGAAAGATTAGTATTTTAATTTTAGGGGAAATGCACTTTTATACATTTTGTTCCTGTGTTACGACTGATTTTCCTATTGAAATCATCTCCACACAAGCACAGATCTAGAAGAAAATGGAACAACTGTATCATTTGCCATGCACACTGATGGTTCAGGACATAGTAGTATTCTCTCTGATGTTAAATCTCTGGGTCTACAGTAGACGAGTTGTTTCTTCATGGACTGAACACTGCTGGTCAAAAGTCTTTGGACGCCACAAACACTGACGCTTTAAGGGTGAAAACGTTCAAAAAGAACACAGATATTCAATCAAAACAAAAGAAAACATTATACAGTATTTATTCTTAAGATTATAAGAAACAAAACAAAAGACGGACGGAAAAAACTGTATTTCTATCAGTGAAATAGCCTTTAGCTTGTAAAACGCGTTAGACTCCTCTCAGCACCCTGTTGGCTAGATCTACTTATAACCCTCGTCTCTTAGTCTATATTTGCTCACAGCTGGGGAACCATCTCCTACAATTCACCAACTGCAAATGTGGTTCACCAAATCCTAACGACCACGATATAAATAATAACAATAATTATCTTGACTCCTTGTTATCGAATAGTCATCTATCACCTTTCTACAGTGGATTTCAAGTTCTTTAGGTTCTGATTACACAAACAAAATGCAGAGGGAACACTTGCAAACACACAGTGCGGCGCCCACTGTTGGCAACTGTATGCTTAGTTTTTTACATTTGAAATATGTAGGCATTTACTAACATAGTGTAAGGATATCTTTTAGTGAGACTATGTACTCATGTTTTGGTTGTAATTATTAGTCCCAAAACTGTGAATGCTCATGATGTCCACTATGAGGAAACCCCTTTTGTTAGAAGGATCCCTCCAGAATAGGATTTTTAAATGGTGTTCTATAAAGATGAGCGAGTATACTCGCTAAGGCACATTACTCGAGCGAGTAGTGCCTTAGCCGAGTATCTCCCCGCTCGTCTCTAAAGATTCAGGGGCCGGCGGGGAGCGGCGGGGGACAGCGGGAAGGAACGGAAGGGAGATCTCTCTCTCCCTCTCTCCCCCCGCTTCCCCCTGCTCCCCACCGCAACTCACCTGTCGCCGGCCCCCGAATCTTTAGAGACGAGCGGGGAGATACTCGGCTAAGACACTACTCACTCGAGTAATGTGCCTTAGCGAGTACGCTCGCTCATCTCTAGTGTTCTACCATTGGTGGAAACTGGCAGCAATATTTGAACCATAGAGACTTATCTGAAGTGGCAGAGTAATACTACCCCCAGCAATGGCCCCAATAGTAATAGTGACCCTGTTAATGCCTCCAGTGGTAATAGTGACCCTGTTAAAGACCGCAGTAGTAATGGTGACCCTAGTAGTAATAGTGACTTTGTTAGTGGCCCCAGTAGTAATGGTGTCTCCTATAGTGGCCTCAGTAGTAACAGTGCTTCGTAGTGAACCTCACTTCACTCACTTCATCTGCAGCTCTGCTCCGGTTACCACTGCTATCATTAGTCTGCAACCCATGACCTCTCCCCCCAATATCTGTATCTGTGTGCAGGACCACAGACGCAAGGGGAAGGGGTCACATGCAGATTGCTGCCTGGCTGGCTCACAAAAAATTGATCCTGGCTGAGCCAATGACTTACCAACTGGGTGGTAAGCCGCTGCTGATCTTTTTGGGTCTTGCAGCAGGATCAGGTAACCTCATAGTAAGGGCAAATGAAACACATTGAAATCAAAGGGACTATCTGCGTAGTGTATGGACAGGCCTGATCCTCTGGAGAGCCAATCTTGATAGCCTAATTTGAGTTCCTCTAAATCATGGCCGTTCTGAATGAAAAATTTACTTCAGATTGGAATTCTACATGAGGCAACCCCTTTAAAATCACAGACCAAATTTGATAATGTTAAATTGTACATTCAAACCATTTTCAATAGAACTACAGTAGTTTTAATTTTGTATAGAGTGTTGCAATGTAGCCTCATAAATCAGAATAAAATTACAAAGTACCTCGTTGTAACTATAATGGTCACATTTATTAGAATCATAGAATGGTAGAGTTGGAAGGGACCTCCAGGGTCATAGGGTCCAACTCCCTGCTCAATGCAGGATTCACTAAATCATCCCAGACAGATACTTGTCCAGCCTTTGTTTGAACAGTTCCATGAAGGAGAACTCACCACCTCCTGTGGCAACCTGATCACCCTCACTGTCAGAAAGTTTTTTCTAATATCTAATTTGTGTCTCCTCCTTTTCAGTTTCATCCCATTGCTTCTAGTCTTTCCTTGTGCAAATGAGAATAGGGCTGATCCCTCTGCACTGTGACAGCCCTTCAGATATTTGTAGATGGCTATTAAGTCTCCTCTCAGCCTTCTCTTCTGCAAGCTAAACATTCCCAGATCCTTTAACCGTTCTTCATAGGACATGATTTGCAGACCGCTCACCATCTTGGTAACTCTGCTCTGAACTTGCTCCAGTTTGTCTATATTTTTTTTTTTAAAGTGGAGTGCCCAGAACTGGACATAGTATTCCAGATCAGGTCTGACTAAGGAAGAGTAGAGGGGGATAATTGCCTCACATGATCTAGACTGTATGCTTCTCTTAATACATCCCAGAATTGTGTTTGCCTTTTTGGCTGCTGCATCACACTGTTGACTCATGTTCAGTCTATGATCTATTAATATACCCAAGTCTTTTTCACATGTGCTGCTGCTGCTTAGCCCAAGTGGTTCAACAATTACCTCCGCTGCTTCCCATGGGTTTGTAACAAACAAGTCATGCCAGACAAATCTAATTTCATTCTATGACAAAATCACTGACTGGGTTGATCAGGGAAATGTGGTGGATTTAGTATATCTTGACTTTAGTAAAGCATTTGACAAAGTATCTTATACCATACATATTGAAAAAATGACCAAATATGGGATTGACAAGGCAAATGTTAGGTGGATTCACAACTGGCTGAGTGATCGTACTCAAAGAGTGGTCATAAATGGCTGCACATCCAAGTGGAAGAATGTATCAAGTGGGGTACCACAAGGCTCTGTCCTAGGCCCAGTGTTGTTCAACATTTTTATAAATGATCTGGAGGGGGGAATTGATGGAAAACTGATCAAATTTGCCGACAACACAAAGCTAGGAGGTATAGCTAACACTAGGGAAGAGAGAGAGTATTCAAAAAGATCTAGAGATCATGAACAGTGGGCGGCAACTAGCAGAATGGTGTTTAAGCAGGAAAAATGCGAGAAAAAAATGAAAAAAGCACAAACAGAATGGGAGGAATTGGGCTAAGCAACACATGTGAAAAAGACTTGGGCAGGTAAGTATGTGTTTTTCCTCCCATCACTGTCAGGCCTATTGGTAGCTTTACAGAGACAAGTGTAGCAGTAATATTATTTACAAAGAGAAAATCTGGGTCTGGTTGGAGTGTGTTTTTAATAAAACAAGACTAAGGGACTATTAAGGCCATATGGACAATTTGTTTATGTTCTTAACATTTGAGTCTAATGCTGACAAAAAGCGCAAATATCTACCTTGTACTAACTATATTTTGCTAACAGAGTAATAAAAAAAAAAGTCAAAGATGCTATTGGAGGCCTACAAGAGGAAAATGGTGAATTGGTTATGAATGATGTTGAGAAGGCCAAACTTTTAAATTCCTATTTTGTATTTGTTTTCTCTCAGAAAGTAGATGTAACATCATCTGATCTTCCCTGTGCTATTCGGGGAATAAAAGAATGCAAACTATCTATAAGCAGAGAGATGGTGAGGGAACACATAGCTAACTTAAATGAATTCAAGTCTCAAGGTCTAGATGAATTACATCCTAGGATACTAAAGGAAGCAGCGGAGGTAATTGCTGAACCACTTGGGCTAAGCAGCAGCACATGTGAAAAAGACTTGGGTATACTAATATATCATAGACTGAACATGAGTCAACAATGTGATGCAACAGCCAAAAAGGCAAACACAATTCTGGGATGTATTAAGAGAAGCATAGAGTGAGGTAATTATCCCCCTCTACTTTTCCTTAGTCAGACCTCATCTGGAATACTTTAAATAAAGTAGAAACCCAGCAGCACTCCCCAAAGTCCAGATATGGGGAGGTTTTTTCTTTAGCATGTTTCTGCACGACAGTAGTGGATCGAATCCAGATCCAGAGTATCACAATAAAAAGGCAATCACGGCAGCAGATTTTGGTGCAAAATTCATACATCCATAAGGATGCTTCTTTATTCCTCGAATATCACAAAAAGTATGCAACGTTTCAACCCTTTACATGGGTCTTTGTTAAGCTTGACAAAGACCCATGTAAAGTTTCAAAACATTGCATACTTTTTGTGATATTCGAGGAATAAAGAAGCATCCTTATGGATGTATGAATTTTGCACCGTAATCTGCTGCCCTCATCTGAAATACTGTGACCAGTTCTGGGCACCCCACTTTAAAAAAGACATAGACAAACTGGAGCAAGTTCAGAGAAGAGTTACCAGGATGGTGAGCGGTCTGCAAATCATCTCCTATGAGGAACGGTTAAAGGATCTGGGAATGTTTAGCTTGCAGAAGAGAAGACTGAGAGGAGACTTAATAGCTGTCTACAAATATCTGAAGGGCTGTCACAGTGCAGAGGGATCAGCCCTATTCTCATCTGTACAAGGAAAGACTAGAAGCAATGGGCTCAAACTGAAAGAGAGGAGACAAAAATTAGATATTAGAAAAAACTTTCTGACAGTGAGCATGATCAATGAGTGGAACAGGTTACCACTGGAGGTGGGGCATTCTCCTTCAATGGAAGTGTTCAAACAAAGGCTGGACAAATATGTGGCATGATTTAGTGAATCCTGCACTGAGCAGGGGGTTGGACCAGATGACTGTGGAGGTCCCTTCCAACTCTACCATTCTATGATTCTAATAGACTTGGTTCTGGTACTTTATCTATGTACAAGCTAAGTTCTATTATCATATCTGTGAAATAAGCTTGGTTCTGTTCTTGTATCTTTCTAGTAGGCTTGGTCTTATTACTGTGTCTATGTAGTGAACGCAATTCTTATACCATATCTGTGAGCTATATTGATGTTCTGCTATTAAATATCTGAGTAACATAGAACAAAAGCTGTGCTTCAGAATATTGTGAACTGTTCTATTTTATTGAATGATAATTCAACAGTAAACTGATGTTATTGTATGGATAGAAATTGGCCCCTCAGAATTAATTTTAATGGTGGGCTCCATGTACCACAGTCTGTCACTGCTGCAACCCTCGACAGAAAGTTGCTAATTTTAACCCTTTCCAATCCACTGTCTGACGTCTAAAGACATTAAATTTTAAGGCTGTACAGCTCCGATGTTGGAAGACGTCTGTCGGGGTTCTCTTACTGTATATTGCCAGCCTCTCACATGTCAGAGCCTATCCAATGTGTCGCCTCATGCAGTACTGGCTTTAGCCAGCATATAGCGCTGTTGTATAATGGCAGAAAAAGAGTAAGCCCCCTAGGAAAACCAGGATACAAATTGGATTGGAAAGGGTTAATGTACAAAAAGCATAATATACATACACACATACACAAAAACTATAACATTAAATACAAAGTATAATGCTGCAAATGAAAATATGGTGGGAAATTTAGAAAACTGCCCAAAATAAAAACATTCTTTGTTGCCCAAAGCAACCAATCACAGTGTCGCTTTCATTTCATATTTTGTTCTTGATAATTGATACCTGCGCTGTGATTGGTTGCTATGGGTAAGACAGAGTTTTTCTTTTAAGACACTTTCATAAATCTGCCCTGTAGTGTCAAATGGATATCAGCACATTTTTTGTTAAAAATATTAAAAAAGGTTTTATTGAAATGTAAAAAGTTCTTTACAAATTAGTAGAAAAATATATAGAATCCGATTAACCCTTTCCAATCCACTGTCTGACGTCTAAAGACATTCTGATTAAAGGCTGTACAGCTTCTGATGTCGAAAGACGTCCGGCAGGGTATTCTTACTGTAGATTACTGGCCGCTCTGTTGTCGGGGGGCCTCTCCAGCATGTCCCATACCGCAGTACTGACTCTAGCCAGCAGATGGCGCCATTGTATAATGGCAGAAAGAGAAAACCCCCTAGGAAACCCTGAATCTAAAATTGGATTGCAAAGGGTTAAACATTATTTCACATTTCATCAACAAAGTATGCTGTGCAATTTGAGCATTAATCATCCTCTGTTTTAAAAAGGATTTCACAAAAGCAATGCATAAAGATTTGAAACCCACCGTATTTTTACCGATGAAACGACACGCAAGTCCATATGGGATTCTAGAAGGAAGTGAACACAGGAAGGGGAGGGGCTTCCACAGCAACCAATCCGATGCAGTAGTTCCTATGGGGTATTTATCAATCTGAAGTGGAATATCAGTATATTTAGACTGCTTGTACTTAGGAGAAGTAAGGGGTAGATAGACAAGGTGAAGTGTGTCCTATATTTTGCACATATTATAGGTCATCAGTCTCGCATTTCCAGGGATTGAGTGAATTACTTGCTTTGGGTTTGTGTATTCCTCAAAGCAGAATTGTGAGCAGTCAGCTATTAATAATACGCTTCAGTTAATTGCTTGAGTTTCTAGTGTGTAATCAAAGCAAATACTTTCTTCTTTCTCAGGCATTTATCAAGTTGATATTTACAGCTATTCTTGCATCATCAGTTTCTTTGTGCTTAATAATCTCAGGTAGATTTGAATGCTGTTCTCCATTAGAAGAATTTGTCTTGAAGACAGCTTGTTGTCATGATGCCCAGATTTTACATTTAAATAAAGATTTATGAATAACTAATCCTATGCAGAATCATCAACTATCAAATCAAAATGTCCCAAGTTTTCCGTTTCACACAATAGAAGTGCACACAATCATGAGTGCTGCTGCATCTTATAATTGGGCCCAAACAATTTTAGTTACAAATTTGGGTTTTTACAAAGTTTTTTTGTTTCAGTTTTTATGGTGAAAATTTTCACTGTTACGAAGAGAGATCAGGTGATCATTTCTTGCCATGAAAATGAACGTATTCACAGAAATTCTATTTTCCTGACACAAAATGACCTGCTGACATTTCAGTGATCTTCTTGTTGGCTCAGGAGAAAGGGTTAATGAGGACGAGGCAGCTGATAGCACTCTGTCATACTGACTGAAGTATAAGAGCTCCCTGGCTTCTATAAAAGGGGGCTGGGGCTTGAAATCATTGTCTTCTACTCTTAACCATGGTTACCTCCAGGGAAATACATGCAGTTATCATTACTTCACATCAACCAATCAGATCATCAAGAACTTCAAGGAAAGACATTCAGTTGTCACTTACGGGCCATTTAGACGGGACGTATGTCGGCCAAACAATGCCCGACACTCATCCCTATGTGTCCTCGCTACCATGCTGTAGCACTGTCTCGCTCACAGAGTGGCCAGCAGGGGGATGGGGCAGCTGCAGAAGATTTCTCTCCATTGACTTAACATAGTGTCCGTTCAGTACTGAACAGCTGCTATTTACACTGAACGATCATCGTTCAGCTCATCGTTCAGCATCATATGCTGCATAAACGATGGGCGATGAGCTGATCGCTCAGTATAAATAACGGCCGTTCAGTACTGAACAGCCGCTTTTGTGGTGCGGGAGCGAGAGGAGTGAAATCTCCTCCAGCCACCCTGCTGTGAGCCAGCGATACTAGCTCCTGTGAAGCAGCACCGCTGCAAGTATGTGCGGGGACGAGTGTTGGGCATCGTTTGCCCAACTTTCATCCCATCTAAATCCATCTTTAGTTTCACTCACCTAAAAATAGTTGCAGGTTGACTAATTGTTGTCTGGTGTAAGCACGTAACCACTGTCTTTCAACAACTTGCCAATAACTCTGCAGGGAGGTGTGTACTTGTTCAGCGTCTGCCTCCCGCCAAACACTGATTGGCTCCTGCCTTTTTTTTAACATTTTGCTCTCTCACTTAGCACTCTTTAGTTTCCAAAAACAGGTCAATAAATGCCAGTGACCCTCGACTGAATAGTCCCTGCTGGTCTTTGGAAAAACACTCACAGCTACGTTACTTTGCTGGTTTGGCCTTCAATGGAAGACACAAAGCCGTGGCCTCTCTCCGTAACGAGTGTTCATTGGAAGACCACTTGTGTGCATTTATGTACAGTCAGTGGACTTGGCAACCAATGAGCATCCGTTAGGGAGGGGTCAAAATTTCAAATACATGTCCGCCAAAGAACCGCACACCCCCAACCTTGTCAATGAATGATATTCTGGGCTATTCAGACGTTCCCAAGAATTTGTTCAGCAATTAGACAATTGAACAACAAGTGAACAACAATCGCTCTGCTTAGAAGCGCACTAACAGTCATTAACACGCTTTAGCCACTATTTCAAGTGACTATTCTAAAAGCTATAACTTTTTAATGATATTATATTAAGGGTTGATCTTTTATGTTTTAACAAATATTCATACCAGTAGCATACACTGTAGCATTACTTTCTGGACAACCGGCAAATTGTTATATCCGTCCAGTATGTAATGAAAGCATGATATAAAGCTGAGTATTTACATTACTTTATGGAGATGCAGGTATGGAAATCGGGAATATGCCTCAAACATCTCACTGAACTGACCCAGCCATTCCTATCCAGAAAGAAGAGCACCAGCCCTGACAAGGGTGAACCCTCTAGTGGCCTCCAGAGGACAAGTTGATAGTCCCAAGATGGTACAAGGATATCAGTAGAATAGTATGCAGGTTTAAGGCAAAGTTTGCAGTTTAAAGTAAATACCAAAGTACTTGGAGTGACACTCCAAACTACCCAATGGTCTAACACCAATGTATTACTGGCATCCTCTACATAGAGGAGCCGGATTTTATACATGGCTAAACCCACTGATATGCTGACGGGGCTAACCGTCATCCCAGCCAGCCCCCCCCCCCCTCCCCCCAGTGCAATAATAAAATGGATATGTTTTTCCCGCGGTGTTTAAAGACAGAATGGTGCTGAGCATGCACTGGTAGGCATCTCACAGGATTTGGTGCCAACATAGTGACATCACCCAGGAGCTGTGCCAGCACCCACAACCTAGTGGTGGTTCCCAAGCCATCAACGCCGTGACACAATCTTAGGTTGAAGCATAATGAAACGATAATAATGATATGCTGCAGTCATTATTATATGTGTTATAATGTGAAATTGTAAGTTTGTTCCTATGAACCTTGTGCAAACAGAGCTATCGGCAGGTATTATGTATCCACTCTATTATGTAACTGATCCTAATAGATAGAAGTGCAATGACGAGGCAGAATAGTGCAGTCTTGTGCAACAGGATGGAACTATTATGCTATAAAACCCCAAAGGTGGGGAAGCAGTTTATTGGGAACACCCATCACAAGCCTCAATGAACCTTTGCCACTTCTATTGTTTTGCATTAAACTTGAAACATTGGGGCTTATTTACTAACACTGCCTAAATATATATTAGACAGATACAGTGGATAAAAATCACCTCTTAATATAATCACTGCAATGTAATTTGGACTCAGCCTGTAACTTAGGTAACATACTCGATACATACTCGGGGATATGTTATGTCTATCGAATATGCAAAAAATGTCTGAACCTTTCACTTCCTTTCGTTGCAAGTATTTTACTTTGAAGTAAATCCCGACAAATTCTTCTGCAAAACGCTCATTCAGACGCAAGCAAACCATTAGGTTTAGCGCTATAGTGTTATTCTTGGAGAGGATGTGATCCCGTTTTACTCTCTCTTCATTGACTTGCTCTGCTACACCGGCCGTGGGAGTCGTTTGTCTTTGGATTCCTATTGCTGCAGCTAGCATTATTCAATGTAGTCCGGTGGTACTGTATAGCTGGAATGTATGGCCATCTCACTTCCAGGTACTGCATCCATCACCCCCGTATCTACACACAGATAAAGATGTTAGCGCCTCGTTACACCTGATAGAACACAAAGGTTATGTCATCTGATCTGCAGCTGGAAGAAGTTATTAATGAACACAATTTCTTCCACAATGTTTACTTTAAACTTACAAATATGACATTAATCAGTCCAGTTAAATACACTCATTGTCAGAAAACAATCCCTCCTCTAGAAGGAGTATATACCCACTGTCAGTAACATCCCTTTATCTCTTCCCTTGAAGGAGTGTATATATGTGTGTGTGTGTATATATATATATATAAAGCTGAAAGCCCTCACTCACTCACTGACTCACTCACTCACTGACTCGCCAAAAGTTCTCCAACTTCCCGATGTCGTAGAAACATGAATTTTGGCACAAGCATAGATTATCTCCAAAATAGGAAAAGCTAATGGGTCCCAACTCGATTATTCAATTCTAGCGCAAAAGAATTAGCGTCGAAATTTTACGTACGAAATCTAAATCTCTCACGTCCCAATGTCATAGAAACTTAAAATTTGGCACGGGCATTGAATATGTCATAAATAGGAAAAGCTAATGGGTCCCAACTCTATTATTCAATTCTATGCGCAAAAGAATTAGCGTCCAAATTTTACGTACGGAATCTAATTCTCTCACTTCCCAGTGTCATAGAAACTCGAAATTTGGCAGAAGCATTGATTGTCATAAATAGGAACAGCTAATGGGTCCCAACTCTATTATTCACTTCTATGCGCAAAAGAATTAGCGTCCAAATTTTACGTACGGAATATAATTTTCTCACATAGAAACTTAAAATTCGGCACGGGCATTGAATATGTCATATATAGGAAAAGTTAATGGGTCCCAACTCGATTATTCAATTCTATGCGCAAAAGAATTAGCATCCAAATTTTACGTACGGAATATAATTTTCTCACATAGAAACTTAAAATTTGGCACGTGCATTGAATATGTCATAAATAGGAAAAGCTAATGGGTCCCAACTCCATTATTCAATTCTATGTGCAAAAGAATTAGCGTCCAAATTTTACGTACGGAATCTAATTCTCTCACTTCCCGGTGTCATAGAAACTCGAAATTTGGCAGGAGCATTGATTGTCATAAATAGTAAAAGCTAATGGGTCCCAACTCCATTATTCAATTCTATGCGCAAAAGAATTAGCGTCCAAATTTTACGTACAGAATATAATTTTCTCACATAGAAACTTAAAATTTGGCACGGGCATTGAGTATGTCATAAATAGGAAAAGTTAATGGGTCCCAACTACATTATTCAATTCTATGCGCAAAAGAATTAGCGTCCAAATTTTACGTACGGAATGTAATTTTCTCACTTTCCGGTGTCATAGAAAAGTGAAATTTGGCACGGGCATTGATTATGTCATAAATAGGAAAAGCTAATGGGTCCCAACTCGATTATTCAATTCTATGCGCAAAAGAATTAGCGTCCAAATTTTACGTATGAAATCTAATTCTCTCACTTCCTGATGTCATTTTATATAAAGGAAACGTCGCATGGTTACCTCCCCGTGATGTTTCCTGGGTAACGCAGAGAACTATGCAAAATGGTGAACATATGTTTTTCCGGTATCTCTAAAGTAACCACGGCTTCAGAAGATTTTCCGTGTGAACACCAGATAAACACCAGTACCAAATTGACTCGGGCGAAGCCGGGTATATCAGCTAGTATTTATATATATATGGCAAAAGCCCTGCCTGACTCACTCACTCACTGACTGACTCACCACTAATTCTCTATCTTCCCGTTGTCGTACGAACGTGAAATTTGGCAGAAGCAATCTTTAGGTCCTAAATAGGAAAAGTAAAGAGGTAACAATGTGATTATTGAATTCTAAGTGCAAAAGAAAGTGACCCCCTGTGTAATGTAACTAAAAACACATATCTGTAACGCACAAAGGTGAAATTTGGCACGACCATTCTTTAGGTCCTAATAGGAAAAGTAAAGGGGTCACAACTTCAATATTCTATTCTAAGCAGAAAAATCCACGATACATCAGATAGTTCTTTTTTCAGAAACCATAAGGCCTAAGGAAATTATTTGTATACTGAAGAGAATCTACCTCACCTCTATGTGTATATACTGAGGAGAATCTACCTCTCCTCTATGTGTACAGACTGAGGAGAATCTACCTCACCTCTGTGTGTATATACTGAGGAGAATCTACCTCACCTCTATGTGTACACACTGAGGAGAATCTACCTCACCTCTGTGTGTATATACTGAGGAGAATCTACCTCACCTCTGTGTGTATATACTGAGGAGAATCTACCTCACCTCTATGTGTACATACTGAGGGGAATCTACCTCCCCTCTCTGTGTATATAATGAGGAGAATCGACCTCCCCTCTCTGTGTATATACTGAGGAGAATCTACCTCACCTCTCTTTGTATATACTGAGGAGAATCTGCCTCACCTCTATGTGTATATACTGAGAAGAATCTGCCTCACCTCTATGTGTATATACTGAGGAGAATCTATCTCACCTCTATGTTTATATACTGAGGAGAATCTACCTCACCTCTATGTGTATATACTGAGGAGAATCTACCTCACCTCTATGTGCATATACTAAGGAGAATCGACCTCTTCTCTTTTTGGATATACTGAGGACAATCTACCTCACCTCTATGTGTACATACTGAAGAGAATCTACCTCACCTCTATGTGTATATACTGAGGAGAATTTACCCCACCTCTATGTGTATATACTGAGGAGAATCTACCTCCCCTCTCTGTGTATATAATGAGGAGAATCGACCTCTCCTCTCTGTGTATATAATGAGGAGAATCTACCTCCCCTCTCTGTGTATATATTGAGGAGAATCGACCTCCCCTCTCTGTGTATATACAGAGGAGAATCTGCCTCACCTCTATGTGTATATAATGAGGAGAATCTGCCTCACCTCTATGTGTATATACTGAGAAGAATCTGCCTCACCTCTATGTGTATATACTGAGGAGAATCTATCTCACCTCTATGTGTATATACTGGGAAGAATCTACCTCACCTCTATGTGCATATACTGAGGAGAATCGACCTCTTCTCTTTTTGGATATACTGAGGACAATCTACCTCCCCTCTATGTGTATATACTGAAGAGAATCTACCTCACCTCTATGTGTATATACTGAGGAGAATTTACCCCACCTCTATGTGTATATACTGAGGAGAATCTACCTCCCCTCTCTGTGTATATAATGAGGAGAATCTACCTCCTCTCTCTGTGTATATACTGAGGAGAATCGACCTCCCCTCTCTGTGTATATACTGAGGAGAATCTACCTCACCTCTATGTGTATATAATGAGGAGAATCTGCCTCACCTCTATGTGTATATACTGAGAAGAATCTGCCTCACCTCTCTGTGGATATACTGAGGACAATCTACCTCACCTTTATGTGTACATACTGAAGAGAATCTACCTCACCTCTATGTGTATGTACTGAGGAGAATCTACCTCACCTCTATGTGTATATACTGAGGAGAATCTGCCTCACCTCTATGTGTATATACTGAGGAGAATCTACCTCACCTCTATGTGTATATACCGAGGAGAATCTACCTCACCTCTATGTGTATATACTGAGGAGAATCTGCCTCACCTCTATGTGTATATACTGAGGAGAATCTGCCTCACCTCTATGTGTATATACTGAGGAGAATCTACCTCACCTCTATGTGTATATACCGAGGAGAATCTACCTCCCCTCTCTGTGTATATATGGAAGAGAATCTACCTCACCTCTGTGTGTATATACTGAGGAGAATCTACCTCACCTCTATGTGTATATACTGAGGAGAATCTACCTCCCCTCTATGTGTGTATACTGAGGAGAATCTACCTCACCTCTATGTGTATATACTGAGCAGAATCTACCTCCCCACTCTGTGTATGTACTAAGGAAAATCTACCTTACCTCTGTGTGTATATACTGAGGAGAATCTACCTCACCTCTATGTATATATACTGAGGAGAATCTACCTCACCTCTATGTATATATACTGAGGAGAATCTACCTCATCTCTGTGTGTATATACTGAGGAGAATCTATCTCACCTCTATGTGTATATACTGGGAAGAATCTACCTCACCTCTATGTGCATATACTGAGGAGAATCGACCTCTTCTCTTTTTGGATATACTGAGGAAAATCTACCTCCCCTCTATGTGTATATACTGAAGAGAATCTACCTCACCTCTATGTGTATATACTGAGGAGAATTTACCCCACCTCTATGTGTATATACTGAGGAGAATCTACCTCCCCTCTCTGTGTATATAATGAGGAGAATCTACCTCACCTCTATGTGTATATACTGAGGAGAATCTACCTCACCTCTCTGTGTATATACTGAGGAGAATCTACCTCACCTCTATGTATATACTGAGGAGAATTTACCCCACCTCTATGTGTATATACTGAGGAGAATCTACCTCACCTCTATGTGTATATACTGAGGAGAATCTGCCTCACCTCTATGTGTATATACTGAGGAGAATCTACCTCACCTCTATGTGTATATACTGAGGAGAATCTACCTCACCTCTATGTGCATATATACCGAGGAGAATCTACCTCACCTCTATGTGCATATACTGAGGAGAATCTACCTCACCTCTCTGTGGATATACTGAGGACAATCTACCTCACCTTTATGTGTATATACTGAGGAGAATCTGCCTCACCTCTATGTGTATATACTGAGGAGAATCTACCTCACCTCTGTGTGTATATACTGAGGAGCATCTAACTCACCTCTATGTGTATATACTGAGGAGAATCTACCTCACCTCTATGTGTATATACTGAGGAGAATCTACCTCACCTCTGTGTGTATATACTGAGGAGCATCTAACTCACCTCTATGTGTATATACTGAGGAGAATCTACCTCACCTCTCTGTGGATATACTGAGGACAATCTACCTCCCCTCTATCTGTACATATTGAAGATAATCTACCTCACCTCTATGTGTATATACTGAGGAGAATCTACCTCACCTCTATGTGTATATACTGAGGAGAATCTGCCTCACCTCTATGTGTATATACTGAGGAGAAACTACCTCACCTCTATGTGCATATACTGAGGAGAATCTACCTCACCTCTATGAGTATATACTGAGGAGAATCTATCTCACCTCTCTGTGATATGTAATCTATGTAGAAATGAATGGGAACTTCGCCTGTAATACTATGTCTGGACACTGCACTGGGAACGGAGCTGTCTGCTTCCTGCAGAAAGAAGCTCATGTATGAACAGACTGACTCAGCAGTTGATTGGTGATGGTCGTGGGTGGCAGACCCTGCCAATCTATTTTCAATGGCCTATTCTATGGATAAGTGATCAGTAGTTTGCAACTGGACAACACCTTTAATGGGGCAGAAATAGTTTCTCTTCAATATTGTGCATACTAATAAAACCTAAATGTTTCTGAGCAGATGGGAAGTTTATTATGCAGGTTTAGGAGTGTTATCACTGCTCAACATAAGATAACATTCTGGCTGGGAGTAAATAAATAAATAAAGCAAAGTTTTTCCTTGCGACAGATTAAAAATTTGAAAAAGCTTCATTGAGATGGAATAAATAGGTGCAACAATGACATTCATTTCATATGCACATATTCTGTGTCCTGATTTATGCAGCATTCTGCATGGTAATAGGGAGCCTGATGTTGCTTATCTGGCTGCTCTAGCCTTATGTTAAACAGAATAAATTGACACCGGACAGAACCGGTAATAATAGTCGGAAATAAAGAATGGAGTCGATCTGCCATTAAATGCATGTTGTAGTTCACAAGGCGTTGTATCACAACTCTCATTTAGAGGACAAATCAGCATGTTGTGAATATACAATAGGCCAACTTAGCACCGGTGGATGTAAACTGCTGAAGTGTCTTAGGCTTCACAAGGCACCAAGCAGAATATACACAATGCAGTTTACTGCCGGAAGTCATGAAATGGGAAGGAATAGACAGAAAGCACTGCGCTGACTTGTAACGCACCGAGGGACCTCAATAATATATCGACACTATGCCACTAAAAATCCTGAGCAAAGTGCGACCCTGCAAAGAAGGAAATGCGGGTCTGCTGACGAGAACTATTGTTCCCCCCTACGGTCACATTCACGGGCCTCGTGTGATGCAGAGTGTTAGGCCTCATGTCCACGGGGACAGATCTGGAGCGAATCACCCGCAGCGTGATCCGCGCCCCATAGGGATTCATTGGATACCCGCAGGTAATTAAATACCTGCGGATGTCATTTTCCCCTGAGGCGTGGATGGGAAATCACCTGCAGCATGCTCCACTTTAGTGCGGGGCTCCCGTGGGGACGGCTCCCGCAGGTTTCTATTGAAGTCTATGGAAGCTGTCCGGATCCACGGCACACCCGCAGCTGAATTTCTCCTCTCCAGCGCGGGAGAGCAGGAGTTAAAAAAAAAAAATAGAGTGCACGTCGCGTGCGCGCAGCACGCTGCCGGCGTGCCGAGCACATCCACCGGGCCGAAGAAAGAAGATCCGGCTGTGACGGAGAGAAGATCAGCAGCGTCCGGACAGGTAAGTAATTCTTCTTTTTAGGCCTCATGTCAGGAGGGACCCACTGCGGGATTCTGCATGGAGAATCCGCGGTGGGCCTGATTTTCCCCGTGGACATGAGGCCTAAAGGCAGCAGAAATGCAGTCCTAAATTCTCACTCACGACCTGAGGGTTGCATTGTTCAGGTCGCAGGCTCAAAGTTTACTTCCATCCTTTCGAGGTTGTTAAAATGAGCACCCAGGTTGCTGGGGGTAAAAGATGACTGCAGAAGACAATGGCGAACCTCCCTGCAAAAATAGTGGTCACCCTAGGAGTCAGTCATGACTCGGTGCTTGCACGAAGGGACTTTATCTTACAGTCAGTGAATGCAGATGATGTGGAGGGGGACTTAGGGCGGCCATGTTTACTGTGCCAGCTGTGTGCCAAGCTAATTGACTCCTGCCTCCTCTGTGGCAAACTGTTCCACATGTTTCATCACCTCTCTGCCGGATTATTCATCTAGCATTAATCTATTGATGCTCTCTCCTCAGGATAAGCCGTTAATAGTAGATCAGCTGCTCAGCGGGCCGCTGCACTTATGCATGGAGTAATGGCAACAGCAATCACACAACTCTCTTCCCATCCTAAGGGCCCCTGGGAACCTGTAATACCAAGTGTGGCCAGTTGTCTGCTTCCTGCAGAGTTCACTTTACTCTTGTAATAATTTTGAATTCAGTTTAAACAAAGACAAAAAAGCATAGAATGAAGAAAATAGAAAGAAGAAAGGGGTGTAGGGAAAGAATAGAGGGGGGGGATAGGGAGCGAGAATATGGGGAGAACGTTGGAAGTGACTGTGGTGTTCTATGTGTTAAGTCAATTCCCTGAGAGCCAGAAGGGAAGGAGAGCCGGCCCTCAGAGTGGAATCCATATTGTAAAGGCTCACGCGGTTTTATTACGGCCCATTTTATTTTTTGTGTTTGGTGTGCTTAGAAAAAAATAAGTAGTAATTTGTCAGCGTGTATTTTAGCCAGAAATCGGCTTGCTTTTATTTCTTCTTTGGGCGACTTGACTTCTAACTTAATTTTGTACTATGGCGTTACGGAATTGATGTTTAACCACTTCAAGACTGCCAAATGCATAGCAACATCCTATGATCATGAACTGTGCATGGAACGGGCACAGCAGCTGCGTCTACTCCATACCCAGCAGCTATAGGCTGTTTCTGACAGCCACTGGCAGCTGACGCAATCAGCTGGAAGTTAACTGATTAGATGCTGAGCTTGAAGCTGACTGTGCGTCTAAACTGTCAGCAGGAGGGGGAGTTGTTTCCCATCGGCACACCTCCACAGCCAGTGAAGCAATCAGGAGATGCCAGTGGGCTAGCAGGTCAGCTCAGAGCCTGCTGAAGTCTTCCAGGGTGCCATGCGTAGTGGCAGGGCTTGAAAGACAACATCAAAATCGCTGCAAAGAATTGCAGTACACATTGCAGGCGATTCAATAATTGCAAGTTGAAGTTCCCGATGGGGACTAAATACATTTGTAAAAAAGGTTTAATAAAGTTTAAAAATATATTAAAAAATTCAACTAAAAACCTTTTCCCATTTTTCCCATAAAAAAAACAAAACCATTAAAGAAAACACATATTTGGTATCACCATGTACTTAAAAGTCTAAACTGTTAAAATATCATAATTAGAGATGAGCGAGCGTACTCGTCCGAGCTTGATGCTCGTTCTAGTATTAGGGTGTTCGAGATGCTCGTTACTTGAGACGAGCACCACGCGGTGTTCAACTCAATTCCATTTCTTTCCCTGAGAAATGTGCGCGCTTTTCTGGCCAATAGAAGCACAGGGAAGGCATTACAACTTCCTCCTGTGACATTCCAGCCCTATACCACCCCCCTGCAGTGAGTGGCTGGGGAGATCAGATGACACCCGAGTATTTAAATCTGCCCCGCCCGCGGCTCAACACACATGCATGCTGAGAGAGATCAGAGAAAGTGCTGTCTTGCTGTAGCTGCTATAGGGAGAGTGTTAGGTGTTATATTCGTCTTCAAGAACCCCAACAGTCCTTCTTAGGGCCACATCTGACCGTGTGCAGTACTGTTGAGGCTGCTTTTAGCAGTGTTGCACAATTATTTTTTTTTGTATATCGGGCGTGCAGACCATAGCGTCCTCAGTCTGCAGTCATTTTACAGAGTATAGGGGCAGTACTGGTGAGGCAGGGACAGTAGTACAGGGAAAGAGGTATACTGGCTATATAGGCAGTGGGCTTTTTCAAAAAAATTGGGGAAAAATACTATATTTGGGCTGCCTGTGACCGTCTTCAGTGTACTGCGTGTCTGCTGGGGGTAGTAGTCGCTAATTAATACCCAGCTAAGCGTTACAGCAGGCTTGCGCATAATTGTTTTCTGGCTCTGCTGTGCCCGTTACATGACCGCCGCCATCCCGCCAGAGGGAAACGGTATACATAATATACGCTGCATACAGTGTCTGTCTGGTTTTTCACCTCACCATTTAAAAAAATAGAAGCAAAATACTTAAGGCCTACCACTGGCCTTTGGCCACTTGACTGGTTCTGCGCTGTGAATTCCAGTAGCTCAGTCATACACACCTAGGTCTCACTACAGGCTTGCGCATAATTGTTTCCGGGCTCTGCTGTGCCTGTTACATGACCGCCGTCATCCCGCCAGAGGGAAACAGTATACATAATATACGCTGCATACAGTGTCTGTCTGGTTTTTCACCTCACCATTTAAAAAAATAGAAGCAAAATACTTAAGGCCTACCACTGGCCTTTGGCCACTTGACTGGTTCTGCGCTGTGAATTCCAGTAGCTCAGTCATACGCACCTAGGTCTCACTACAGGCTGGCGCATTATTGTTTCCTGGCTCTGCTGTGCGTTCCGTAAGCGAAGTCAGCCTCCAACCACAGGCCAATAAGCGGCACATTTAATTACAGCATTCTGTTTCTGCTCTACTCGTAATACACCATGCTGAGGGGTAGGGGTAGGCCTAGAGGACGTGGACGGGGGCGAGAACACGGAGGCCCAAGTCAGGGTGTGGGCATAGGCCGAGCTCCTGGTCCAGGCGTATCGCAGCCGACTGCTGCGGGATTAGGAGAGAGGCAAGTTTCTGAGGTCCCCAGATTCATCTCACAATTAATGGGTCCATAGAAACTGAGCAGTGTGAGCAGGTCCTGTCGTGGATGGCAGAAAGTGCATCCAGCAATCTATCGACCGCCCAGTCTTCTACACCGTCCACAGCTGCAACTCTGAATCCTCTGGCTGCTGCTCCTCCTTCCTCCCAGCTTCCTCACTCCATGAAAATGACACATTCTGAGGAGCAGGCAGACTCCCAGGAACTGTTCTCGGGCCCCTGCCGAGATTGGGCAGCAATGGTTCCTCTCCCACCGGAGGAGTTTGTCGTGACCGATGCCCAACATTTGGAAAGTTCCCAGGGTCCGGGGGATGAGGCTGGGGACTTCCGGTAACTATCTCAAGAGCTTTCAGTTGGTGAGGAGGACGATGACGATGAGACACAGTTGTATATCAGTAAGGAGTAGTAATTTCAGTAAGTCCGAGGGAGGAGCACACAGAGGATTCGGAGGAAGAGCAGCTGGACGATGAGGTGACTGACCCCACCTGGTTTGCTAAGCCTACTGAGGACAGGTCTTCAGAGGGGAAGGTAAGTGCAGCAGTAGGGCAGGTTGGAAGAGGCAATGCGGTGGCCAGGGGTAGAGGCAGGGCCAGACCGAATAATCCACCAACTGTTTCCCAAAGCGCCCCCTCGCGCCATGCCACCCTGCAGAGGCAGAGGTGCTCAAAGGTCTGGCAGTTTTTCACTGAGAGTGCAGACGACCGACAAACTGTGGTGTGCAAGGTTTGTCGTGCCAAGATCAGCCGGGGAGCCACCACCACCAGCCTCACCACCACCAGCATGCGCAGGCATATGATGGCCAAGCACCCCACAAGGTGGGACGAAGGCCGTTCACCACCTCAGGTTTGCACCACTGACTCTCCCCCGGTGCCCCAACCTGCCACTGAGATCCAACCCCCCTCTCAGGACACAGGCACGACCGTCTCCCGGCCTGCACCCACACGCTCACCTCCGCTGTCCTCGGCCCCATCCAGCAATGTCTCTCAGCGCAGCGTCCAGCCGTCGCTAGCGCAACTGTTTGAGCGCAAGCGCAAGTACGCCGCCACGCACCCGCACGCTCAAGTGTTAAACGTGCACATAGCCAAATTGATCAGCCTGGAGATGCTGCCGTATAGGCTTGTGGAAACGGAGGCTTTCAAAAACATGATGGCGGCGGCCCTGCGCTACTCAGTTCCCAGTCGCCACTACTTTTCCCGATGTGCCGTTCCAGCCCTGCACGACCACGTCTCCCGCAACACTGTACGCGCGCTCACCAACGCGGTTACTGCCAAGGTCCACTTAACAACGGACACGTGGACAAGCACAGGCGGGCAGGGCCACTATATCTCCCTGACGGCACATTGGGTGAATTTAGTGGAGGCTGGGACCGAGTCAGAGCCTGGGACCGCTCACGTCCTACCCACCCCCAGAATTGCGGGCCCCAGCTCGGTGCTGGTATCTGCGGCGGTGTATGCTTCCTCCTCTAAACCACCCTCCTCCTCCTCCTCCTACGCAGCCTCTGTCTCGCAATCAAGATGTGTCAGCAGCAGCATGTCGCCAGCAGTCGGTGTCGTGCGGCGTGGCAGCACAGCGGTGGCCAAGCGTCAGCAGGCCGTGCTGAAACTACTCAGCTTAGGAGAGAAGAGGCACACGGCCCACGAACTGCTGCAGGGTCTGACAGAGCAGACCGACCGCTGGCTTTCGCCGCTGAGCCTCCAACCAGGCATGGTCGTGTGTGACAACGGCCGTAACCTGGTGGCGGCTTTGCAGCTCGGCAGCCTCACGCACGTGCCATGCCTGGCCCACGTCTTTAATTTGGTGGTTCAGCGGTTTCTGAAAAGCTACCCACGCTTGTCAGACCTGCTCGGAAAGGTGCGCTGGGTCAGCGCACATTTCTGCAAGTCCAACACGGACGCTGCCACCCTGCGGACCCTGCAACATCAGTTTCATCTGCCAGTGCACCGACTGCTGTGTGACGTGCCCACACGGTGGAACTCTACGCTCCACATGTTGGCCAGGCTCTATGAGCAGCGTAGAGCTATAGTGGAATACCAACTCCAACATGGGCGGCGTAGTGGGAGTCAGCCTCCTCAATTCTTTACAGAAGAGTGGGCCTGGTTGGCAGACATCTGCCAAGTCCTTGGAAACTTTGAGCAGTCTACCCAGGTGGTGAGCGGCGATGCTGCAATCATTAGCGTCACCATTCCTCTGCTATGCCTCTTGAGAAGTTCCCTGCAAAGTATAAAGGCAGACGCTTTGCACTCGGAAACGGAGGCGGGGGAAGACAGTATGTCGCTAGACAGTCAGAGCACCCTCATGTCTATATCTCAGCGCGTTGAGGAGGAGGAGGTTGAGGAGGAGGGGGAGGAGCATGAGGAGGAGGGGGAGGAGACAGCTTGGCCCACTGCTGAGGGTACCCATGCTGCTTGCCTGGCATCCTTTCAGTGTGTATGGCCTGAGGAGGAGGAGGAGGATCCTGAAAGTGATTTTCCTAGTGAGGACAGCAATGTGTTGCGTACAGGTACCCTGGCACACATGGCTGACTTCATGTTAGGATGCCTTTCTCGTGACCTTCGCGTTGCACGCATTCTGGCCACTACGGATTACTGGGTGTACACACTGCTCGACCCACGGTATAAGGAGAACCTTTCCACTCTCATACCCGAAGAGGAAAGGGGTTCGAGAGTGATGCTATACCACAGGACCCTGGCGGACAAACTGATGGTAAAATTTCCATCCAACAGCGCTAGTGGCAGAAGGCGCAGTTCCGAGGGCCTGGTAGCAGGGGAGGCGCGGAGATCAAGCAGCATGTACAGCGCAGGCAGGGGAACACTCTCCAAGGCCTTTGACTGCTTTATGGCTCCCCAGCAAGACTGTGTCACCGCTCCCCAGTCAAGGCTGAGTGGGCGGGAGCACTGTAAAAGGATGGTGAGGGAGTACGTAGCCGATCACACGACCGTCCTCCGTGACGCCTCTGCTCCCTACAACTACTGGGTGTCGAAGCTGGACACGTGGCCTGAACTCGCGCTGTATGCCCTGGAGGTGCTTGCTTGTCCTGCGGCTAGCGTCTTGTCAGAGAGGGTGTTTAGTGTGGCTGGGGGAATCATCACGGACAAGCATACCCGCCTGTCAACTGACAGTGCCGACAGGCTTACACTCATAAAGATGAACAAAGCCTGGATTTCCCCAGATTTCTCTTCTCCACCAGCGGACAGCAGCGGTACCTAAACAATACGTAGGCTGCACCCGCGGATGGAAGCATCGTGCTCTATCACCCTAAAAAACGGGGACCTTTTAGCTTCATCAATCTGTGTATTATATTCATCCTCCTCCTCCTGCTCCTCCTCCTGCTACCTCACGTAATCACGCCGAACGGGCAATTTTTCTTAGGCCCACAAGGCTCAGTCATATTACTTTTGTAAACAATGTTTATACGTTTCAACTCTCATTAAAGCGTTGAAACTTGCACCTGAACCAATTTTTATTTTAACTGGGCTGCCTCCAGGCCTAGTTACAAATTAAGCCACAGTAAGCAAAGCGATTAATGGGTTTCACCTGCCCTCTTGGTTCGGCATGGGCAATTTTTCTGAGGTACATTAGTACTGTTGGTACACCAATTTTTTGGGGCCCTCGCCTACAGTGTAATCCAAGTAATTTTTAAGGACTTCGCCTGCACTCATGGTACAGCAAGGTGTGTGGGCTTGGCCTACACTTTTGCTACATAAATGTAACTGTGGCCTTGTCTATACTGCAACTACTGAAATGTGAAAGAGACTGTTATCTCCTTAAACTGCTGCAACGGGAATGTTACTGTGGCCTGTCTTGACTGCTACTACTACTGAAATGCAACTAATACTGTGCTCCCCCTATACTGCTGCTAGTGATATGTTACTGGGGCCTGTCTAGACTGCTACTACTACTGAAATGGAACTAATACTGTGCTCCCCCTATACTGCTGCTAGTGATATGTTACTGGGGCCTGTCTAGACTGCTACTACTACTGAAATGGAACTAAGACTGTGCTCCCCCTATACTGCTGCTTCGGAATTGTTACTGGGGCCTGTCCAGACTGCTACTACTACTGAAATGGAACTAATACTGTGCTCCCCCTATACTGCTGCTTCGGAATTGTTACTGGGGCCTGTCTAGACTGCTACTATTACTGAAATGGAACTAATACTGTGCTCCCCCTATAATGCTGCTTCGGAATTGTTACTGGGGCTTGTCTTGACTGCTACTACTACTGAAATGGAACTAATACTGTGCTCCCCCTATACTGCTGCTTCGGAATTGTTACTGGGGCCTGTCTAGACTGCTACTATTACTGAAATGGAACTAAGACTGCGCTCCCCCTATACTGCTGCTTCGGAATTGTTACTGGGGCCTGTCTAGACTGCTACTATTACTGAAATGGAACTAAGACTGTGCTCCCCCTATACTGCTGCTTCAGAATTGTTACTGGGGCCTGACTTGAGTGCTACTATTACTGAAATGGAACTAAGACTGTGCTCCCCCATACTGCTGCTTCGGAATTGTTACTGGGGCCTGTCTTGAGTGTTACTATTACTGAAATGGAACTAAGACTGTGCCCCCCCCATACTGCTGCTTCGGAATTGTTACTGGGGCCTGTCTGGACTGCTACTTCTATTGAAATGGAACTAATACTGTGCTCCCCCTATAATGCTGCTAGTGATATGTTACTGGGGCCTGTCCCTAATGCTACCGCAGAAATGTTACTAATTCTGGGCTCTGCCTATACCGCAGCTAATGCAATGTCACTGGGGTGTGGAAACGGAGGCTTCCAAAAGACATGATGGCAGCGAGGCCATTTCCCTACAACGCGGTTACTGTTAAGGTGCATATAACCACGGACACGTGGAAAGGACACGTAGTGCCTCAAAAACATCCCCCTCCTCCTCCAACAATGAAAACATTCTTGGCAAATACCTTTGCATTGGTCCGTTTAGTGGCAATCCAAGAATTTCACCTTTAACGACACAACAAGAGAGCCCCCCCACCATCCCCCCACCACGGCCCACTTAATCCTGGCCACATTCCGAAAACCAACTAAATAAAACCGCGCTACTAGGTCCGCAGTCGCCACCACATTCCCACCAACGTGGTTACTGTTAAGGTACATATTACCAGTCTGACTGCGGCATGCACTGTGGGCCGAAGCCCACCTGTATTGTATCTGACGTTAGCTCTGCTGAGCAGGGCACTGCAATGGGATTTGTTTATGTACCGCCGGTGGGTTCCAGGGAGCCACCCATGCTTTGGGTCCACACGGACTTCACATTAGGGATTTGTACCTGCCTGTGTCTATGTATTAAAAACCCTGGTCAGACTGGGGCATGCAGTGTGGGCCGAAGCCCACCTGCATTTAATCTGACGTTACCTCAGCTGTGCTGGGCAATGCAATGGGATTTATTTAGGTAACGCCGGTGGCTTCCTGGCACCCACCCATGCTGTCAGTCCACACAGAGTTGTACCTGCCTGTGTCTACTTATAAAGAACCCCAGTCTGACTGGGGCATGCAGTGTGGACCAAAGCCCACCTGCATTTAATCTGACGTTACCTCAGCTGTGCTGGGCACTGAAATGGGATTTGTTTATGTACCGCCGGTGGGTTCCAGGGAGCCACCCATGCTTTAGGTCCACACGGACGTCACATTAGGGATTTGTACCTGCCTGTGTCTATGTATTAAAAACCCCGGTCAGACTGGGGCATGCAGTGTGGGCCGAAGCTCACCTGCATTTAATCTGACGTTACCTCAGCTGTGCTGGGCAATGCAATGGGATTTATTTAGGTAACGCCGGTGGCTTCCTGGGACCCACCCATGCTGTCGGTCCACACGGAGTTGTACCTGCCTGTCTACTTATAAAGAACCCCAGTCTGACTGGGGCATGCAGTGTGGGCCAAAGCCCACCTGTATTTAATCTGACGTTAGCTCTATTATCTGGGGCACTGCATTGGGACAAACTACAGGAGCAATACAGCGCTAATGAGACGTGCACAGCTACGCTAGCATTGGAGTCCGCTGTAGGCACGCGATTGCTGAGGGTTTGTGCAGAGGCTTATGTCCTGGGTGCAGTGAAAGTCCGCTTCCTGCCTAGGATTGCTGAATCTGTGGGCCGAGGCCTATGTCGTGGGCGCGGTGCAAGTCTGCCATGTTTGGCCGCTCAGATCAATTTTTTGTTCATGTCTTGGGCTTCCTAGGACCCACCTATGCTGTTGGTGCAAACTTAGTTCCCATCGCGGTGTTTGACCTGTCTGGCACAAAGACACTGACTGACTTGGGTAGAGGGCAGAGCGCTGACGGCTTTCCCCTTGCAGTGTGGATTGAGCTATGCGAAACCTTGACAGAATGAATACTGTGTGGCACATGGATTCCCCATTGCTATGCCCACGTTTGCAGCTCCTGACGGAGGTGGCACAGGATTGGAGTTCTCATTGCTTCTGTACAGCATTGTGCGCTATCGCCCCGCCCCTTTTAAAGAGGGTCGCTGCCTGGCCCTGCGGCAGACGCACTTATAAATAGACATGAGGGTGGTGTGGCTATGAGGCCAGCGTGTGACATGAGGGCAGCTGAAGGCTGCTCAGGGACACTCTGGTGTGCGCTGTGGATACTGGGTCGTGTGCGGGGGTTGGGCAGCATGTTACCCAGGAGAAGTGGCAGCGGAGTGTCATGCAGGAAGTGATTGTGCTTTGTTGGAGGTAGTGTGGTGCTTAGCTAAGGTATGCATTGCTAATGAGGGCTTTTCAGAAGTAAAAATTGTTGGGGGGGGGGCACTCTTGCCGCTATTGTGGCTTAATAGTGGGACCTGGGAACTTGAGATGCAGCCCAGCATGTTGCCCCTCACCTGCCCTATCCGTTGCTGTGTTGTTCCCATCACTTTCTTGAATTTCCCAGATTTTCACAAATGAAAACCTTAGCGAGCATCGGCGATATACAAAAATGCTCGAGTCGCCCATTGACTTCAATGGGGTTCGTTACTCAAAACGAACCCTCGAGCATCGCAGAAAGTTCGACTAGAGCAACGAGCACCCGAGCATTTTGGTGCTCGCTCATCTCTAATCATAATGCTTACCCCAGATGGTGAAGGCTGTATAATTCAGGAGAGCATGGCAGAACTGCTACTTTTTTTAGTATCCTGGCCCCCAAAAGATGTGGAAAAAAAACTGATCAAAAAGTCGTATGTCTCAAAATAGGACTAATAAAAACTACAGCTCACATCCCAAAAAAACAAGCCCTCACATCGCCCAATCAACAGAAATTGGAAAAGCTAAATGGCAACTGAAACCAATTTAAATTTATATGGTGCATGTTTTGGTTATCGTCCGTTTGTGTCACTGGAGCAGTCAGGGTTAGGTAAGTTCCAGGGAAGGGAGATCCTCATGTGTGGAGGGGCGGTATGGTACTATAATTATAAGGTATTAGGTAGTTGGATATAGTTCATTCAGTCATTTTACCAGTGTGCGTCTGTAGCTGGACTCATTCTTTCCCTCTTTTAAGGACACGTTTTGTTATACTGATCCTAAATTGAAGTAGAGCTCAGTGTCTGAAACTTATTGGGTGGGCTGGCCGAAGTATGCCCCATTATACCGCTCCTTCCTGCCATAAATTCACCAAATCTGTTCAAAAAAGGGCCAGATGAACTGTGCATGTGCAGCCCACGATCTCCCGTCTCATGCACCAGACGCTGAGCACCCTGCAGGTGATGCCTCTAACATCGTCCATGTCACAGGAAATCTTAAAAGCTTATTTTTAAAGATATGCTTTATTCAGGAACTAGAACCAAAACAGTTCTAGAAAGTGCGCTACTTCAACCTTGTATCGATGTGGGTGGTTTTATATGCTCGGAGGTGATAACAGGTTCTCATTAGTAAGAATGAAGACATGCACAAAACAAAAAACGTTGACATCAACATGGCTTCTATAGACTCTCATTTAAATCTTTGCAGCTCCCTCTTTCACTGGGGGCTTCAGCTTAAGAATTCTTGGCAATTGTATAAAATAGCCAGGTCTTATAAGACCGCATCTTGACTACGGGTTTCAGTTTTAGGCTCAACATTCTGAAGAGGATATCATAGAGTTGGAGAGGGTTGGAAGGCAGGTGGCTAGATTACTAAATGGGATGGGAGATCACTCTCACGAGTTAAGAAAAAATGGGCTTGTTCAGATGGGAGAAGGACACCTTAGAAGTGATCTCATTTACATATGTATCTACTGGAGTGTTCACAAAAATAGCAAATAAAGGGCAAAGTCATTAAAATAACTTTTATTACATAAGTGCAGATACAGATGGAAATCCTACACATTCAAATCCACACCAAGACTATAACAAAATGTATCCAGTTTGTGTTAATACTTTACATAAAGTAAAGAAAATCATTTTTTAGTTGTTCAAAAAATAGCAGTGCAGCCTTTTTCTATAAAAACTTAAAATGTATTGTACAAACTCAAAAGTTTTTAACATTTAACTTTCTTTTTAATGCCTGAACTAATATTTAGTGGCATAACAGTTTTTTCTGAGAACTGCTTGACACCTGAGTTGCATGGAGTCCACCAACGTCTGACACCTAAGTGGCATGGAGTCCACCAACGTTTGACACCTGAGTTGCATGGGGTCCACCAGCTTCTGACACCTGTAAACAGATATTCCAGGCCAGGAAGACTGGACTACATCCCACAGCACTGCTGCATGTTTTAGTTTTGCCTCATATACCACATTTTTGAGGTCACCCGACATTTCTTTATGTGGTTGAGGTCAGGGGATCGGGCCAGACACTCCATCACCTCAATCCTGTTTGTCTGTAAACCAGGATGTTCACTTACTGGTGTGTTTTAGTGCATCGTCATGTTGAAACCCCCATTTCAAGGACAGTTCTTCTTCAGCATAGGGCAACGTGATATCTTCAAGTATTTTAATATATTCAAACTGGTCCCTGATCCCTCGTATGTGATAAAAAGGTCCAACATCCCGGTATAAGAAACGTCCCCATATTGTGTTTTTTGCACACCATGCTTTACTGTCTTTACAGTGTACCATGGCTTCAATTCAGGGCTCGGTGGTCATGTGACATACTTTCAGCAGCCATTGGACCCAAAAAGGGTCCAATCAATGTGTTCCTTTGTAAATTTTAACCTATTCAGTATATGTTGTAACTAAGCTTCACTTAGTTGTCCTCTGATTGTAGCAGTATTCATGGGTAAGTACTGAGGTCTTCTGATTATAGCAGTATTCATGGGTAAGTACTGACGCCTTCTGATTGTAGCAGTACTCATGGGTAAGTACTGACGCCTTCTGATTGTAGCAGTACTCATGGGTAAGTACTGACGCCTTCTGATTGTAGTAGTACTCATGGGTAAGTACTGATGCCTGCTGATTATAGCAGTATTAACAATAAGTACTGATGCCTTCTGATTATAGCAGTACTCTCCGATAAGTACGGACGTCTTCTGATTGTAGCAGTACTCACAGGTAAGTACGACGTCTTCTGACTGTAGTAGTACTCACGGGTAAGTACTGATGTCTTCTGACTGTAGTAGTACTCACGGGTAAGTACTGAGGTTTTCTGATTGTAGCAGTACCAACAATAAGTACTGAGGTCTTCTGATTGTAGCAACACTCACCGATAAGTACAGTGGGGCCTTGGGTTAAGAGTTTAATTTGTTCTGTGACAAAGCTCTCAACCCAAAACACTCGCATGTCAAAACCAGTTTCCCCATCGAAATGAATGAAAACGGCATTAATCCGTTCTGCCATTCCTTTCATTGGGGCTGCCGTTGAATGCAATAAGCTGCCGGTAACCTCGCAGTGATTTTCGAGGAAGGGCTTTAACTAGAAGCCCTCCCATGAAAATCATCCATAGCATGTGTGAAAAAAAAAATAAAAAAAATAAATAAATAAAAAAAAAAAAATATATATATATATATATATATATATATATATATATATATATATATATACATACACACACACACACACACTCAGCAATTCATTGAATGGCTAAACGCTGCCTGTGGATGGCTGAGCGCTCAGTCAATTAGATACAGCTCTTTCAGCAGATGAAAGAGCTTCAGAGCAGTACAGGGAGAAGACGCGGCTACACAGCGCAGAGAGGTCAATATATAATTTTTTTTATTTTTTACTACAGCTAGGGATGATTTTCAGGGAAGGACCAGCAGCAGCCCCACTGAAATCAATGGGAGAGTTTCGTGATCCTCTGCCACAGCTGTCACAGATGTGGCAGGGGATTCTTTACTCCCTGTGGGAAATCACCTTGTCACTGAACACTGTGACAGTGCTGTTACAGTGTTCAGTGATGAGGAGACTCCCTGCGTGGAATGCGAAGCAGGCTCGTAACCCGAATTTTTGCTCTTAAATCAGAGCACAAATTCGGGTGAGAGCCTGCTCCCAAGTCAAGAAGCTCGCAAGCCCATCACTTTACTGAGGTCTTCTGATTGTAGCAGTGCTCATGGGTAATTTCTGATCTTCTGTGATCTTTCTGTAGGGGGTGATCACAGGCGAAGTCTTTGCCATTTTGGCTATTCTTTGATTCATTTCAACATTAGTTCCTGCTTCCTCTGCGTCTTTCAGGTTGGGTTGCCACTTCCTGGTGTTTGAGATCTGTTTGGCTGGCAGCCACTTACTCTTCTCTAGATCTTTTTCCCTTCCATCACATTTTTAATCAAAGTTCATTCAAAGTTCATCTTTAATCAGAACATGTCTGGAATGACCCATTTTGCCAGCTTTGTGCAACATTTGTCGCCTGTCTACTGCCTTAAATAAGGGCCAAAATTAACCTTGGTTGTTCCACAGAATCAATAAGTTCACCAATTTAACTCCTCATTATTTTGAGAACTCATCTTTCAGTTAATGATTCAGTGAGTCGGTGCGGACGAATTGTTGGCGCTGTTCTCTTTCTACTACTCTACTACACTTACAAGGAAATTACTTGCTATGTAAAAATATTGCTTATACAAAAAACTGTGATTTCTCTGCTTAAGGGCTTATTTACATGAGCGTATATCGGTCGGGTTTTCATGCCCAGCAGATATACGCTGCCATCTAAGCAGTTCCCCCCCTTCCCTCCCACTCACCAGCTCTCTGTCTCTCTCCTTCCCTCTGAGCGGTGTGCAATGGGAGTGGGCGGGATGGAAGCGGAGCTAAGCTCCCGCCCCTTGTCCATAACCAGCAATGGGAATGGCCGGACAGAGTGGGGCTTAGCTCCGCCTCATCCTGCCCCCTCCCATTGCAAACGCCGGACTGGAGGAGAGAGGCAGAGAGCCGTGAGGGGGAGGGAAGGGGGGAACTGCTTAGAATGAGCGTATATCGGCTGGGAGTGAAAACCTGACCGATATATGCTCGTGTAAATAAGCCCTAACGGTGCTAGAATGCTAGTTTTTTAACACTACTGTACACACTTTTGTGGTAAATACAAAGATCTGGCACATGATTTATGTTTTCCAAGAACTTTACAAAAGATCATTCATTGCATGTAGAGAAAAGGTGATTTTGACATCTAGATAGGAAGGTACTCTTTACCTTTAGAGTAAAGTATTGAACTCCCTCCTCCAAGTAGTATTGGCTGAGACAGTGACAGAATTTAAAATTGGGCAAGATGCTTATCTACTAACTAAAGACATTAGGGGTTAAAATTAGTCTAAACAGGTTGAACTTAATGGACCTATGTCTTTTTTCACCCTTTTATGCTCTGAACTAACCCAAATTACAGACCTCATTATCACTATTTTTCCTTTAAATGGTCACATCGTACAAGATATATGGATGTTCTGCAACAGAATGCCCGACACCGTCCGGACAGCGACAGCTGAAAGATGTTATATTGCTATTAATTTGTTTGAGTTATTACTTTAAAGGGAAGCATGGAATAATTTTCTTCTCTAACCTCTTACTTATCAACAGGGAAGGGATAGCTATTACAGAAATTGGCTCTACCTGCCCAGTGCTTTCAATTGCTCTCGTTTTTGACACGGTAAAATGACTGATTAATAGTTATAATTTCTAGGAAAGGCTGGAATTATTCCTCTTTCCGATCTGTACCCAGGCATGAATGTTTGATGAATTCCATGTAATGTTAATATAGTTCTTTTGACAGTTAGCAAAATAGGCTTGTTCATATTAAGTTCACTTGCAAACCAAAGATATTAATCAAATGAACCACTATGTGACATGATAGGGGTTTTACAAGAGGAAAACCTGTTTATTTCCATTTATTCTCATAGCAAATGTATCTGGACCTTAGAGATAGTGCTAGACTTAGATTAGATGGCACCCTGTGTGGAATGTTTTTGGTGCCCCCCCCCCCCCCCATCATAAGAAAACATAACTATATATTGTACTGATATACAGAAAGCAGCAAGATAGCACATACCCACTGCACAACAGCTCAGTGAATAAATACTGTACCAGCACCAAACTCATAACATAAATACAGCACCAGAACCAAGTGCATAACTAATAAAGCACCAGTGCTTGACTTCTATCTCATTGGGTTGTTTTTTGCCTTCCTCTGGATCAACATTGGCGGATAATAGGTCGAGCTGGATGGACATGTGTCTTTTTTTTTTTTACTCTACACACTATGTTACAACCAGAAATTAGTGTGATAACCAGAAAAATTTTAATTCGGGCTAGAAGTCTTTTCAGTAAATTGCATTAAAACTCAAATACTTAAGGGGAGTGGCACATGGGTATTTATGGTTATCTGCGAAGAGGAGGCTGTGACACATGGGTATTTATGGTTATCTACGAAGAGGAGGTTGGACACATGGGTATTTATGGTTATCTACGAAGAGGAGGTTGTGACACATGGGTATTTATGATTATCTACGAAGAGGAAGTTGTGACACATGGGTATTTAGGGTTATCTACGAAGAGGAAGTTGTGACACATGGGTATTTAGGGTTATCTACCTAGAGGAGGTTGTGAGACATGTGTATTTATGGTTATCTACGAAGAGGAGGTTGTGACACATGGGTATTTATGATTATCTACGAAGAGGAAGTTGTGACACATGGGTATTTAGGGTTATCTACCTAGAGGAGGTTGTGAGACATGTGTATTTATGGTTATCTACGAAGAGGAGGTTGTGACACATGGGTATTTATGGTTATCTACCTAGAGGAGGTTGTGACACATGGGTATTTAGGGTTATCTACCTAGAGGAGGTTGTGAGACGTGTATTTATGGTTATCTATGAAGAGGAGGTTGGACACATGGGTATTTATGGTTATCTACGAAGAGGAGGTTGTGACACATGGGTATTTATGGTTATCTACGAAGAGGAGGTTGTGACACATGGGTATTTATGGTTATCTACCTAGAGGAGGTTGTGACACATGGGTATTTAGGGTTATCTACCTAGAGGAGGTTGTGAGACGTGTATTTATGGTTATCTACGAAGAGGAGGTTGTGACACATGGGTATTTATGGTTATCTACCTAGAGGAGGTTGTGACACATGAGTATTTATGGTTATCTACCTAGAGGAGGTTGTGACACATGGGTATTTATGGTTATCTACGAAGAGGAGGTTGTGACACACGGGTATTTAGGGTTATCTACGAAGAGGAGGTTGTGACACATGGGTATTTAGGGTTATCTACTTAGAGAAGGTTGTGAGACATGTGTATTTATGGTTATCTACCTAGAGGAGGTTGTCGGGATACAATTTTGTTGCAAAAAGAAATTATGTGGCTTTATAATTTTAAGAGCTTGACCCTCTGGGGTTAAACAATGAATTGACATTAAATGTGTTTTTGTAAATAAGAGAAAGGAATAAAAAACAATTCTCGTCTTCTTTCATTCTTTATTGGTTGCTGGCTAAAGTTTATGTTGTGCATAGAAATGTACGTAGTATTTTTTTTTTGTCTTGGATAGGAAAGGGTTACATATCCGAGGAGGGTATCCATGTAGTTATGTTTGCTATGCATCACGGCTATATAATAATAATAATCTTAATTTGTATAGCGCCAACTTATTCTACAGCGCTTTCAAGGCACATGGGGAACACTAACAATATGGAAATTACAGAAATTACAAAGTTACATGTGTATTCAATTATTTGGAAACAAAGGGAGTGAGGGTGATAACAGAAGGTACAGTGGCAAGCAGCGGAGCAAGGGGGAACACAGCAATGTGACAATAACATGTCATATGCAGTTTTTAGGACACAAACTGGGCAGGGGTAGTACAGGAGGTATGGGGCAGGAAGTGTACGTCATAGGCAAAAGTGGAAAGCCATAGTGAAGGGGCTATATTGTGGGGTGGGCAACTAGATCAGGAGGTTTGGTATGCTTCCTTGAAGAGGTACATCTTTAAGGTGTGTCTGAAGTTCCATGCATTAGTGATTGTTCAGATGTTTTGGGGTAGAGCGTTCCAGAAGATTGGTGCTGCTCTAAAGTAGTCCCGGAGGCGAGCATGTGACATTCATATCAGAGCGGTGTTTAGTCTGAGTGTGTGAGCAAAGCGTTCGGGATGGGCGATGTATGGATAGGAGGGAAGCGATGTACGATGGTGCAGTGCCGTGGAGAGCATTGTGGGTAAAGATGACGAGTTTGAATTGAGTTCTGTAGTGCATGGGCAGCCAATGCACTGACTGGTATAGTGCACAGGCACCTGAGAAGCGTCTGGATACGAAGACGAGTCTAGCTGCCACATTTGGTATGGATTAGAGAGGAAAGAGTCTGTTGCGGGGAAGACCAATGAGCAGCAAGTTGCAGTAGTCGAATCAGGAATGGGTGAGGGTGACAACGAGTGTCTTTAGCGTGTCTGTAGTGATAAACTGACAGATTTTAGCAATATTCCTGAGGTGCAGATGGCATGTTTGGGCAAGAGATTGGATGTGGGGAGTAAAGGAGAAGTCAAAGTCCAGTGTGACCGCAAGGCAGTGGAAGTGCTGTCTGGAGGTTATGATGATGCCAGATACTGATATGGAGATGTTGGGGGGAGATCAGCTGGTTGAGGGGGAAAAGTCAAGGTCAGTTTTTGAGAGGTTGAATTTGAGAAACAGGGAGGACACGGTGTTAGAGACAGCGCACAGACAGTCGATGATTTTATGAAGGAAATATGTTGTGGGAAGAGGTGTGTAGCTGGGTGTTGTCAGCATAGAGGTGATATTGGAGGCCGAATCTGCGGATGGTTTGTCCGATTGGGGCTGTGTAGATAAAGAAGACAAGGGAACCAAGGACAGAGCCCTGGGGAACCCCAACAGTGAGGGGGAGCAGAAAGGAGATAGAGCCAATGAAGTAGATGCTGAAACAACGGTCAGAGAGGTAGGAGGAGAACCAGGAGAAAGCATGTCCTTTAGGCCAGCGGAGCGGAGCGAAGCATAGCGAGGAGGAGTTCATGGTCAACAGTGTCAACCACAGCGGAGATGTCAAGGAGGATTAGTATGGAGTAGTCGCCCATCGATTTTGCCGTCATCAGGTCGTTTGATATTTTTGTGAGGGCAGTTTCAGTCGAATGTGTGAGGAGAAAGCCAGACTGGAGGGGTTTGAAGAGAGAGTTATCAGGGGGAAAACATGTGAGGCGGGAATAGATCATGCATTCAAGTAGTTTGAAGATGAAGGGGAGGCTTGAGATGGGTCGTTAGTTGAGTCTGGGATGTCCAACTTCGGTATTAAGCAATATAGAAACAAAAAAAAAAAAAGGCTTAACCCCTTTGCACTACTTAGACACTTGTAGATAGAGTATTGTGCTGGAGAAAGGTAGAATTGACTTACTTCACTGGAGGGATCTGTATTCCACTATTTACCCCCATTGCAGGTTCACTTCTAAAGATGCAGTGATTGCAGTATTTCTTCTTTTGGTTCTTTATTAATAAGAATCCAAATTGGGACAAGGAATCGTGGCAACAATTTGTAGTTTATGCATTTAGCTGCAGCGCCTTCCCATGAGCTGGTAAGCCGTGAATAGGTTGTCTCCTCTAAACCTATACATTCATGAACTAAAACTCGCAACAACACAAACTCCACAAGTGTAAGCGGTTACCAAGTGGTTTCACTACTGCTTAAGCATCCAGCGGAGAATTCAAGATAATTAGGCAAATGAGACCACACATCAGGGAGAGTAAATTACTAGCAATGAAATTGTCAATAAAACCTGCTTTTCATCAGTCACTGAAATGGAGATAATGCCTATAATTCTACTAATTGCACAGTGACCACATACAGCTGGGGCCAAATTCTCGTTTGTTTTGTGAATGAGTCAATTGGATGCTTCTTAAATGTACTTATTCTGAAAGCATACTTTACAGATGCCTTGCTAAAGTCATAGAAGGACACTCCAGGAGATAGAATGTATTTCTTTCCAAGTTGAAGCGTTTTTTCAGGCACAGATATTATTGATCAACTATCCTTAGCATAGGAAAGGACATCAATAGTTGATCGGTCAAGGTCTGCCAATAGAGGATTCCAATTGGTAAGCTGAGTGGGCACATGCTGTCAGCGCCGCTATACACAAGGGTCAGAGCGGAAGCTGCTGCTCCAACCTGTGTGTTGTGGCCAGCACTTGTAACTGCAAGCTGGGGTCTCATTGAAATCAAGGGGAACTGTGTCTGGATTTACAAGCGCCAGCCACTACACAGGAGTCAGAGCAGCTTCCGCTCCAAACAAGATGAATAGCGGCGCAGACAGCGTGCACCCACCCACTCAGCTGATCATCCAAGTTCCCAAGTGGCGGGCCCTGGCCAATCAACTATGGACGATCTATCTAATCAGTGTAGGGTGGAGCTAATCAGGAGCTGGGTTGCAACAGCAAGAAACTGGGCAAAGTTAGGCAGGCTGAATAGCTCAATAGGCAGAGATGTCTCTGTACGGGAGTTCCCAGGTTCAAACCCTGACACCCCTGCTGATCTTACAAACAAGACTTCCATGTCCCGCTCTCCTGTCATTGTGGTGGTCACTCAGAACGGAACCCTGGATGCACATGCTTCATTCATTTCAGTGGGGCTGATGGAAATACCTGAGCAGGTGCTGCTTGGGTATCTCAGCAGTTCATTGAAAGTGAATGGAGTGCTTCATTCAGCCTCCTCTCCTCCTCACTATGCACTCGGGGGGGGGGGGGGGGGGGGCGGGGACAAGGAATCAGTGGTAAGACCTCCACCAATCAGCAAGTTGCCCCCTATCTTGTGTATAGGCGTAACTTGAAATTCAGGTACAACCCCTTTAAATATTATCTACATACTGTTACTAAACAAAATATGCACAGTATTTATCACTATACAAAATAAAATTGTCACACGATTACTAACACCGATCCAGAACTATACTGCTACTGAATAAAACCCGATAGAGAAAGACCAATATTACCAATATCACCAGACAAAACCCCCAAAATACTGCCACACCTTCACCACTACATGGGGACTGAATATTACTTGTAAAAAACACTGTACAAAGATTAACATGACTGCCATACAGTGCCGTGGTAGTCACCGCCTCTGCACAATCGCTCTGCAGATTGTATAGGAGATTGCAGTACTGTTATTTTCACGGATCACAGGTGACATCCATTCTGACTGGAATTTTTTTACCTTTCCTGTTTTTTCTATCCAGCCCAGAGCACCATGATGACTTTTTTCCACACACGACTTATTTCTGCAAGTTGGTAACACAAACATCTTTAGCTCCACGCTTCTCTAGTATCCAAAATAAATCTTACACCGACCTACATAAACTCTTCATCCTAATGCTACCCCTAATTCTGTGCCTGTATTCCCCTACCTGCCCCTATTACTGGACTTGCTGTGTGATATGGTGCCCCCAGATAACAGACTTCAGAATTATGTGTCTTAACTATAATTACCCCCAGAGCTCTACACAGCAAAGCTGCGACTGTTAGTAACCCAACATTAAAGGGGATTTCTAGGGTGTGAAGACAAAATTCATGATATAAATGAAAAAAAATGAGTGCTCACCTATTCCGGCGGCATCTCAGGAAGGGAAGGGATTGGGGGGGGGGGGGATTTGTGATGTTCCTGCAGATGTTTGGTGTTGTGATTCTGATGACCTATAGAATAAAAGTAGCATACCACTTATGCCACATGGGGAAACCAAAAGTAAATCCACACTAAACAATGGTGAAATTGCCTTTTTGGCCATTGCCCCTCAGTAAAATATTAGTAAACGTTGTTCAACACAGAGGTGATCTAGGCTGGCACCCCACGGCCCGATCCTGCTCACTGCCAGCTGTCTCTCTGTTTCTGCTTATGGAGAGAGTTGTCAGTCTTCATGCTCCACGCGGGGAGAAGCCAGCATGGACTGCCCTTGGACTCCAGAGCTCAAAAAGCTCCATTCTGAGTCCAGCTTTGAAGTGTGTTTATCCTGCAATGCTGCGATATTTGGCAGTTACACTTACATGGGGGCGCAGAGCACAACGCTCCCGGGTCCATGCTGAGTTCTGCACTAAATATATGGACATGAGGCATCATTTCATACAATGCAATAAAAAGTGATATGTTGGGGAGTGTTTTTCCAATTCTACTGTGGCTGTAAGACTACATTTACACTGGCGAGCCCAATGTTGCGCTTGACAGCGTGTGTTTTTTACGCACAAACATGAAGCGTGTTTCATCTAAAAATGCCTCGCATTACTTCTGTGACATTGCGATCCACATGATTCATGTGTGTCAGAGGGTAACAAGTGTTTCCCATTGATTTCGGAAACGTCAGACTCGCATGCACATCGCACGGCTTGCGAGTGCCGTGGGATGTCCTTAAAGGTCCCATTGACAACAATGTGCAAGGCGTTCCGAAGGAACAAAAAAAGATAGAGCGTGCTGCGATTTTTATCCTCAAGCATCGCTGCAAGGGACAAAAAAAATCACTCATGTGGATAACTCATAGAATCATATAACAGTAGAGTTGGAAGGGACCTCCAGGGTCATCGGGTCCAACCCCCTGCTCAGTGCAGGATTCACTAAATCATCCCAGACAGATGTCTGTCTAGCCTTTGTTTGAACACAAAGGAGAACTCCCCACCTCCTGTGGCAACCTGTTCCACTCATTGATCAGCCTCACTGTCTCATATCTAATCTGTGTCTCCTCCCTACTCTATTCAAAAGAACGGAGATCATATTCATGCGAGTGCTATGTGTCTCACAACACACAAAACTGGCGTGAGATTATCGCCATGTGCATGTAGCCTTAGGGGGATATGCTATCCTCTAGTCCGGGGTACTTTCACACCAGCTCTGGATATAGCTCTGCAGATGGGAGCAAGTCTGGATGCTACTTCCACCAAGTAAAAGCCGTATGACTTCCATAGGCTTTATTCCCCTTTAATATTCAGCAGTGTCTAATTTGAAAATGTATCTTGCAACTTAGAAAAGGTGTTTGACCTTCATTCTGAGAGGCATCAAAGAGATCAGGATGGAGATTACATAGTGCGTAATGCCGAAAAAAGCCCCCTGTCCATCCAGCTCAGCCTATTACCCCCAATGTTGAAGGTAACTTTCTTTAAAACACAATATCTTCATTGAGGTAACTTGAATAGCAAATGCTGAGCATCACACAGAGCTGTCCTTCCTTGTAAACAGCCGTTCTTTAGGTGCGTCCTCTACGATTGGGCGGACTTCAATGGATCACCTTTGTATGGCAAAAATATCAAAAGCAATCAAAGAAAATTGAATAACACTGGAAAAACACATTTTAGCAGAGAAAATCCTGTAAAATGTTTGAGCTTGTTGCGCCGCCACATCCTGCTGCCCCCTTTGATAATTTATGTATGTTCAGCCTAGATAACTAGTGTTTGATGTGAAGTTGGGTCTAAGCTGGCACTACAGTAATCAGTCCTTTGTGATGGATTTTTCTTTCTGCATGGCAGATAGGATGATATTTGTTTGTAGGATCGTCCAGACACATCAGCCCGCTCTGCTGTATACTGTACGCTGACAACAGCATCTCCAATAGTTACTAAGTGCTATACAAACATTGTCAAGTCTAAAACAGAAATATGCAAACAAAGAACGAGGATAAGATAAGTGTTATCTAACATCTGTCCAAGTTGGTTTCTATAGTGGATTATATGACTGCATGTTTTTGCTCTTTTTAAAAAAGACTTTACCACCAATCCATTTTTATTATTATCGCTAGCTGATGTACCCGGCCTCGCCCAGGTTAATTTGATACAGGTGTTTACCTGTTGTTGGCACATAAAAGTTTATGAAATCGTTGTTACTTCCGAGAAACCGGGGAATAAAAATATGTATACACATAGAGAAGCGTTAGATCCTCTTCAGACTGCATGTATCGATGTCCCTCTCCAGGATGGGCCACGTCACCCACTCTCCTCACTTAGGACCTAAAGAATGCTCACACTAAATTTAATGCTTTTGCGACACCGGGAAGTTACATTACATAGGGGGTCACTTACATTTCCAATTAGCATTGAATAATTGAGATGAGACCCCTTTATTTTTCCTATTTAGTACCTAAAGAATGGTCGTACAAATTCCACGCTTGTACGACACCGTGAAGTTACATTACATAGAGGTGCACTTACATTTCCAATTAGCATTGAATAATCAAGTTGTGATCGCTTTACTTTTCCTATTTAGGACTAAAAGAAAGGTCATGTCAAATTTCATCTTTATGCGACACCAGGAAGTTACAGAATTAGATTAGGTACATTACATAGGGGATGCCAATACTTTTCAATTAGCATTGAATAATAGAGTTGTGACCCCTTTACTTTTCTGATTTGGGACCTAAAAAATGGCTGTGCCAAATTTCATGTTTGTATGACATCGGGAAGTTAAAGAATTAGTGGCAAGTCAGTTAGGCCTTAGTCAGACGGGCGATTTTTCGCGCGATTTGCGGATCGCATGACGGATGCGCATCCGCAAATCGCGTGACCGGTGCGCGCAAGTCGCCCGCAAATCGCCCGAAAATCTGCTCCTAGCCGCGTTTCATTAGAAACAGGCCGGAGCTGTCCAGCGCATTGCATTCAATGGAGACGGCAATACAGCCGTCTCTATTGAAAGCAATGCGCTGCGGGCGAGCCCGGGATGAATTGTCGGTAAGGGCTTAAATATATAAGCCCTTCCCTGCAATCCATCCTAAAATGTGTTAAAATAAAAAAAAATTGTATACTCACCTTCTGCCGGCAGCCGGAGCTCCGCGTGGCCGTCCTGCAGTGGGTGTGAAGGGGGTGTGAGTCAGACCTGCCCCCTGATTGGCTCAGCGCTGAGCCAATCAGAGGCATGCCTCACTCACACCCATTCATGAATTCATGAATGGATGTGAGTCAGACCTGCCCCTGATTGGCTCAGCGCTGAGAGGCAGCAGTTACTCACCCATTCATGAATTCATGAATGGGTGTGTGAGTGTTTTCAGCCTCTGATTGGTCAGGGCTGTGACCAATCAGAGGCAGATCATTCAGCAGGCGGGGATTTTAAAGCCCCGCCGGCTGAATAGTGCCAAGAAGCAGTTCAGGAGAACTGACAGCGGCCGCGGCTGGACTCCGGCTGCAGCGGAAAGGTGAGTATACAATTTTTTTTTATTTTAACACATTTTAGGATGAATTGCAGGGAAGGTCTTATATATTTAACCCCTTCCCGACAATTCACCCCGCGCACGCCGGCAGCCCATTGCTTTCAATGGAGCTGCTGTATTGCCGCTCCATTGAATTCAATGTGCAAACATCGTTCTTCTCTGCCACAGCTGTAACAGCTGTGGCAGAGAAGAATGATTTGTCTTCTATATGTTCTCAATGGGGTCGGCGCTGCTGCCGCCGGCCCCATTGAGCGCATATACAGAAGAGAACAGGAATCGCAGATCGCAGATAGGTGCGATCTGCGATTTTTTGTTCTATAATTTATCGGACGAGCGCATAAAAAGCGCTCATGTGTCCGATACCATTGCAAAGCAATGGTTTTAAAAAATCGCCGGACGCATGCGCATGCGCAAATCGCGGCTAAAAACGCCCGTCTGACTAAGGCCTTAGTGAGTTAGTCAGTCAGTCAGTGAGGGCTTTCATATATATATATATATATAATGATTAAAACCAAATAGTGAAACATTTTTATAACCTGTTCTCTTTCTTTTTTTATTCTGCTGTCTGTACTTGACTGCGTAGGCGTCCATGTAACCTGAGCTTTAGTTAACAGGCCACCATTCAGACAATGGACTGGAGGGACTCATTGACTTGTCAGAGAGCCTGTTCTAGGCATTACCTGTGCAGGGAAGAGAGGGGGGTCACAGCTTATACCTATTGTGAAGGGTGTGTCCTGTGTTATCTACATACAGGTGTCACCTCTCAGTGTAATCCTGCCTGTGATGTCAGTGAGATGAGGGCTGTAAACCTTCCTCTACAGATCAAGAAGCATCAGACTAGTATTAGGCTTTGTAGTCAGTGTGCAGGGAGATGGAGGAGGTGAGCTGTGACTATTGTGAATGGTGGCTCCTGTGTTATGTATATAAAGGTGTCTAGCATTAGGGTCTGTGGTCAGTGTGCAGGGAGAGGGAGGAGGTGAGCTGTGACTATTGTGAGTTGTGGCTCCTGTGTTATGTATATATAGGTGTCTAGCATTAGGCTCTGTGGTCAGTGTGAACAAGGCAGGATTTTAGGATTTATTTGAAATAGATAAGTTAATGATAATGAACCACATATAATTTACTACTTCTGAAAGCATTCTTACTTTGCAGCATTTTTTTCACATCTGCCTAAAACTTGTGAACATTATAGTTTGTTAATACATAAATGCAGGAATGTATCACCTAAACTTCAATATTCTTTTACTTTGTAATGTCTTTACTTGTAACGGTTTGTTAGACACATTAGTCTTGGACCGTGAAAACACCTGCACGGTCGGGTAATCAGTGCGTACAGTAAACTGCAGATAGACGCTAACTGATTGCTGTAGTCACCCATTGTAACCGAGGAGATGGGTATTCCTCAAATATGGCTTTGTATATATAGCGGTTCTGTTTTACCGCACTGAATATTTCGGATTGTGGTGAATATAAATCAGGATTTGAACATTTGGAATGCAGGAGATCCTGAGACGCTCCTCAGCAGCCGCACAGATTTCTTAGCCCGGCTGCTGTGAAGGGATCTTTAAATAACCATCCCTATATGTTTCATGCTCGCAAGGTAGCAGTCAGACGCTCCCATATATCTTAATAACATAATAAAAGTGCTGAGCATGCGGCAGCAGCCGAGAAATACAGCTACAGAATTAGATCTGGTTGGCTAGATGAAACGGCGGCGTGGAATAGCGGCGCACAGTAGGACGCTTCAAAGGGGGGATAAATACGGATGCATAAATAGCTTTCTTGCACCTGTAACAACAGATTTATGCAAATGCCGAGGAATGTGTCATTCTAAGTACACAAGAATTTAAATAACAATATCTATTGCCGTTTCCATAAAAAATCCTTTTCTTTGTGGCTTGAATGACATTTACTCAACAAACATATTAATATGCAGAGCTTAGACTAATACTGCAGGAGTTTAATATATTACACAGGCATTCAATATTTCTTAGGATCTCGGTGGAGCTAGATTCCCTTTTTTTAGTCATTTCTGCCCAATAAATTGCAAACTATCGACTATAAGGCTAAATATACTTCATTTAAATAAAGCAGCTATCCCAGAATGCACTGCGGAAAACAGCAGAGGAAAACTGGGAGCTCATTGTCCTTCCTGCAGTTCTGCTTCCTTGTGTAGCACTTTAATCTGCATTAGCTAGCATTGATACATGCATCCCAGTTAGCTAGAAAATGTGTCCCCAGGTCAAAATAGAAGTGGGGCCCCAAATACTGAAACGCTGCAATAACAACACAGTCACATTCAAAATATTCAGGAAGCAACTGAAGAGTGCTGCAGAGCTGAACTCTAAAACTACCAGGAGTGTCGCTAGGGATTTACAGAAATAATATGTACATTTCTAGTCAAATCCCATTAGTAAATGACCATTATATTTTAATTACATATTATCTCCATACGGTGATTACATATTACCCCCATACAGTTATTACATATTACCCCCCATACAGTGATTATATATTACCTCCATACAGTGATTATATATTACCCCCATACAGTAATTATATATTACTCCCATACAGTGATTATATATTACCCCCATACAGTTATTACATATTACCCCCATACAGTGATTATATATTACCTCCATACAGTGATTATATATTACCCCCGTACGGTGATTATATATTACCCCCATACAGTAATTATATATTACTCCCATACAGTGATTATATATTACCCCCATACACTGATTATATATTACCCCCATACAGTGATTATATATTACCCCCATACAGTGATTACATATTACCCCCATACAGTGATTACATATTACCCCCATACAGTGAATACATATTACCAGCATACAGTGATTATATATTACCTCCATACAGTGATTATATATTACCCCCATACAGTGATTACATAATACCCCCATACAGTGATTATATATTACTACCATACAGTGATTATATATTACCCCAATACAGTGATTACATATTACCCCCATACAGTGTTTACATATTACCCCCATACCGTGATTATATATTACCACCATACAGTGATTACATATTACAACCATACAGGTATTACATATTACTCCCATACAGTGATTACATATTACCACTATACAGTGATTATATATTACCCCCATACAGTGATTATATATTACCCCCATACAGTGATTACATATTACCCCCATACAGTGATTACATATTACCCCCATACAGTGATTATATATTACCACCATACAGGTATTACATATTACTCCCATACAGTGATTACATATTACCACTATACAGTGATTATATATTACCCCTATACAGTGATTATATATTACCTCCATACAGTGATTACATATTACCACCATACAGTGATTACATATTACCCCCATACAGTGATTATATATTACCCCCATACAGTTATTACATATTACCCCCATACAGTGATTATATATTACTACTAGAGATGAGCGAACCTACTCGTTTCGAGTAATTACTCGATCGAGCACCGCGATTTTCGGGTACTTCCGTACTCGGGTGAAAAGATTCGCGGGGCGCCGGGAGGCGAGGGAAGGCGTGGCGGAGCAGGGGGTAGCAGCGGGGAACAGGGGGGAGCCCTCTCTCTCTCCCTCTCCCCCCCACTCCCCGCTGCAACCCCCCCCCACTCACCCACGGCACCCCCCAAATCTTTTCGCCCGAGTACTCGAAAATCGCGGGGCTCCGGCGAAAAAGGGGTGTGGTCGAGTAGGTTCGCTCATCTCTAATTACTACCATACAGTGATTACATATTACCTCCATACGGTGATTACATATTACCACCATACAGTGATTATATATTACTACTAGAGATGAGCGAACCTACTCGTTTCGAGTAATTACTCGATCGAGCACCGCGATTTTCGGGTACTTCCGTACTCGGGTGAAAAGATTCGGGGGGCGCCGGGAGGCGAGGGAAGGCGTGGCGGAGCAGGGGGTAGCAGCGGGGAACAGGGGGGAGCCCTCTCTCTCTCCCTCTCCCCCCCACTCCCCGCTGCAACCCCCCCACTCACCCACGGCACCCCCCAAATCTTTTCGCCCGAGTACTCGAAAATCGCGGCGCTCAGGCGAAAAAGGGGTGTGGTCGAGTAGGTTCGCTCATCTCTAATTACTACCATACAGTGATTACATATTACCTCCATACGGTGATTACATATTACCACCATACAGTGATTACATATTATCTTCATACAGTGATTACATATTACCACCATACAGTGATTAAATATTACCGCCATACAGTGATTAGATATTACCACCATACAGTGATTACATATTACCCCCATTAGGTGATTACATATTACCCCCATTAGGTGATTACGTATTATCTCCATACAGTGATTATATATTACCCCCATTAGGTGATTATACATTACCCCCCATACAGTAATTACATATTACCCCCATTAGGTGATTACATATTATCTTCATACAGTGATTATATATTACCCCATGCAGTGATTACATATTATCCCATACAGTGATTACATATTACTCCCATAGGCGTACCAGCAGGGGGTGCCGGGGTAGCAACGGCGACCCGACCCCTGCGCTTGAGGGGGCCCAGAGGCTGCCCTCCACCATAATGTCGGCTGCCGCGTGCTTAGTGCGGTCCGGCCGACAGCAGAGCTAGAGAGGAGAGTAGGTCAAGGGTGGGGGGAGGTCTTGGAGAGACGACAGGGGAAGAGGAGGGGGGTGGGGGAAGGAGCAGAGACGACAGAGATACAGACTCACCGGCACATGGGCACAGCACAGCAATGCATCCAGTGGACCAGGGATGATGATGTAATCTCCCTGCTGCTTCCGTCCTGCTGACACAGCTGCTCTCCTCACCAAAGAAGTAGTCCGGGCACGGGGAATGTATCTATCTATCTGGCCTGGTCTTCTATCTATCTATCTATCTATCTCATAGCTATATATATATATATATATATATATATATATATATATATATATATATATATATATATATATATATATATATATATATATATATATATATATATATATGTATATGTATATAAATAAAGACGAAAACCCTCACTGACTCACTGACTGACTCATTGATTCACTGACTGACTCACCACTAATTCTCCAACTTCCCGATATCGTAGAAACATGACATTTGGAGCGGGCATTGGTTATGTCATAAATAGGAACATTTCATGAGTCCCAACTCGATTATTCAATTCTAGCGCAAAAGAATTAGTGTCCAAATTTTACGTACGTAGTCTAATTCTCTTAATTCCTGATGTCATAGAAATTTGAAATTTGGCATGAGCATTGATTATGTCATAAATAGGAAAAGTTTATGAGTCCCAACTCGATTATTCAATTCTAAGCGCAAAAGAATTAGCGTACAAATTTTACGTAGGAATCTCATTCTCTCTGTTCCTGATGTCGCAGAAAAATGAAATTTGGCACAAGTATAGATTATGTCATTAATAGGAAAAGCTAATGGGTCCTAACTCAATTATTCAATTCTAGCGCAAAAGAATTAGCGTCCAAATTTCATGTACATAATCTAATTCACTCACTTCCCGATGTCGTAGAGACTTGGAATTTGGCATGAGCATTGATTATGTCATAAATAGGAAAAGCTAATGGGTCCCAACTCGATTATTCAATTCTAAGTGCAAAAGAATTAGCGTCAAAATTTTACATACGTAATCTAATTCTCTCACTTCCCGATGCAACACATAATTACATAAATTTTTACCGCACGAATGCGAAATTTGCCATGACCATTCTTTGTGTACTAAATATTGGAAATTTAAAGGCTTGCAACTTGATTATTCAATCCAATGCATAAAAGTAAGTGACCCCCTATTTAATGTAACTAATATTACACATCTGTACTGCACAAACTTGAAACTTGGCATGACCATTCCTATATTATGTAACTAATAACATATCTGTACCCCGCAATATATGAGACAGTTATCTTCTCAGCAAAACAAAACGCATTGAGAAATATGAGTATATACTGACAGGAATAAAACTGATTGTCGTATGTATTGAAAGGCTGTAAAATACAAAAGGAAGTGGACATGGACTGCTGGGATGGAGTATGCCTTTAAGTATAACAAGGGGCCGCAACCTTCAGTCTGGGTAGGCAATTTGAATAAAAAGTGGCGTTACCTTTCGAGGGAAAAATGAGGGGAGTGTGAGAGGTGGCACATTCTGTGGGGTGACATTTTCACATACAGTCTGGGAAAAATCTCTCTCCTATCTGCCTATACACTGAGAGGAATCTATCTGATCTGTGTGTTATGAGCAGCGTGTGAGAGGTGGACATTCTGTGGGGTGACATTTTCACATACAGTCTGAGATAAATCTCTCTCCTATCTGCCTATACACTGAGAGGAATCTATCTGAACTGTGTGTTATGAGCAGCGTGTGAGAGGTGGACATTCTGTGGGGTGACATTTTCACATACAGTCTGAGATAAATCTCCTATCTGCCTACACACGGAGAGGAATCTATCTGATCTGTGTTATGAGCAGCGTGTCTGAGGTGGCACATTCTATGGGGTGACATTTTCACATACAGTCTGAGATAAATCTCTCCCTATCCGCCTTTACACTGAGAGGAATCTATCTGATCTGTGTGTTATGAGCAGTGCGTGAGAGGTGGCACATTCTGTGGGGTGACATTTTCACATACAGTCTGAGATAAATCTCTCTCCTATCTGCCTATACACTGAGAGGAATCTATCTGATCCTTGTGTTATGAGCAGCGTGTGTGAGGTGGACATTCTGTGGGGTGATATTTTCACATACAGTCTGAGATAAATCTCTTTATCTGCCTATATACTGAGAGGAATCTATCTGATCTGTGTGTTATGAGCAGCATGTGAGAGGTGGATATTCTGTGGGGTGACCTTTTCACATACAATCTGAGATAAATCTCTCTCATATCTGCCTGTACACTGAGAGGAATCTATCTGAGCTGTGTGTTATGAGCACCGTGTGAGAGGTGGACATTCTGTGGGGTGACATTTTCACATACAGTCTGAGATAAATCTCTCTTCTATCTGCCTATACACTGAGAGGAATCTATCTGATCTGTGTATTATGAGCAGTGTGTGAGAGGTGGCACATTCTGTGGGTTGACATTTTGACATACAGTCTGAGATAAATCTCTCTCCTATCTGCCTATACACTGAGAGGAATCTATCTGATCTGTGTGTTATGAGCAGTGTGTGTGAGTAGGACATTCTGTGGGGTGACATTTTCACATACAGTCTGAGATAAATCTCTCTTCTGTCTGCCTATACACTGAGAGGAATCTATCTGATCTGTGTGTTATGAGCAGCGTGTGTGAGGTGGACATTCTGTGGGGTGACATTTTCACATACAGTCTGAGATAAATCTCTCTCCTATCTGCCTATACACTGAGAGGAATCTATCTGATCTGTGTGTTATGAGCAGCGTGTGTGAGGTGGACATTCTGTGGGGTGACATTTTCACATACAGTCTGAGATAAATCTCTCTCCTATCTGCCTATACACTGAGAGGAATCTATCTGAACTGTGTGTTATGGGCAGCGTGTGAGAGGTGGACATTCTGTGGGGTGACATTTTCACATACAGTCTGAGATAAATCTCCTATCTGCCTATACACTGAGAGAAATCTATCTGATCTGTGTGTTATGAGCAGCGTGTGTGAGGTGGACATTCTGTGGGGTGACATTTTCACATACAGTCTGAGATAAATCTCTCTCCTATCTGCCTATACACTGAGAGGAATCTATCTGATCTGTGTGTTATGGGCAGCGTGTGAGAGGTGGACATTCTGTGGGGTGACATTTTCACATACAGTCTGAGATAAATCTCCTATCTGCCTATACACGGAGAGGAATCTATCTGATCTGTGTTATGAGCAGCGTGTCTGAGGTGGCACATTCTATGGGGTGACATTTTCACATACAGTGTGAGATAAACCTCTCTCCTATCTGCCTTTACACTGAGAGGAATCCATCTGATCTGTGTGTTATGAGCAGTGCGTGAGAGATGGCACATTCTGTGGGGTGACATTTTCACATACAGTCTGAGATAAATCTCTCTCCTATCTGCCTATACACTGAGAGGAATCTATCTGATCTGTGTGTTATGAGCAGCGTGTGTGAGGTGGACATTCTGTGGGGTGACATTTTCACATACAGTCTGAGATAAATCTCTTTATCTGCCTATATACTGAGAGGAATCTATCTGATCTGTGTGTTATGAGCAGTATGTGAGAGGTGGATATTCTGTGGGGTGACATTTTCACATACAGTCTGAGATAAATCTCTCTCCTATCTGCCTGTACACTGAGAGGAATCTATCTGATCTGTGTGTTATGAGCAGCGTGTGTGAGGTGGACATTCTGTGGGGTGACATTTTCACATACAGTCTGAGATAAATCTCTCTCCTATCTGCCTATACACTGAGAGGAATCTATCTGATCTGTGTGTTATGAGCAGCGTGTGTGAGTTGGACATTCTGTGGGGTGACATTTTCACATACAGTCTGAGATAAATCTCTCTCCTATCTACTTATACACTGAGAGGAATCTATCTGATCTGTGTGTTATGAGCAGCATGTGTAAGGTGGACATTCTGTGGGGTGACATTTTCACATACAGTCTGAGATAAATCTCTCTCCTATCTGCCTATATACTGAGAGGAATCTATCTGATCTGTGTGTTATGAGCAGCGTGTGTGAGGTGGCACATTCTGTGTAGTTTTCCATGTGAACACCAGATAAACAATAAACACCAGTACCAAATTGATTTGGGCAAAGCCGGGTATATCAGCTAGTCTGTCTTTCTGTCTGTCTGTCTATCTATCTATCTATCTATCTATCTATCTATCTATCTATCTATCTATCTATCTATCTATCTCTCATATCTATGTATCTATTCATCTATGTATCTATCTCTCTCTCTTACGCCTCATGCCCACTTGCACGCACAGATTTAAATCCCGCAGTGAAATCCGTATCTCCATGAGGGGAGATAAAATTAAGTAACTAAGGCCACTGGATTTATCTCTGGACCTCACCACGGCTTCTGCGCATGTGCCCGCCGCCAAAATGGCGATAGATGTGCAAAAGCTGCAGATTGATAGGGTAATTTAAAATGTCCCTGCTCCTGGCTACCAAACATAGCCAAGAGCCTGGAGATTTCACATGGGCCCACAGTACGCAGTCCCTGGTCACGTGACCACTGTTTTCTACGTAAAAGTAAAAAAAGTTTGTTTCACCTCCAATCATGGATCCGATCCGTGAGGAGAGGTGAAATTACTTACCTAAGGCCTCCTTCCCACGAGCGTGACGGGCTCCGCCGCGTAATATTTGGCAGTGAAGCCCGTCACGGCGCCACCCAGAGCCCCTATACTTACCTGCGGGAGATAGCGTGAAGCCGCTTCCCCGCCCACCGCCGTCGCGTCGTGTGACACGCCCACCGCGTCACGTGACGCGGCCGGCAGTGTCACGTGACGCGCCGGCCGCGTCAAATGACACTGCGGCGGTAGGTGGGGAAGCGTTTTTTCACGCTATCTCCCGCTAGTTACAGCGGGAGATAGCGTGAACGGACGGCTTCCATTGACTGCAATGGAAGCCGTCAACGCGTACAGCCCGTCCTCACCCGCAGCAAATAGAGCATGCTGCGGGTGAGGACGGGAGAAATCGCGGTGCGTAATTCCGCGGTGGAATTACGCATCGTGAGCATTGTGCTATTAGGTTCAATAGAACCTAATAGCAGGGTGCCACGCAGCGGATTTTTGCAGCGAATTTACGCGGCGTAAATCCGTTCGTGGGAAGGAGGCCTAAGGCCTCCAGCTATGTGCCCCGATGGGATCTGTATCCGTGGACCTTTCCCTAACTTCGGCGCATGTGCCTATCAGCAAAATGGCGGAGGCAAGCGCAGAAGCTGGGGAGGGCCTGGGAAATTTAAAGTCTCCTTGCTCCTGGCTACTAAAGGTAGCCGAGATCCTGGAGCAGAGACTGAGGTCCACAGTGAGCGGTCCCCGGTCATGTGATCGCCGTTATCCGATGGATAATGGCGATTACGTAAAAGTTAAACCACAGTTGAAATGTGATGTGCCTATCGGTTTGAGCCGGACATAAGATTAGGGCCACAATGGGTATGTTTCTGAACACAGGAAAAACAGCGGGATCCATTTTGGGCTGTAAGTCTTCATTCCCATGTGTGTTCTGTATAAAAAAACTGTTTTTAAAACGACACCATTGCCCAAAAAATTTAAATCATAATTTTTTTTTCTGCTTTGCTGAGATTAATTCAAAAACTGTGGGATCAAAATAGGCAGTACACTCCTAGATGAATTTGTCAAGAGGTCTAGTTTTTAAAATGTGGTCATTTGTTGGTGTTCTGTATCGTTTTGGCTGCTCAAGGGCTCTACCAGTGTGCGATAGAGGGTGAAACACCTTCAAGCAAAATCTCTGTTCTGAAAGCCACCGGTTGCTCCTTTCGGTTTGGGCCTCGTTGTGCATACGGACAGAAGATTAGGGCCACAATGGGTATGTTTCTGAACACAGGACAAACAGGGGGATCCATTTTGGGGTGCAAATTCTCATTTTCATGTGCACTATGGGAAAAAAAATCCTGTCTTTTTAATGACATATTTGCAAAAATATGAATTTTTTTTTCTCTTCTAAGTTGCATTAATTCCTGATAAAAAACTGTTGGGGTAAAACACTCCTGACACCCTCAGTGAATATATTAAGGGGTGTAGTTTTTAAAATGGGGTTACTTGTGGGGGTATTTATCATTCTAAAACCTATGAGCCTTTGCAAGCTTGGCTTGGTGCAGGAAAACCAAGTGTTCCTCAAAATGTTAAAAATCAAGGCTAAATTTGTTAAAAAAAACTAAAGTTTTTCAAATGTGCGTCCAGAATAAAATAAACACATGGAAATATATATCATATCAAAAAAATTTACAGTATGTTTGTACATATTTGAGATATTGCAGTTGAAATTGTGAAAAAATGAAAATTGTTTCAAAATGTTCCCAATTTTGGCACTTTTAATAAATATACACAAATTCTATTGGCCTATTTTTACCACCTAAATGAAGTACAACATGTGGCGAAAAAACAATGTTAGAATCACTTGGATATGCAAAACCTTTACGGAGTTATTCTATGTTAAAATGACACGTGACAGAATTCAAAAAAATTGACCTGGTCATTAAGGCGCAAACAGGCCTGGTCACTAAGGGGTTAATATAAGCATTGAACTGTTAAGTTTGGCTGCCATCATGTCTGCAGGCGCCCCTAACTTCAGTCAGTCAGTTATTTCCTCTCCAATCACAGATTAGTTTAGATGATCCCCAGATCGGGAGACAACCTGTGTTTATGTGATACCTAAAGCACAAAACACTTTATTCAGCTAACTTGTGTTTTTTTTTGTTACATTATTGGTAGACATTAAGGCGTCATGTCCACGGGATAATTGTCATTTTAAATCCGCAGCGTTTTTCCTGCATGCAGATCCACGCCCCATAGCGATGCATTGGACACCCGCAGGTAGTTAAATACCTGCGGATGTAATTTTCCCCTTCAGGCGCGGATTGCGTGTGCGGGAAAAAAACCGCGACGTGCTCCATTTTAGTGCAGGTGTCCCGTGGGGACGGCTCCCGCAGGCTTCTATTGAAGGCTATGGAAGCCGTCCGGATCCACAGTACACCCGCACCTGAATTTCTGCTCTCCGCGCGCGGGAAAGCAGGAGTTCAAAAAAAATGGAGTGCCCGGCGCATGCGTGCGGCATGCTGCTGGCGTGCTGAGCACATCCGCCGGCCCGAAGAAAGAAGATCCGGCCGCGACGGAGGGCAGGTGCGCAGAGTCCGGACAGGTAAGTAAATTCTTATTTTTTAGCATCATGTCAGCGGGAAAGGAGAGACCCGCTGCGGGATTCTCCATGAAGAATCTGCGGCGGGCCTGATTTTTCCCGTGGACATGAGGCCTAAGTTCTGTGCATTCTGCACTGCTGTAATTGGGGAAACACAGGGTGTCTGAAAAGTGTGGAAACACCTGTGCAATGAAAAGGGTTTGGCAGACGGTGATCAAAGTTTGCATACAAGCTGTGGGGGAAATCTGTCAGGCCATGTCACTAACATGCTGGCCAGTTTGAATGCCGCCATCTTGGTTTCAACTCTAATTTTCCCAATGGGCAGGTTGGTGAGTGGTATATAAATTGGCAGAGAATTGCACCAGACAGACATTACTGTGCTTCATATTAACATGGCCATCATGTTGGTGACATAACCTACAAGTCTACCCCTTCCCCCACAGTGACATTGCATTACCGCCGGACGGACCGTTTTCATTCTATATGGGTGTCTCTACACTCTTGAGACCCCTGTAAATACAGATTGCATACATTTCTGTATATATTAATCCCATAACAGCTTATAATCATCTATTCTTTCCTGGATCCATTTTGCATTATGTCCATTTCTATTCTTTCTGGAATGTTCTTTGTTTTCTTGAGTTGATCATATTTAGTGTATATCACGCCAAGATAGGGCTTCAAGAGGACTAATATGTTCTTACTTATTGTATTTACCCCTTTCCCCTGATTGCGGTACGTACTGTGTGGTATACGTTGTAGTTCTCTTTCCTCTTCACTTTTCCAGCTGCTGATAAATAAGAGACATTCTGAGGTTTCCATCACTCAGCCATTAACACAAAGGAAGAAACATTTCAAATGGCTTCCCAACATGATGAATAGAGATGAGCAAACGTACTCGTCCGAGCTTGATACGCGTTCGAGTATTAGCGTGTTCGAGATGCTCGTTACTAGAGGCGAGCACCACGCGATGTTCGAGTTACTTTCACTTTAATCTCTGAGACGTTAGCGTGCTTTTCTGGCCAATAGAAAGACAGGGAAGGCATTACAACTTCCCCCTGCGACGTTCAAGCCCTATACCACCCCCCTGCAGTGAGTGGCTGGCGAGATCAGGTGTCACCCAAGTATATAAATCGGCCCCTCCCGCGGCTCGCCACAGATGAATTCTGACAGAGATCAGGGAAAGAGCTGCTGATGCTGGAGTTGCTATAGGGAGAGTGTTAGGAGTATTTTAGGCTTCAAGAACCCCAACGGTCCTTCTTAGGGCCACATCTAACCGTGTGCAGTAGTGTGGAGGCTGCTTTTTGCAGTGTTGCACATTTTTTTTTTTGTATATCGGCCGTGCAGTGCATTGCGCCCTGCAGTAATTATACATACTCCAGGGCCAGTAGTGGTGAGGCAGGGACAGAAGACATATATTGTGAGGCAGGGACAGAAGACATATATTGTGAGGCAGGGACAGAAGACATATTTATTGAATATAGCCAGTGGGCCTTTCCAAAAACATTTGGGAAAAAAAAATCTATTTGGGCTGCCTGTGACTGTCCTCAGTGTACTGGGTCTGTGCTGGGGGTAGTTGTCCTCCTAAATCATACGCAGCCAGCTAAGTGTTACAGCAGGCTTGTGCAAAATTATTTCCTGGTTCTGTGTTGGCTGTTACATCACCGCTGTATTCCAGTCCACAGTCCAACAGTCTGCAGTTATTTTACATACTCCAGGGCCAGTAGTGGTGACGCAGGGACAGAAGACATATTTATTGAATATAGCCAGTGGGCCTTTCCAAAAACATTTGAGAAAAAAAATCTATTTGGGCTGCCTGTGAGTGTCCTCAGTGTACTGGGTCTGTGCTGGGTGTAGTAGTCCTCCTAATTCATACGCAGCCAGCTAAGTGTTACAGCAGGCTTGCGCAAAATTATTTCCTGGCTCTGTGTTGGCTGTTACATCACCGCTGTATTCCAGTCCACAGTGCAACAGTCTGCAGTTATTTTACATACTCCAGGGCCAGTAGTGGTGAGGCAGGGACAGAAGACATATTTATTGAATATAGGCAGTGGGCCTTTCCAAAAACATTTGGGAAAAAAAATCTATTTGGGCTGCCTGTGACTGTCCTCAGTGTACTGGGTCTCTGCTGGGGGTAGTTGTCCTCCTAATTCATACGAAGCCAGCTAAGTGTTACAGCAGGCTTGCGCAAAATTATTTCCTGGCTCTGTGTTGGCTGTTACATCACCGCTGTATTCCAGTCCACAGTGCAGTAGTCTGCAGTTATTTTACATACTCCAGGGCCAGTAGTGGTGAGGCAGGGACAGAAGACATATTTATTGAATATAGGCAGTGGGCCTTTCCAAAAACATTTGGGAAAAAAAATCTATTTGGGCTGCCTGTGACTGTCCTCAGTGTACTGGGTCTGTGCTGGGGGTAGTTGTCCTCCTAATTCATACGCAGCCAGCTAAGTGTTACAGCAGGCTTGCGCAAAATTATTTCTTGGCTCTTTGTTGGCTGTTACATCACCGCTGTATTCCAGTCCACAGTGCAACAGTCTGCAGTTATTTTACATACTCCAGGGCCAGTAGTGGTGAGGCAGGGACAGAAGACATATTTATTGAATATAGGCAGTGGGCCTTTCCAAAAACATTTGGGAAAAAAAATCTATTTGGGCTGCCTGTGACTGTCCTCGGTGTACTGGGTCTGTGCTGGGGGTAGTTGTCCTCCTAATTCATACGCAGCCAGCTAAGTGTTACAGCAGGCTTGCGCAAAATTATTTCCTGGCTCTGCTGTGCGTTCCGTAAGCGAAGTCAGCATCCAACCACAGGCCAATAAGCGGCATATTTAATTACAGCGTTCTGTTTCTGCACTACTGGTAATACACCATGCTGAGGGGTAGGAGTAGGCCTAGAGGACGTGGACGCGGGCGAGGACGCGGAGGCCCAAGTCAGGGTGTGGGCACAGGCCGAGCTCCTGATCCAGGTGTATCGCAGCCGACTGCTGCGGGATTAGGAGAGAGGCACGTTTCTGGCATCCCCACATTCATCTCACAATTAATGGGTCCACGCGGTAGACCTTTATTAGAAAATGAGCAGTGTGAGCAGGTCCTGTCGTGGATGGCAGAAAGTGTATCCAGCAATCTATCGAACACCCAGAGTTCTGCGCCATCCACTGCTGCAACTCTGAATCCTCTGGCTGCTGCTCCTCCTTCCTCCCAGCCTCCTCACTCCATTACAATGACACATTCTGAGGAGCAGGCAGACTCCCAGGAACTGTTCCCGGGCCCTTGAGCAGAATGGGCAGCAAGGGTTCCGAATCCTCTCCCACTGGAGGAGTTTGTCATGACCGATGCCCAACCTTTGAAAAGTTCCCGGGGTCCGGGGGATGAGGCTGGGGACTTCCGGCAACTGTCTCAAGACCTTTCAGTGGGTGAGGAGGACGATGACGATGAGACACAGTTGTCTATTAGTGAGGTAGTAGTAAGGGCAGTAAGTCCGAGGGAGGAGCGCACAGAGGATTCGGAGGAAGAGCAGCAGGACGATGAGGTGACTGACCCCACCTGGTTTGCTACGCCTACTGAGGACAGGTCTTCAGAGGGGGAGGCAAGGGCAGCAGCAGGGCAGGTTGCAAGAGGCAGTGCGGTGTCCAGGGGTAGAGGCAGGGCCAGACCGAATAATCCACCAACTGTTTCCCAAAGCGCCCCCTCGCGCCATGCCACCCTGCAGAGGCCGAGGTGCTCAAAGGTCTGGCAGTTTTTCACTGAGAGTGCAGACGACTGACGAACAGTGGTGTGCAACCTGTGTCGCGCCAAGATCAGCCGGGGAGCCACCACCACCAGCCTCACCACCACCAACATGCGCAGACATATGATGGCCAAGCACCCCACAAGGTGGGACGAAGGCCGTTCACCGCCTCCGGTTTGCACCGCTGCCTCTCCCCCTGTGCCCCAACCTGCCACTGAGATCCACCCTCCCTCTCAGGGCACAGGCACTACCGTCTCCTGGCCTGCACCCACACCCTCACCTCCGCTGTCCTCGGCCCCATCCAGCAATGTCTGTCAGCGCACCGTCCAGCCGTCGCTAGCGCAAGTGTTGGAGCGCAAGCGCAAGTACGCCGCCACGCATCCGCACGCTCAAGCGTTAAACGTGCACATAGCCAAATTTATCAGCCTGGAGATGCTGCCGTATAGGGTTGTGGAAATGGAGGCTTTTAAAAGTATGATGGCGGCGGCGGCCCCGCGCTACTCAGTTCAAAGTCGCCACCACTTTTCCCAATGTGCCGTCCCAGCCCTGCACGACCACATCTCCCGCAACATTGTACACGCCCTCACCAACGCGGTTACTGCCAAGGTCCACTTAACAACGGACACGTGGACAAGCACAGGCGGGCAGGGCCACTATATCTCCCTGACGGCACATTGGGTGAATTTAGTGGAGGCTGGGACAGAGTCAGAGCCTGGGACTGCTCACGTCCTACCACCCCCCGAATTGCGTGCCCCAGCTCGGTGGTGGTATCTGCGGCGGTGTATGCTTCCTCCACTAAACCATCCTCCTCCTCCTCCTCCTACGCAACCTCTGTCTCGCAATCAAGATGTGTCAGCAGCAGCACGTCGCCAGCAGTCGGTGTCGCGCGGTACGGCAGCACAGTGGTGGGCAAGCGTCAGCAGGCCGTGCTGAAACTACTCAGCTTAGGAGATAAGAGGCACACGCCCACGAACTGCTGCAGGGTCTGACAGAGCAAACCGACCGCTGGCTTTCGCCGCTGAGCCTCCAACCGGGCATGGTCGTGTGTGACAACGGCCGTAACCTGGTGGCGGCTCTGCAGCTCGGCAGCCTCACGCACGTGCCATGCCTGGCCCACGTCTTTAATTTGGTGGTTCAGCGCTTTCTGAAAAGCTATCCACGCTTGTCAGACCTGCTCGGAAAGGTGCGCCGGCTCTGCGCACATTTCCGCAAGTCCCACACGGACGCTGCCACCCTGCGCACTCTGCAACATCGGTTTCATCTGCCAGTGCACCGACTGCTGTGCGACGTGCCCACACGGTGGAACTCTACGCTCCACATGTTGGCCAGGCTCTATGGAATACCAACTCCAACATGGGTGGCGCAGTGGGAGTCAGCCTCCTCAATTCTTTACAGAAGAGTGGACCTGGTTGGCAGACATCTGCCAGGTCCTTGGAAACTTTGAGGAGTCTACCCAGATGGTGAGCGGCGATGCTGCAATCATTAGCGTCACCATTCCTCTGCTATGCATCTTGAGAAGTTCCCTGCAAAGCATAAAGGCAGACGCTTTGCGCTCGGAAACGGAGGCGTGGGAAGACAGTATGTCGCTGGATAGTCAGAGCACCCTCCTGTCTATATCTCAGCGCGTTGAGGAGCATGAGGAGGATGAGGAGGAGATGGAAGAGACAGCTTGGCCCACTGCTGAGGGTACCCATGCTGCTTGCCTGTCATCCTTTCAGCGTGTATGGCCTGAGGAGGAGGAGGATCCTGAAAGTGATCTTCCTAGTGAGGACAGCCATGTGTTGCGTACAGGTACCCTGGCACACATGGCTGACTTCATGTTAGGATGCCTTTCTCGTGACCCTCGCGTTACACGCATTCTGGCCACTACAGATTACTGGGTGTACACACTGCTCGACCCACGGTATAAGGAGAACCTTTCCACTCTCATACCCGAAGAGGAAAGGGTTCGAGAGTGATGCTATACCACAGGACACTGGCGGACAAACTGATGGTAAAATTCCCATCCGACAGCGCTAGTGGCCGAAGGCGCAGTTCCGAGGGCCAGGTAGCAGAGGAGGTGCAGAGATCAGACAGCATGTACAGCACAGGCAGGGGAACACTCTCTAAGGCCTTTGACAGCTTTCTGGCTCCCCAGCAAGACTGTGTCACCGCTCCCCAGTCAAGGCTGAGTCGGCGGGAGCACTGTAAAAGGATGGTGAGGGAGTACGTAGCCGATCGCACGACCGTCCTCCGTGACGCCTCTGCCCCCTACAACTATTGGGTGTCGAAGCTGGACACGTGGCCTGAACTCGCGCTGTATGCCCTGGAGGTGCTTGCTTGTCCTGCGGCTAGCGTCTTGTCAGAGAGGGTGTTTAGTGCGGCTGGGGGAATCATCACAGATAAGCGTACCCGCCTGTCAACCGACAGTGCCGACAGGCTTACACTCATCAAGATGAACAAAGCCTGGATTTCCCCAGACTTCTCTTCTCCACCAGCGGACAGCAGCGATACCTAAACAATACGTAGGCTGCACCCGCGGATGGAAGCATCGTTCTCTATCACCATAAAAAACGGGGATCTTTTAGCTTCATCAATCTGTGTATAATATTCCTCCTCCTCCTCCTGCTCCTCCTCCTGAAACCTCACGTAATCACGCCGAACGGGCAATTTTTCTTAGGCCCACAAGGCTCAGTCATATAATTTTTGTAAACAATTTTTATTTGTTTCAATGCTCATTAAAGCGCTGAAACTTTCACCTGAACCAATTTTTATTTTAACTGGGCTGCCTCCAGGCCTAGTTACAAATTAAGTGACATTAACCAAAGCGATTAATGGGTTTCACCTGCCCTCTTGGTTGGGCATGGGCAATTTTTCTGAGGTACATTAGTACTGTTGGTACACCAATTTTTTTGGGCCCTCGCCTACAGTGTAATCAAATTAATTTTTTGCCCACCTGCATTACAGCTGACGTTACATCCGCTGTGTTGGGCACTGCAATGGGATATATTTATGTACCGCCGGTGGGTTCCAGGGAGCCACCCATGCTGTCGGTCCACACGGAGTTGTAACTACATGTGTCCACTTCTAAAGAACCCCAGTCTGACTGGGGCATGCAGTTTGGGCCGAAGCCCACCTGCATTTAATCTGACGTTAGCTCTGCTGTCCAGGGCACTGCAATGGGATACATTTATGTACAGCGGGTGGGTTCCAGGGAGCCACCCATGCTGTGGGTGCACACGGAATTCCCATTGCGGAGTTGGGGATTCCCAGTTGTACCTGCCTGTGACTATTTATAAAAAAACCCGGTCTGACTGGGGCATGCAGACACCTTGACAGAATGAATAGTGTGTGGCACATAGGTTCCCCATTGCTATGCCCACGTGTGCTGCTCCTGATGGCGGTGGCACAGGATTATATTTCTCATTTCTTCTGTACAGCATTGTGGGCTATCGCCCCGCCCCTTTTAAAGAGGGTCGCTGACTAGCCGTGCCAACCCTCTGCAGTGTGTGCCTGCGGTTCCTCCTCATGGCAGACACACTTATAAATAGACATGAGTGTGGCGTGGCATGAGGGCAGCTGAAGGCTGCGCAGGGACAATTTCGTGTCCACAGCGTGTGCGCTGTGGACACTGGGTCGTGCAGGGGGGGTTGGGCAGCATGTAACCCAGGAGAAGTGGCAGCGGAGTGTCATGCAGGCAGTGATTGTGCTTTGTTGGAGGTAGTGTGGTGCTTAGCAAAGGTATGCCATGCTAATGAGGGCTTTTCAGAAGTAAAAGTTGTTGGGAGGGGGGGGGGGGGCACTCTTGCCGCTATTGTGGCTTAATAGTGGGACCTGGGAACTTGAGATGCAGCCCAACATGTAGCCCCTCGCCTGCCCTATCCGTTGCTGTGTCGTTCCCATCACTTTCTTGAATTGCCCAGATTTTCACAAATGGAAACCTTAGCGAGCATCGGCGAAATACAAAAATGCTCGGGTCGCTCATTGACTTCAATGGGGTTCGTTACTCGAAACGAACCCTCGAGCATCGCGATAATTTCGTCCCGAGTAACGAGAACTCGAGCATTTTGGTGCTCGCTCATCTCTAATAATGAACGATTGTCCTAAATGTAATTGGCCTTGGAATGATATCGTTATTTAGTAATACTCCACGGTTATTATTCGCATTACTCCTTATAACTCCGCTGCTGGAAAACCTCTCATGAAAAGTAAGGGAAGGATTCTGCCACTACTCACCTGCGCCGCTGCCGCTCCCTTGCTGTCGTCTGCCCCTTGGAAAATCTTACATCTGCTTATACACCAGGTCCCTGGCCTCTGCCCGAAGAGAGGACCTGGTGTTTAAAGAGCCAGTGCCCACTCTCTAGATATCTCCGTTAGTTCTGGTATATGAGGCATCCTTCCCCCAAGGAAGATAGCTAAACAATACGGTGTTTTAGCTGTGTATGCCTGTTCAGCTTGTGTGCGCCATCTATTTCTTGCCTCTGTCCTGTTCCTGACATCTCTGATCTCTCCATTCCTGACCTCAGCTATGTTTACTGGACTATGCTGTCTGCTCACTGCCTGCTCTGAGTCAGACCGTCTATTGTATTTGAACCTATTCTGCTAGCCCTGACCCATTGTCTGTCTTTTGGATTGAAGTAAATGCTGTCTGCCCTGACCTTGGCTTGTCTACTGGTTACATCTATGTTCACACTCTCAAGTACTGAGCCTTGTGTACCTTCAGCATCAGCCATACTACTAAGACTACTTCTAATGGTTTGGTGGCCCCATCGCATAGACCAAATCCCAATTGGAGGGTAAAGGGTGAGCTGTCTCTAGATCTAGCCCTAAGCCAAATCGGTGTGTGGCAAAGGGGGTTCATATCCGATTCCTGACAGATTCTTGTCCATCATTGATTGATTTGAAACTCCCCCTCCTTTTCATAAAGAAGGTCCAGCAGATGAGGTGGGGGTTATGCTGGTTTTCAGCAATGGGTATAACAAATACTGCAGCTGCTGAAGAACAGCTTTTTAAAAAGAGAGGAAGCAGTACGTTAGTACATTAGTATGCGGCCTTTGAAGTGAATGGGTCAAAGCTGTGATATCAAGCATGGCCACTACTAAAGGTATGGTGCTGTGCAGTATAGAGCAATGCTAACAACAAAGAGTCCTCAGCACTCCCCCGAATACAGCAGCCCTTTGAAACTGTTGTGTGGTGTTTTTGTACCAATAGTTGAACCCCACCGATCCAATATTTATGGTTTAGCCTAAGGTTAGGCCATCAATTGTAAAAAACTGGATATGTTGATGAAGTCGGCATTAAAATCAGTACCCTACTATGAAATCCATAGAAATACATGTCCACACATCTATATACCGTGTTTCCCCGATAGTAAGACACCCCCGATTGTAAGACGTATCGGGGGTGTCAGGGGGGTCGGCCAATGTAAGCCGTACCCCGAAAGTAAGACATACCGTATATACAGTGGAGAAAAAAAAAATCATTACTCACCTCCCCCGGCGTTCTGTCGCGCTCCGGCAGGATGTCGCTCGCTCCTCGTCCCCGACGCAGCATTGCTTTCTGAATGCGGGGCTTGAAATCCCCGCCTCCAGAAAGCTAATACACACGCCGTCAGCCAGTTACAGCCATTCAATGACAGCATGATGTCATTGAATAGTGTGATTGGCTGAAGCCACGTGCGCCTTCAGCCAATCACAGCCATTCAATGCTGTCATTGAATGGCTGTAACTGGCTGACGGCGTGTGTATTAGCTTTTTTGGAGGCGGGGATTTCAAGCCCCGCATTCAGAAAGCAATGCTGCACCGGGGACGAGGAGCGAGCGACATCCTGCCGGAGCGCGACAGGACGCCGGGGGAGGTGAGTAATGATTTTTTTTTATTATAAGACATACCCCGAAAGTAAGACATAGTGGGGCTTTTGGGGATAAAAAGAAAGTAAGACACTGTCTTACTTTCGGGGAAACACGGTAGTGTTATAGAGCAGATGAAGGGCAGTGGAAATTTTGTAGTTATGAAGAAGACAAACAGGTGCACAAAAGTATGATGACACAGGGCTTGCAAAACACTTGTTTGAGATCGGTCACAAAGTATTTGATCTGAAGTGGTTGATGTTGCAGGAGGGCCAGGGTTGGGATTAGTGATGAGAAAACTTTTGAAAAATTCGGTTCAGCCGGTTCACTGAATTTTGGCAAAATGTTTGGTTTGGTCCAAATTAGTTTGAACTGAACTGAACTGGAACTACACCAATACCCCCAAAACTGGTATATGACGATGTCTAAGAGCCATAAAAGCCCTTTATAACTCTTTTAGGTTACCTAGGAGTGACTCACTTAATGAAGATAAAAGAAAGATGAATAAGAAGGAAAAGGAAAAACTTATGTTTTCTTGTTTTTTTCCTTTTTTCTCATTCTTCTTTTAGCAGTTTTGTTTGAGACGCACAGCCTGAGGTTTGGGTTCTGTTACGTGTGCTGCTGAGACATGTTGTACTATTGTGATTCCAGCAGCACAGCACTCTCAGGGTTAATGATTGAGCTGGCTGGGTGTGGTACTTTCTGCTAGCCAATCCCCTGGATCTGTGCTCACATATAAACCCAGCTCCTGGTCAGTCTGTATGGACACTAAGGTGAGCAGTCATGAATGCTTGTCTGATGAAGTTTGCAGCGTGACTTGGTTCATGTCCGTTTGTACGTTTAAATTCTGTCAGTTTTGTGTTAGCTTGCTGTGTGTCCTGCAATTTGTGTCATGTCCTGTTGCAGCGTGCGGTGTGAACGGTGTCTGGTTCTGCTGGACTCCTGGTTAGTGTAGGGACTAGCAGTATAACCAGGAGCCATGAAGTGGCCTGCTAGCTTCCACATATTGTACAACATGTCAACTAATACCTGGTATTTATATTCAGCTTCCAATCTGTTACTAGTGGTTGCATTTTGTATGCAGTTTATTCTGGGTCTGTCATGTGGCATGTGAATGCATGCTGTTCTGGTGTGTGGCTCCTAGGATCAGCTAGGGCCCAGATCCGAAGACCGCTGGGCTGCCCTTATAGGGGCAATGTCCCTGCTTAGGTAGGGCCATGCCAACCTTCCGGTAGCCAGGGCCAGTTGCATGAAACCCGTGTGTCCCCCTTTGGTCACGATCGTGTGGGTCCCGTGCTTTGCCTGCCCACACGATCGTAACAGGTTCTAGCTGGACCAAACCTTTAGCACAGTTTGACCCCAAACAGGGTTCTACTGTTTTGGTTGGCTCAACACTAATTGGGATTGCAGCAGATGAGAATCAGATCACTTCACAGAGAGGTTATCAAGCTTTTACCTTGGATTTTGTTATTACGGTAAAACAAAGCTCGTAACTTTAACAGGTTCATTAGCTTTTTGCACTGATTGTGTTTCTTGTGATAGTGGATTTTCTAGGGACAGCTTGTTTGAGAGAACAGATAATGAGTAGAAATGTTTATTGTATATCTATTCTAAATATTGACATTGTTACATCTTTGTACGTTCTTGTCTCTATTGTTATTGTATATCATATATTGCGTATATTGGTAGATTCTTGCACTTTACATTTATTTAGGATGCGGTATATCATTTCCTGTTTTTAAACCATTGTCTTGAAGCGCTGTGAATGCTTGAGGAAGGGAAAGGTGCCCTGCAGCGTCACAGTTGGCATGTGGCCACGAGGTTTTAGTGTGCTCCTTCATGTGGCTTTGAGCATAGACTCATATGCATTATAATTGATACAATGATGAGACATTCTGGGTGAATTTTCCGTTCTTGCACTTGTTACTTGATGTATGTGTGCATGTATTTCCATGGATTAGGGACTGATTGAAGATAGTGAGATGCCAGCATCGGCTTCGCATCCACACAAGAAGCGAAACCTCTGCATCGTATGTAATACATAGGTGCCTAATGTCTGCTGCTGTGTTAGTCCTTATTGGCTCAAAAGCCTTCGTGACATTCACATGTCCTCTTCCATTGGAGGAAAGGTCATCCTCCTAAGATACTTAGTGTCATGTAATAATTCCCTGAACTTGAAATGTTATCCCTAGTATCTCTTCTACTTGGTTGGTTCTATTGTTGCCAGCATGCCGTCCACATGGGTTGTCTGCCCTGGAACTTCCCACTACTAATTTCAGGGTGAACCCCTTCATCAATAGTGCTGAGATGACTTCACTCTCAGGGAAGGGAACTCCTAACCCGAAATACTGGGTAACAGTCATGAGCTGGAGCACAGTGCTCCCTTGGACATCCACTGTGCTCCAGCTCATGACTCTGTTACCCAGTATTTCGGGTTATGAGTTCCCTTCCCTGAGAGTGAAGTCATCCCAGTACTACTGATGAAGGGGTTTACCACGAAACCCGCCTATTAGCTGGATTTTAATTTTAATATTTTAAATAAAACGAGAAGTTAGATATTCGTCCCATTTTTCCTTTATTGGAACCTCCGGAGAGTTGCGCCTACACAGCAGATTTTTCTTTTAGCATATTCTACCCTCCCACCATCGGTGGATTAATCTGGGTGGCAGCACCTCCTCATATCTGCATATCCAATCTAAGCACTTTAAGACAAGGGTATCTCCCCAGGCCTTTAGTCTCAGTCTTCACTGTGGGTTTGCTCCACTTCTTTCTCCACCTATTTCTCAGGGGAGGAGTGACATGTATGTTCGTTTATCACCCCATCCCCCCTTACACAAGGCTTTGAATATTGAAGAACACAAAAAAGTCCACATCGCTGCATCCGTAAAAACCTGCACTATAAAACATTACATTATCTAGCACATGTAACCGTTTACCGCTACAGGGCATACAGTTACGTCCTGCAGGTTTGGGTAAGTAAGGAGGGTGATCAGGGGTCGATCCGGCTGACACCCATCTGCAACAGCTCCGATAAGACGTGCCACTCATCTGAGCTGTTAACCCTTTAAATGCTGCTGTCAATTCTGACAGTGGCATTTAATTGGGGTCCCACACTGCCCCTTGCAATAGGATTGTGGGTTGCTGTGATTTCCATAGCAGCCTGTGTCTTGTCTTGATGGATTGCCTGTCAGATTGCAGTATAATGTAATGCTTGCCCCACAAAAAGCAAGCCCGCAGACATCTAAGTCGATGGCTTAATAAAAAAGTTATGATTTTTTAAAAGGGGAAGGAAAAAACAAAAATGAAAAGAAAAGGGCCACGTCCTTAAGGCCGCAGTCAGACGTGTGTTGTTTTTTTTTTAGCGCATGTATAGGCGCTCTAAAAAAAAATCGGCTTTATTAGAACAAATGTTTTTCAATAAAAGCAGTCATATGTGCGTTTTTTAGAAGCGCCAAAGCATCACACCTGCAAAAGGTAAGACATGTAAGTGCAAATGCACCCTGTCACCCCATTTGCGCTTTTTTTTAGCACGTCTATACGTGCAGTAAAAAAAATCGCTTGTCTGACTGAGCCCTAAGATATTTAAAAAAAAATAAAAGTCTTTAAGAAAACTACAAAAATAGCCATTTTCTGATCTTCTTGCTTCTGCAAAACAGGAATAATAAATCATTTTAAAAATCACATATACTTCTAAATGGTACCAAGAAAAACTAGTAGTTGTCCCCCAAAAATAGCACCGATACAGTTCTGTAGACCGAAAAATAACAATTCTCTGATCCTGGAATGTAGGGCCACACAAAAAAAATTTTGTAAAAAAAAATTTATATTACGCAAAAGTGATATAACATCATTTGGTGATGTCATAATTGTAATGACCCCTGAATGAAGGTAACATAATAATTATAACAAATGTTGGAACGCTGTAAAAATAAATCACAGAAAAACAATGTCCCAAGGCAAAAATAAATGAATAAAAATAATTTAACACATTTTATTGACCCAAAATCAGCTCTTTTTTAAAACTGAACTCGTCCTGCAGAACACCCGGCGTCACACAGATACACCGACGAAGAATAAAAAAAAGTTATGGCCGCTGGAATGCAAAAGGGTAAAGGATTCACTGGCTCTTAAAACTAAAATTCGTCATGTCACTAAGGGGTTAAACACGCACTTAAGGCCACCGAGTTCAGCGCCAATATATTTGCATCGTCAATTCAAAATCTCCAATAAGAAAACAGACGTTCTCAGGAGGATTTTTCTGATTTCCAGGTGATCGCTGGGAGTTACTAAACCCACTTACATTCTATTGCTCTAATAATTTCCCTCAACATCTAAATGTGAAACTCTTGAATCTTCAGCCTTCCTCCGCATCATTCGCTGCCAGGGTGCGCCGAGTGCAAGGCGAGGCAACAGTCCATAAAAGAGAGAATATAACATCCCAAATATTCTTCATTATATTGTCCACTAGTGAATACTACCAGAGCTACAAGAAAATGGGAAATTAATCTTCCATCTCATTCCCGTCTGTAGAAATGTCCTAATTAAACGTAGCAGAAAATGATTGTAAAGTCTGAAGGATGTATCCACCGCCGTCCTGCTACTATTGTGCGCCAAGTTAATTGCAAAAGTAATTTATGCCTGCATTGCAGCGAGTGATTGTAACAGACAAGAGCCCAGCAAGAGCGAGCATTGTATTTCTCCTTTTGTCTACATGCATCAGATAAATACTATATATATTACAAAACTGTCAGCAAGTTGCAAAATATATTTTTCTTCCAACTTTGGTATAATATATAAAATAAATCTAAATAACAGCAATCATACAAATAATAATAATAATGTATTCATGTGGAGCAGAGAAGCAATCAATATTAAAAATAACAAATAAAACAAGTATTGACTAAGGCATCCACAAAGGATGAAGCCTCTGCTTCCGGAGCTCCCCATCCAGTGGCTGTGTGATGTGCCCGGATGGCTCTGATTTACCGACAATATTAGTAAACATAAATAATAAATACCATGGGAAATGAGGTGATAATTCCATCATAAAGCGGACAACATGACTTACTCACGCGCTTGGTAGAACTAACAAACAAGAATGAATCGCACATTATCTCACTCCATATTACAGACAACTCATGACTGACTAACTGCTATACATGTATGTCTGTGCATAAAGGTTTTGGACTTCTGTGGGAAAGGAGACAGGGGTTATAATGGTACATACTCTAATTGGGTCACCGGTACTAGTTGGGTACAAATTATATTTTAATTATTGAGTTTTAAAAAATCTAGACAAGGCTCCCAACATACACACAATATGACTTACACCTAAAAATGTGGCGATAATAGAATCGTCACATAAAGGTATAGAGAGACTAGACTTTAGAAAGAAGGTTTACTTAGATAATCATCCTAAGAGAGGGCAATTACATCTCTCTAAGGTGTTCGTAAAAATCACAATACAAATGATGATTATTTAGTGGTTCATAGTTCGTAATGGTTCAACGCGTTTCGCTGCCCATATGACAGCTCATCAGGAACCAACAGACAAAGACTATAGGAGTCAAATTGTGACCCAAAGATTTTTATATAGATAACTCCCTCCAAAATACAACGGAGAGAGGGTATCAGAGCAACCGTCTAGTTGTGAACTAATGGGAGCAAAGTTGCAGACCCATATAGTCCTATGCATGCAGAAAAACTGCTATGCATGAAAAATGGCTCACAAGGTTATGCAAAAATTTAAGCACTGTCTCCTAAAATAGTGGTGGCTCTAAGGTTTGCCTATTTAAAGTCAAAGAGGAAATAAGGGAGATGGAATAAATCCTCCACAGTGCCACCTATTGAAAGGCAGCATTCCTTCGAGTCAAAGTGGGACTTTTTATACAAGTCTTCTTACAATGACTGGGAATCAAAAGCAAAGCCAGACTCCATGTACATACAGCTGTTTCCGGGTTATTACCCATCATCAGTGTACAGTAGGAGTCTGGCTTTTGCTAGTGAGAGGCCTGGGACAGGGGTCAGAAACGCTCTTTTCTCCTTAGGGAGAGCAACTATATACTATAAACTAAGTGAGGAGACTCAAATGGCCACGCACGCTCCTCTGGGTAATATGCAAATAAGGGAGATGGAATAAATCCTCCACAGTGCCACCTATTGAAAGGCAGCTTTCCTTCGAGTCAAAGTGGGACTTTTTATACAAGTCTTCTTACAATGACTGGGAATCAAAAGCAAAGCCAGACTCCATGTACATACAGCGGTTTCCGGGTTATTGCCCATCATCAGTGTACAGTAGGAGTCTGGCTTTTGCTAGTGAGAGGCCTGGGACAGGGGTCAGAAACGCTCTTTTCTCCTTAGGGAGAGCAACTATATACTATAAACTAAATGAGGAGACTCAAATGGCCACGCACGCTCCTCTGGGTAATATGCAAATAAGGGAGATGGAATAAATCCTCCACAGTGCCACCTATTGAAAGGCAGCATTCCTTCGAGTCAAAGTGGGACTTTTTATACAAGTCTTCTTACAATGACTGGGAATCAAAAGCAAAGCCAGACTCCATGTACATACAGCTGTTTCCAGGTTATTGCCCATCATCAGTGTACAGTAGGAGTCTGGCTTTTGCTAGTGAGAGGCCTGGGACAGGGGTCAGAAACGCTCTTTTCTCCTTAGGGAGAGCAACTATATACTATAAACTAAATGAGGAGACTCAAATGGCCACGCACGCTCCTCTGGGTAATATGCAAATAAGGGAGATGGAATAAATCCTCCACAGTGCCACCTATTGAAAGGCAGCATTCCTTCGAGTCAAAGTGGGACTTTTTATACAAGTCTTCTTACAATGACTGGGAATCAAAAGCAAAGCCAGACTCCATGTACATACAGCTGTTTCCAGGTTATTGCCCATCATCAGTGTACAGTAGGAGTCTGGCTTTTGCTAGTGAGAGGCCTGGGACAGGGGTCAGAAACGCTCTTTTCTCCTTAGGGAGAGCAACTATATACTATAAACTAAGTGAGGAGACTCAAATGGCCACGCACGCTCCTCTGGGTAATATGCAAATAAGGGAGATGGATGTACATGTATGTACATGGAGTCTGGCTTTGCTTTTGATTCCCAGTCATTGTAAGAAGACTTGTATAAAAAGTCCCACTTTGACTCGAAGGAATGCTGCCTTTCAATAGGTGGCACTGTGGAGGATTTATTCCATCTCCCTTAATTGCATATTACCCAGAGGAGCGTGCGTGGCCATTTGAGTCTCCTCACTTAGTTTATAGTATATAGTTGCTCTCCCTAAGGAGAAAAGAGCGTTTCTGAAGTCAAAGAGGTGCATAGCGATGCCAAAATAATAAAAAGGAGCAATACCAAAATAATAAAGAGTAGAGTCATATTACGTGTATGTTCTGAGCCTTGTCTATATTTTTTTAAAACTCAGTAAATAAAATATAATTTTTAGCCACGTCTACTGTGTGATGGGTTCTAAATGTCAAAGTAGATTGGTCTGCCCCTGTGATTTAGTACTGCTACTAGTTGGGAACTACAGATGTAGTATTTGAGGTGTCATCATTACTAGGGGGGTATTACAGGGGGCAGTATTGGAGGGGTTACCATTACTAGTAGGGTACCACAGGGGGCAGTATTGGAAGGATCACTGATACTAGTGGGCTACCACAGGGGGGCAGTATTGGAGGTATCACCATTACTGGTGGGGTATCACAGGGGGCAGTAGTAGAGGGGTTACTGTTAGTGGTGGGGTACCACAAGGGACAGAATAGGAGGGGTCACCATTACTAGTAGGGTACCACAGGGGGCAGTATTGGAGGAGCCACCATTACTAGTGGGGTACCACAGGGGGCAGTATTAAATGGGTCACTGTTACTAGTGGGCTGCCACAGGGGGCAGTATTGGAGGGGTCTCTGTTATTAGTAGGGTATCGCAGGAATTAGTTTTAGGTCCTATTCTTTTTGATATATTTATTAATGAGCTGGTAGACGGATTATTCAGTAAAATATCAATATTTGCGGATATAAAACTATTTAAAGTAAATAACACAAGAGGACAGAATACGGGTACATATGGATCCGTATACAGTTGTAAATGGATCTGGATGAGTTGGGGGCAAAGAAGTAGTAGATGAGGGGTAACAATGATAAATGTAAGGTTCTGCTCATGGGCAGGGAAATACAGGTCATCATTACACACTAATTGGGAAACAACTGGAAACACTGACATGGAGAAGGACTTGGGGGTTTATAACTGTAAACTAACTGGAGCAACCAGTGTCAGGTAGCTGCTGCTAAGGCAAATAGAATTATGGGGTGCATCTGTACTGTGCCTGACCAATGGCGAGCGTCTGCGGTAATCCACAATGCACATTTTGCAGGTATACAGGGTCGCCGGCTGGGGTCATAGCTGGATTTTGCTGCGGGTTCCTAAATGCAGAGTCCGTCTCTCCCATGTTCAGCCGGCCTTATAAAGAGGCATTGCAATGGTGCAATTGTACATCATATTAATTAACCACTAGGAATCTCTCTCTCTCCCCCCCTCTCCCTCTCCCTCCCCCTCTCCCCCTCCCCCTCTCTCTCTCCCTCTCCCTCACTACGGCAAGGCATGGTTTCTCATAGAACATAGTAGACTCGCTCATGCCCTCCTCTGCAGAACTCCAGACAGACTCTCTTTCTAACTCCTCACTCACATTCTGCAAACATTAAGCATGGTCAGCTGACCACAAATTCCTAACACAAAACGATACACTTCCAGACAGAGACAGCTCATTTGCAGACATTAACCCTTTCATTTCTGCAAACACCAATACACATTATGCTGAATCATACCACATTCAAAGACAATACAGACTACATATAGCATGCATTTCTGAGGGCCCCATTGTTATGGGCCACTGGAGTTGTACCATGGACAGACAGCGGACAGAAGATCACCGGACGGCAGGCCACGTGTGGCTGATCCTATAGGCGAGCATGGGGTGTCACACCTGCTATCTCAGAAACAACGTGCCACATTGGACCAGCTGACCCAGCAGTAATCTCTGGGCATCTCCAAGCGTTGCTCAGGCTCAGTTCTGTTCCGTTCAGAGTGCTCTCAGTTTTTGTCTTTTTTATCAGAATAAATTAGCACAGACTTTTCGCTGTACAGAAACATCGTACAGAAAGGACTGTTTCATTTTTTCCGAACCGAATGATGGAACTGAACAGAAAAGCTGCTATTTGGTTCCATTTTTGCTGTTTAACATATCGATTTTTAACGGAGTTGTACCATGACTTTACGTTCCCCCGATTCACCAATATCCACAGGATAGGGGATAACTTACTGATTGGTGAGGGTCCCACCGCTGGGACTTCAGCTGATCTAGAGAACGGGGCTCCTGTCATTGTGGGGGCTGTTCCCCCTCACTGCGGAGACATCACTATGAAGGGAGCATTCCCCGAGCATGTGCGAACATCGCTGCATTCATTTCAATGGGGCTCACGGAAATAGCTGCATGGCACCTGCTTGGGTATCACCTCATTGAAAGTGAATGGAGCCCTGATGTGGTGGCATGACTAGCGCTCCATACAGTCTCCACCATACCATGAGGGATGCAATAACCCAGCAGTGAGGAGGATGGGGGCCACAAGACGCCCTTCAGCAATTAGACCCCACTGATCGGAAAGTTATCCTCTATCCTGTGGACAGCCTATGAATTGGGGATAACCCTTAAAAGTACAAAATAATTGCATGCATAAGTATTCAACCCTTTATCACTTATTCGATGTGTCATCTACAGCTCTTAGTAGATTTGGACATTTCTTTTTCTGCATCATTGAGCATCTGTCCAGCCCTGTCAGGTTGCCAATGTGTTTGTAAGTATAGTATTATACACCATATATTATATGTAGAAAGGCAACAAAGTATCTGGCAAGAGCTCCGTCAGAACACAAGTGCATAGCAACAGCTCCCAGTAAGGACATTGTGTGATACTGTGGTTTTATCTGCGGTCTCCGCCTTGGCACGCGCCTGTTCTCTCTCCACAGTACAGTCAGATCTGCTGCCGTGTTGCCAAGTTTGTAATGTCACTCCTTTCAGACATTTTGCTAATACTTTTATCTGTAGTCGCCGTGCCTGCGTCGTACAATGGAGAGTTTAGGGAAAATGTATTTGTTTAATTAAAAGAAATCTTTGTAGAGGTGCGGACTTAATCTTTAGCGTCGGAGCGCTCCAGCGGGAGGGGCGGAGGAGGCTTTGGGGAAATTCTCACTTTATTTACTTTCCTTTGGTTGGTGCACAGATTTTACAATTTGCAAGCTGTTGTAAACCTCCCAGTATTCTGAAAGTCAAATAAAAGCTGCTGCTGAACCTTCTGCCAATTTCACTACATTATACATTATAGTCAGTTGTAAAGGAGAAGAAAGGGCTCTAAAGAAAAGCTACAGCTCTACCAAAGCGAATGCGGAGGAGAGCGCGGAGGAGCGGCGCTGACTATAGAATGACGGGGACAATAGGAACAATTCATTTGTATATTAGTACATTTCATTTCTCTCCCCACTCAGTCACCGGCACTACGTAGAATCTGCTAAGAAAGGCTTCACTATGGAGCAAAAATAGTCAGAATCTGCATAGATTATCCCAAATTGTCCCCACCAGCAAGGTGCAGATGGAATACTGGCTCTGATCTAGCTACCATTAAAGGGCTTGTCTGGGGATACAAACACAGCTCCACCTTGTCCATAGGGCTGTGTGTGGTATTGCAACTCAGCAAGTGAATGGGAGCTAACGCTGCAATATCAAGACACAACCCATGGACAAAGGTGGCGCCGTGTGGAAGAAAGCAGCCATGTTCTTCTAACACTGGACAACACTATTTTGAGTTTTAACCTATACATGGCTGTTAGGCTATTTGCATATATGAGTGTCTGTGGCCTCCTGTGGTCGATCCATGTAACAGCATCACACAGACTGAGAAACTGACTAGAAAATGAATCCATAGCCTCAAGAAGGTCTGAGCCTGTCAGAATTGAGATCACATTACCATCTGAGGAAAAATAAGCCAGACATAACTAATCAAAGTAACACTAGCCAACTTATATATCCTGGGGAGATAGCTACATAATGAATGAACTAGAACTATCACGGAGTGGCCCTTTATGCTATTCTCACAGCATGCAAGCAGCTTTTGATTTTTTTATATATGTCCTTATATCTTTTGGAAATGGTTGCTGTCATCTAAATGTTTACTGTACTGATAAAACATGTTGTGACATTTATTAAGTGACACATCCCCATAGGGACATCTTGGGGTCTTCTGTTTAGGGACTTTTAGTCAGGGTTGCTCTTACCAGGGTGGTAACCCCACTTTCTTGTGATATAGGATGTACAAAATAGTAGGGATCGACGGATCCCCTCATCCCCCATCTTTCTTATATAACAGCAATTTTTGTGATTGAGGCGACCGTGAGATTGGCACATCAGAAATATGAAGCATGTCTGGATAAGGCCTAGATTGAATGCGGCATTTAATTTATTCTTTTTGCTTTATGCTCTGGTTTAGCTCATTCATGCTCTTGCTGCTTGCTGATTTACTATTTGCTTTGTTTGCAATATAATTGAACAGAAATATTTCCAGTTTTGAAGTCAACGGGAACAAAACAGAAATAGTTAATTCTGTTTTTATTTCTATTTCTCAACTCCTTCAACAGAACAGAGAAGTGAAAATACTTGACTGAAGATAATGCCAGAGTAGTTGAGCGCTAAGAATGTTTTCGACCCTCCTGTATACTTTGCTCTTTTTCTTTTTTTTTTTTTTTCAATCAATTTTAGCATGTCATGTGGTCACCCAACCACATGATGGCATTATTTCATGTTAAGGACGCACTAAGGCATATTAGATTTTTTTAAAGCTACAACTATAGCAAGCTAAGATGAAGGAGCACAGAGATGAGAAGGCACTGACTATATGATGAAAGTAACAATATGAACAATGCATTTGTATATTAGTACACTAGCTGATATACCCAGCTTTGCCTGAGTTAATTTGATACAGGTGTTTACGTATTCTTTGCACAGAAAGTTTTATGAAGTGGTGGTTACTTTAGAGTAACCAAGTAATAAAATATGTATACATATTGAGAAGCGTTAGATTCTCCTCGGGCTGCATGTACCGATGTCCCTATGCAGAATGTGCTACCCCTCCCACTATTCTCATTTAGGACCTAAAGAATGCTTGTGGCAAATTTCATGCTTATACAACACCAGGAAGTTACATTACATAAGGGTGTACTTATTTTTGCAATTAACATTGAATTTTCAAATTGTGACCCATGTACTTTACCTATTTAGGACCTAAATAATGCTCCTGCCAAATTTCATGTTTATAGGACACCGGGAATTGGACTTGGTACATTACTTAGGGGTGCTAATACTTTGGCACTTAGCATTGAACTTTTCTTATTTACGACCTAGAATATGATTGTGCCAAATTTCATGTTTCTACGACATCAGGAAGTTAGAGGATTACTGGCTAGTCAGTCAGTCAGTCAGTGAGGACTTTCGCCTATATATATATATATATATATATATATATATATATATATATATATATATATATATATATATATGTGTGTGTGTATAGATTTCATTTCTCTCTGTCTCAGTCACCAATGCTAAGCAGTATGTAAAAAAAAGTATAGAACCTCGGTAAGAAAGGCTTTGAACATCCTTTATTATTCCCTTTTTTTACCTGCACTCCTTTACATATTTCATGTTCTATGATAGGACTCCACAGGCATTTTTTGTCACCTGGTCATTGTTATATCGTGATATTCCTGGAGCCTCTGGGTTTCTCTAAGAGGGAAAAAGTCCTGGAAAAATTCTTCACTTTACTCATTCTGGTTCTGTTTTGTCAGGCGATGCAAAAAAAAAAGAATTGTTCAGTTCTCCGTTAGTGGTCAGACAATAGAGAGCAATTGAGAGACAGACAGAAAGATATAGTGATAGAGAGACAGAGAAACACAATGAGAGAGAGAGAGAGAGAGAGAGAGAGAGAGAGAGAGAGAGAGAGCAATAAAGAGCCAGAGAGAGAGAGCGATAGAAACAAAGAGAGTGATAAAGAGACAGAGGGATAGACAGAGAGACAACAAGAGAGATAGACAGAGAGAGAGACAGACATACAGAGAGACAGACAGACAAAGAAAGACAAACAGAGAGAGAGACAGAGACCTGTAGATATCTCCTCCAAATATCTAATATAAACAGGTCTCTAAACAGGTATATCTGCTCCAAATACAAAGTGACACTCACTGTAATCACTTAACCAAGCAGATTCACAACAACCTTTTTTTTTTAAACCTTTTATGTTCGCTTAGCAGACATCAGGTCAATCTAGTACTTTTGAATGATCGCTCGAGCGACTAACTACTGTAACCCAATGATGTTCCTCCGATCACATGATCTCTCACATCCAATCAGTAAACAGAATCCTTCTTTGGATTTTCCACTGATTCCTTTAATATACAGCTTTCATTGATCTCAGTAACCATGTGCTCTCCTTAACCCAATCATTTTACTGTTCTTCTCAATCCTTTATTTATCCATGATCAGACTTTCCTATGAATTCCTTGTGTCATGCATATGTACTTAGCCCTTATACACCCTTCTAAAGCATCTTATAGATGTGTGCTGCACTGATTGCTCCATTTATATATTATATTGTAATACTCTTCTTCCAGTTTTACCAATAACCGCTAATCATTGTTGTCAATGCATCAATTGTCATTGAGGTTCTGGGTATATAAGAAACTCTACATAGGATGATCTGCGCTGGTAGAAGCTGATCTTGCAAAACATGCATTTTATGGCGTGCCAGCTGCTTCCAGATTCGGAGACAGGTCCGGGGGATGTCACGGCTTTAGCCCGGACCACCTGATGCACATACCAACACATATGCAGTGTCATTTTGGAGAAAGGAACAACAACCTATCTTTCTATGGTCTGATTGGCTGTCTGGGATGTTTGCCATCCCAGTCAGCCTGTCATTGACTTGTGTTCGGTATTTAAACCAGACCCTCTGAGCAGAAGATGCCCCTTATACTATCTATATCCTGGTATTCCTGGTTAAGTCCCTGGTGGTTTGGAGTTTTTTGGTATTATGTGGTCATTTTTTTTTTTTAGGGCCAGTAAATTCCTCCGTCTCCTTGTGCGGTTGACTATTCTTTCCTCTGTGTGTTATCAGGTGTTCCCTGTCTGTCTGCAGGAAACTATCCTATTTGGTTCTTCCTTGGTGGCCATTTCTCTCTTTGTCCATTTAGGGTCATTTCAGGGACACCCCAGGTTCCCTATCATAGGGTTGAAATTTTCGGGGGAAATACTCTAATTGTTAAGTAGGTTTGGCCATTTTAAGATCAGGGATAGGCCCTGGCCCTTCCTTGTCCAGTGCCAGGTGTGTATCCCATATCCCTCTCCTGTTTTACCCTTGTGGGTCTCGTGTCATCCTGGTCAGACATGAAATAGAGTCGGGCTGTTAAACTTACTGTGGGACGACTTTGATTCTGAAGAGGTGTTCCCATCTTGACTTTTTATGATGGAGATGGGGAAACCCAACCCTTTGTTTCCAACCACCTAACAGAAAAAGCCTTATTGATGTGAATGGGAGCTATTGAAGTTGAGTAGCACATCACACTACACTGTTTCCATAATTCCGAGGTAGCCATGCCAGTGGTTTCCGATCCCAACTATGAAAAGCAGATATGAGAATATCCCTTTAAACTACATGCAGTTTTCATTTGATCTTTGTGAATAGTGTAAAAAGACCTGCTGACTTTGCTGTCCAAAGGCGTTACTGCACTATTATATAAAACAGTGATTGATGACTAATAGGCCGGAGGAGGAAGATCTTGAATATGGATTCTGGCATCTCTGGCTGGGAATAGCAGTAGTGGCGACTATATCATAATCTGAGACTCATTCATGTTTTGCTGGTGAAGCGCAAACCTCACTGTGTGAATACTGATTGGACTGACTTATGGCAATCGCGGGAATTCTGACTGAGTGAGAACTTTATAATGAATGCAGGTATTCATACAAGAAAACATCAAATCTATGGCAAATATTAGAGTTTGAATGCAGCGATGCAAAAAAAAAAAAAAATAATAGAAAAATAAAATAAAAATTTTGTGTTGTATCATACCGGCCCGCAGAAAACAATTTGTCATGTCATTTATGCTACACGAGTAACACTGAAAAAAAAAAACAATGGCAGAATTGACGTGTTTTTCCCCTTCCCTCTGAAAAAAATAAAAAAAATTCTAAAATGCATTATATGTACCCAAAAATGGTGGCAATAAAAACTACAGCTCACCACGCAAAAAACAAGCCTTCCTATGGCCATGTCGATGGAGAAATAAAAAAGTTATGGCATTTGAAACGTGGAGATGAAAATCCCCAAAGAGCCCCTTATGTCTAACATAGGCCGTATGACTAGGAGGTTACAATGTTCTGTTGTACAATCAGCTGAAAGTTTTGTAAATTTGTCACATAAAGCTATTCTGCCATGGTGGTGTTGTGGGTGGTGGGGGGGGGATAATTTGGATTACTAGTAGAGATGAGCGAGCGTACTCGGATAAGCACTACTCGCTCGAGTAATTGGCTTTATCCGAGTATCGCTGTGCTCGGGGCTAAAGATTCGGGTGCCGCTGCGGCTGACAGGTGAGTCGCAGCGGGGAGCAGGGGAGAGAGGGAGAGAAATATCTTACCTCCGTTCCTCCCCGCTCTCCCCTGCAGCTCCCCGCTCCGTGCCGGCACCCGAATCTTTAGCCCCGAGCATAGCGATACTCGGATAAAGCCAATTACTCGAGCGAGTAGTGCTTATCCGAGTACGCTCGCTCATCTCTAATTACTAGTGTATAACACATTTATACAGGTGGGATGAGCATTTCTAATTATTGTCTGAATGATAAACTGAATTTATTTCTAAAAGTAGCCACGAAGCAGCCTGTCGCTGCCTTGATCTGTCATCGGACGGCTTGACTGCGGCTGACTCCAGAACTTCAGTGAGGGACGCCTGGGGAGACGATGGCAGCTGTTGTTGTTACTTGACATTTCTAAGCTTAATTCTACAAAGGGAAGCTGGGAAGTGTGAGGCATCTAAATGTCAGTCTGTGGGAAGGGTTAACAAGTGTTCTGCCACACATGGGCATACCTCCGTCTTCTTTCTATGGATAATGAGGGGAGGCAGAAGCCATTACTAACCTGCAACAGATGAGCAATTCCGTACTTAAAAACAGCAAACTTTGTGAAGCAGACGCACACTGGAAGGATCAGGACTGCAAACATCTCAGGCCGGTGGTGCTACATGGGCCCTAATCCTAAGTGGACCACCATGTGCCCATTATAGAGCAATCCTAATCGGACTGCCATGTACCCGTTGTAGAGCAATCCTAACCGGACCGCCATGTACCCGTTGTAGAGCAATCCTAACCGGACCGCCATGTACCCGTTGTAGAGCAATCCTAACCGGACCGCCATGTACCCGTTGTAGAGCAATCCTAACCGGACCACCATGTGCCCATTGTAGAGCAATCCTAACTGGACCGCCATGTACCCATTGTAGAGCAATCCTAACCGGACCACCATGTGCCCATGGTAGAGCAATCCTAACTGGACCGCCATGTACCCATTGTAGAGCAATCCTAACCGGACCACCATGTGCCCATTGTAGAGCAATCCTAACCGGACCACCATGTGCCGTTGTAGTGTAATCCTAACCCGACTTCCATGTGCCCATTATAGAGCAATCCTAACCGGACCACCATGTGCCTGTTGTAGAGCAATACTAAACGGACCACCATGTGCCCATTGTAGAGCAATCCTAACCGGACCGCCATGTGCCCATTGTAGAGCAATCCTAACTGCACCGCCATGTGCCCGTTGTAGAGCAATCCTACACAGACCGCCATGTGCCCATTGTAGAGCAATCCTAACTGGACTGCCATGTACATGTTGTAGAGCAATCCTAACCAGACTTCCATGTGCCCGTTGTAGAGCAATCCTACATGAGTACATGACCACTCAATGCAGAAGTGAGCAGAGACCATAGGGACCAGCAGAGATTTGCCAAGAATGAGTATATGTTGGTTAATTATTTTCAAAAATGCCACTATCCCTATAAAATGAACCTGTCACCACCATCTCACACCTAAAACTAACTTCACTGGCTGGCACAGAATGAAATATAAATCACTTCTAATGCCTTCTGTTTTCCTAATTAACCCATGTAAAGTTAAAGTCCCCTGGTGCAAACACTGAGTCATGACTGACTCCAAGGGTGATGTCCCATCGGGACGTTTTCTCGGCAGACTGTTTTTGTGGGGTGGTTTGCCATTGCCTTCCCCAGTCATCTTTTACCCCCCAGCAGTACTAATTTTTCCGACCTTGTAAGAATGGAAGACTGAGTCAACCGTGAGCCGGCTACCTGAACCACACGGGGATTGAAGCCTCAACCTTCAGGTTGTGAGCAAGAGCTTAGGACTGAATTTCTGCTGCCTAACTCTCTGCGCCACACAAGGCTCTGCAATTAGGCTCCAAAGTTCTCTCACAACATTGGCAAATTAGCAGAGAAGAGTCAACTGCATGTGAAGAGTCATACCGATTCACAAGCTCCTAAAATAACCATACCCCCTTTCTCTTGATAGGAAGCTTGCCACATCGCTTGTATTTGGTTATCTCGGCAACTCAATTATCCATTGGACTCTTCTCAACCAGATGATTCTTCTCTGCTAATTTGCATATGGCATGGGATAACTTAGGAACCTAATTATAAAGCTACGTGGGCTAATTAGGAAAATACAGGGTATTAGAAGTGACTGATTTTTCCTCCCCTGCCAGCTAGTAAAGTATGTTTTAGAAGTGAGGTGGTGAGCCCTTTAAGGACTCGAGCTAGCAAACCCAAAAGAACACACCTGTATATGTAATTAAATACAAAGTGAGGTGAACGTCTGTACACACCCGTTTAACTGGTGTAATAATGAGGAAATTGAATTCCAATGTGTGAGAGTATTAATTGGGAGTGAACAAGTAAAGATTATTCCCACGAGCGTATACCAGCCTGCCATTTTCACGTCCGGCTGATATATGCTGTGATCTAATGCATTGGATTCCAATGTATCAGATCACATGCCCATATTCCTGAGACGTAAAAGTCCTCGGCCGGCCAAAATAGCGGCGGGTGTTTTTTACGTCGGGCCCAAAAGACAGTGCTGGAACTATCCTTTGGGCCGGAATATGTCAGACGCTGCATGGGCTCCTATGGGAGCCCATGGCAGTGGCTGCAGGTGGAAGGGAGCTTATCAGAATGGCTGCTAAACTCTCTCCCTCTGCTCTCCTTCCCCTGTGCAGGCTCACTGGTCCTCTCCTCCCCGCTGGCTCTCTGCAATGGGAGGGGGTGGGTTGTGGGTGGAGCTAAGCTTATCCATAGCCATCAATGGGAGGAGATGGTACAGGCCTCTGCCCATCCCACGCCTACTCCAATTGCAAAGAACGAGCGGGGAGGAGAGGGCAGGTGAGCCTGCAATGGGGAGGGAGGGAAAAGGGGCGACGGCATGGCAGTATCTTTAAACAGATAGAGGGGGCAGCAGCACTTCCATGTATATCACCGCTGGTGCGAGGTAGATCTCATATGCAAAGCCCAGAAAGGAACTGGACTCCTAAGCTTCCAAGTCACATATGCAGAATAAACCATGGCAGGGCAGCATCAATTGATAAAAGATTTTCTTTTAATCGTCCATAGCAGAGGAGGCTGTGCACGCCACGTATCAACCCCAACATGGCGTATATGCGCCGGGACCCATGCCGTCTGAACGAGTGCTCAAACGCTTGATTTGTGCGCCCGTTTACCAGTTTTAGCTCTCCCAATGTATTATGTATCGGCCGGCCACGAAAACGGCGGCCTATATACGCTCATGGGAAAGAAGCCAAGACTTATATATCACATGACTCCCTATATGAAAGAACCAGAGCTGATTTCAATATGGTGGAGTTCAAAATGGCCAACAAAAACATCTCCTCTACCAAAAACAATGCAGCTCCCTCTCAATTTATACTTTCATACATCGGAAGTCAGTATTTTCCTTATAAGGGAGATGGAATAAATCCTCCACAGTGCCACCTATTGAAAGGCAGCATTCCTTCGAGTCAAAGTGGGACTTTTTATACAAGTCTTGTCACAATGACTGGGAATCAAATGTCCCAGTCATTGTAACAAGACTTGTATAAAAAGTCCCACTTTGACTCGAAGGAATGCTGCCTTTCAATAGGTGGCACTGTGGAGGATTTATTCCATCTCCCTTATTTGCATATTACCCAGAGGAGCGTGGGTGGCCATTTGAGTCTCCTCACTTAGTTTATAGTATATAGTTGCTCTCACTAAGGAGAAAAGAGCGTTTCTGACCCCTATTTTCCTTATTACACTCATTAAATGGGTGTGTCCAGACTTTTGCCTCACCCTGTATAATGTCTAGTAGATTCCCTCAGGTCTTGCCTTGGAGTACCGTGTTTGTCCAGGAATGTAGACTCTTTAGCCGCTCTCACCATTTGCATTGATTTTGTGTCCTAAATCCTGATCTGAGCGCGGCCGGCTCAGGTGCTTCGCAGATTAATAAGCCATAAACAACTCGGACAATATCTCTGTCTAATTGGTTATCTCACAGCAGTTTTTCTTACTAAATTGTGTTCACAGTCCAGCAAACCGTCCAATGCTAATCTAATTCAATTTAATTGCAATGCATTTTTATGATTCCTGCTACACGTCTATTGATTTTTAGGTCATTTCTTATCTTTTAAACTAATGTTGTGCTGCTGGAGAAAAAGTCAAACATTCATCAGATCTGGAGAATCTCTGCAGCTTCTCCGTTCCGTGTTGTAACTTTTTATTATAATTTATTTACTACAATATTTCTTTGTTTTGACACGTTTTTGTTAGTTTTGTGTTCTGTATGGATGTATAAGCAAAACAGAGTCCTTGTTGTTAATATGTTGCCATTTAGTGTGCTGGACATTGTGAAGAACCTTCTGTACAGCCGTGGTGCAGCTCATGTGCCGTGGGAATTCAATTGTTACAAAGTGCTGTCAGGAAAACAAGTCCCATGCTTGTGGTGGTGCTTACCTCCCATGCTTGTGGTGGTGCTTACCTCCCATGATTGTGGTGGTGCTTACCTCCCATGATTGTGATGGTGCTTACCTCCCATGCTTGTGGTGGTGCTTACCTCCCATGATTGTGGTGGTGCTTACCTCCCATGATTGTGATGGTGCTTACCTCCCATGCTTGTGGTGGTGCTTACCTCCATATTTTATGACATTTTGTTCAGGCATTTTTCTGACGTTCTATTGAGAAAAACCTCATACTGTACAAACATGCTGCGTTACGATAAAAAGTTACATACCCCAAAAGTTTACAATTATGTTTAAAATGTATGTCCTCAATGTTTTTACACAAAAAAGGAAAAAAGAGAAAAGAGGGGCAATTGGCACACTGGACAGAAGATCTAGGGATGACGCGTTTCAGCGCTGCATTGGCTTCTTCATCTGGCCAGATAAATAAATAATAAAGGTCAGATGAAGGTGGCAACGCAGCGCTGAAACGCGTCACGCCTAGATCCACCCGTGTCTGTCTTCCGTCCAGCATGCCCCTCTTCTATCCTTGGATCTACCCAGAGGCTTGTTCTATGCTTCTCTCGGGACAGACACTTGCCCGATACATTTCACTTCAGGTACCTGTGTCCGCTGGATATTATTATTGCAGTATTGCACTACGGAGCTCTGCTGTCTTTGCTCTTTTTAGTTTGCACAAAAAAAACAGTGAAACACAACAAAAACACACATCATTAGGCCTCATTCCCATGAGTCTTTTTACGTGGCTTTTACGCCAAAAATTGTGACCATGTGAAGCATTGGATTCTAATGCACTCGTTCACAAAGGGCGATTTTTAGGCGCGTGAAGAAATCGCACCGTCAAAACGTCAAATCTGTGATCATTTTCGGTTACCAATTTTTCACGCTGCATAAAAAGATGGGTCTTGACTTATCACTTGACGAAAAACGCTGGAAGCTCCCATAGACTCCTATGGGAGATGAAAAAAAAGGGAGGGGGAGGGAGTTTAGCAGCGACCGACGCCGGGAAAAGAAGACAGCTGGATCTATTTAAGCTATTAAAGTTATTAGAAGTCCTTTCAAGGACGTCTGCTGACCAACGGGATTCTGCACTGAAGCATATTTTTCACGTGATACGTCCAAGTGAATAGACGAGGAAACGCTAATTAATCTCAGGACTGATCGCAGCTATTTTTACCCAACGTACGTTTTGGGCACGATGCGGCCGGTGTGAATGAGGCCTTACACTGAGTGTGCTACCATCCATAGCATTGTAACAGTGATCCAGCTCACCTGCCGCAGATCACATAAATTATGTCTGTTGGGCTGCAGTTACTGGTCCAAATGGTAGTAAATCCGTGGGGCCCAGGAGGCCACACCCCCTGCTGAGCCCAACCCCTTTTCCCATCTCTTTGGTGGTGAGAGAATATAAAAGTCACATGTTTTAGTGCAAACATGGTGGGTGCCCAGTCTGTGACTTTATAATGCCCAAATAGCTTGATTAACCCCTTCACTCCCCATGAATGTGAAATGTGTCACAAAAAACAATATCAGAATCACCTGAATAAATAATGACATCCCACATTTATCACCACGTAAAGTAAAACCAGTCAGATTTTAAAAAATTGGACTTGGTCACATGGGCCAGAACCGCTGCAGAGGGCAAGTGCCTAAAGTAACTTTGGCTGATGCATATTTAACGAGCAAAGCTGTTAAAATACCACATAAAATGCCTTGAAGAATGCTGCAGATACATTGTGCAGTCTTAGCCTGTGTGCGGACTTCACCTGCGCTTCTCACCAGCTATGTGTGGGGAAGACTTCCCGATGGTTCTGATGGCAGCTGTGAAGTATGCTACAGTATACAGTGCCGTGTTATCCATTCTATGGAGAGCAGTATATATACTAGTTCTTACTGCATGGACCTTATACTGCTATTATATAGGAAGCCAAAGCAGAATGTACTTTGTGCAGACATGGACTTGTCTTCTGGTTGGTCCTCTTCACCGTTGAGCAATGCCCATGCAGCCACCAGGTGGAGCGCCGTATCACATGACATTATTCAGCCCCACTGTATTGTATTGTAATTTATGTATTCTTCCTTTGACTTGTTAAGAACCAATTATAGCAGCTTCACCCGTTTTTGTAATCGAACTGCGACTGAAGGAGATTACTGCTGTAATTAATTGTGGAATTGATTTATAATGTTTGCTACCTAATCCCAGCCTCACACTGCTCAGGATACGTGAACTTTGAACCAGGTTAATAGAAGAGCAATGTACAATCAATCTAATCTCATGCTATCTATTCACGGTGTTCACCTTATGGAATCTCATTTTTTTGGGTCATTTTGGTTCTTTAAACTAGTATTAAAGAACCCCAAAAGAACACAATTTCACTTATTAACATCTGTGCGTTAATGACAGGCCCAAATTTGGAAATTTGGTATTTGTCACTTTAATACAGTGTATGCAAGTAATCCTGAGAGTGTTTCCATCATATTGTACTTCTTTAGGTGCTAAAAGCAGACTGATACAATTTGCATGTATTTATTAAAAACAGCAAAATTGAGGAATATGTTTGAAATTTGTAGTTTTCTCAATTTCCACATGACATACATAATGGACTAATTATTTATCAGACATCTAGTTCCTTGTGCTCACTTTATTCTGGAAGCTCATTTGAAAAAAACTTGTACATTTCTGAGCAGTTTATGAGACTTGTTAATTTAACATCCATTTTTAAGTCTCTTGTTTTTCATTTGCATTAGAATGTTCAATGTATATTCCCAGCAGTGATGATGACATGCAGCTAAGTGATGCAATAACTAATTTATGTAATAAAGTAAGGGTATGTTCACACATAGCGGAATTGATGCAGATTTTCTGCTACAGAAAATCCACTCTGAATTCCATATCACATTATTGGTGCGGATGTTTCTGCAGGTTTTCATGTGGATGTTCAACAGACTTCACGGCTACGTTAGAAAGGGTGAAATTAGCTGTGGATCCACATTAAAATCCCCTACATGTGACCGCAACCTTACAAATGTACTTTATTTCTAAATAACTACTTAACACATGAAGCCCCCACTACACAACAATTACTAAATAGTAGAGGTGATTGGAATAGAAGGGAGTGGGGTTAATGTTTGGAAGGGGTTAATGTGTGGTCTTTTACACACCCTATTCTGGGTATCTCTCCTCCAATCTCACATGGGCAGTCGAAGGAGAGTGGATAATGCAGAGCTAAGATGGTGGGAAAACTTGTAGTATGCAAACTCATCCTGGACAACCCTGTGATTGGCTGCCATTGATGTAATTAAGGACCTGGACCAATCAGGTCACCATGAGCAACACCTGTTTCGGGTGTTTTATCCACTGGGGGGCCCACAATCGCCGGTGGAGAGGCTGACATAAATTTACTGTCACAATTGCAAAGGGGTTAAATTGACTAATGTAGAAGTAGGAAGGCCGTGGGATGGCTCTGAGATTCTGTTATATACATCTCCTACAGTGCATCTCTTTATAAAGCGAAGGTGCCCGATAACAGAGTTATGACTTTTCTCATAGTCACAACTGCATTACCGCAATGAGAAGGCTGGGGGACATGGGACCCTCACTAATCAGCAAGTTATCCCCATCATGTAGATAGGCAGTAACTTGTAATATTGGTACAACCTCTTTGAATGACCCATCATAACCACCCCAGCAGCCCCTTACTGCAAACATTCAATTATTCATCTTAAAGAGGTTGATGGCCACACAGCAGGCCATCAATAATAGATCAGTTAGGGTCAGTCATCCAGGACCTTTGCTGATAGCTGGTCACTGGATTAGCGTGCTCATGCACTGAGAGGATTTTTACCGGAAGCAGACAGCTCAATTTATACTGCAGTGGCCAGGCTTGGTAATGCAGGTCAAATTCCCATTGATTTCAACGTAAAGTTGTCCTGCAGTACCAAGCCTGGCCACTGCAGTGGGAGCGGAGCAGTCTGTTTCGTGCAGAGAAATCAGCTCAGTACTGTAACACACCAGTCTAGTGAACAGCTGAATGGCTTGGGGCCTTGGTGGCAGACCCCAATCAATCTACTATCGATGTCCTATCCTGTGGATAGCCCATCAATAGTTTACAATTTGACAACCCATTTAAACTTAAAACAGGGAACTATTAGAGGAAACTTGCAAATTTACAGCAAAAATGGATTTAGAAAATGAAATCTCAGCTGGTCGTGTGGCTTCTCTTTCGTTCTATCTGTTTAATACGCAAGAAGTGTGCATGTGAGAACAAACCTGTTGGAATCAGTGGGTTCACTTTGTCACATTTGGTGGGCGTCAGTTTCATGCACGCAAAAATGTGTGAAAACATGTTGGTCTGTTTAAGCCTTAATAAACTGGGCAGTTGGCCGGCGGGAGGCTGCGCTTCCTGCTGTGAGGGATGATGGCGCACATACAGCAAAGTAAGAGCTTCTGAAGCTAAATGTCTCTTTTGTGTCCCGCCACGTGCGTCCGGCTCCTACGCTGCGCGGGGGGATTGTAAACCGTTTGGTTCCTCTAACACGACGACATATCTGTAGAACGGCTACAAGTCTTTTCCTTCTCCCCTTATTTTCGGAGAATGTGAATATTCACTCTCCAATAAATGGCGACTACAAGCGAGGCTCGTGTATTACTGATTGGCGCGAACGCAGAACACTTTACATCCTTCCATATTTATAATAGAAAACTCTAATGAAAAGCTGCAGAAGAATAATGCATAACAGATGGAGGAAGCCTTCCTCGCCCCCCAGAATGTAAATACCACGAAGCGATCCGGACCTCCGCAGACCGAACAGGGGATGTTTAATCATCAGCGATGCGCTAAACTCCTGCAAGCCTAGAAATCACTGATTGACAGACAGTACTGTGCAGCAGAGATCCTTAAGAAGGACGGCCGCCGCGGAGGTCCATGTAACTCGGCTGCATCTATGAAGGAGGTAATGGGACTATTAGGACTCAGCCAGCCGCAGGCAAAACGCTTTTAAGTTGCCAGAAAAAGTAGAAACATTTGCAAGAAGATGCCAATCTAAATATGTAATTCTTAACACTCCCTGAAGTTAGTGCTGAATATCCAGTCAGTCGGGCATTAATGAAGTATTATTATACATTTCAGACCTGAGTTCCAGGCTCATGAAGCAGCGGCGGTGGTGGTATTCGTGCGCGGAGATGCTATTATGCAGGGAGTAGACTAGGGAGCCGCAGCGGCTTATTTTCTTTTGCTATCTTCACATTAAAGATATGAAATTTCATATTAAGTGGAATATTGTCAGCATTACTACAGCAAAATAAACATATCTTTAGTGTCAGACTGGGGGGCCTGGGGCCCACAGGTAGAATTCATTCTGAGGGCCCACAGCTACATGCAAACACTGGGTGTTTTTACAGTTTGCACATTTCTAGCCATCACAGGCTCTATGGGATATGTGATAAGCAGGAATTGGTGGACTGATAAGGGAGGATGCCATTTATGGCATATTTTGTAAGGGGAAGCTCACACGGAAGGGCCACAATATGGCTGAAAACTGCTGCAGTGACTGAGGCTCAGGGCCCACAGCTGAGGAGATGGTGGGCTAGCTGTTAGGGATGTCACGGTGGCACTATCACCTCCTCTCCTAAAGGGACCTTTACCAAGGCCCTGGCAGGCCTCACCAGGCAACGCTGGTGGGGCGGTTACTTGTATAAACCTCTGCGTGGAAACCTCAGTATATGTCAGGGGTGACGCCAGTGTTCCATCCACTGCGGTGAACTCTGACAATGGTGCAGTAAATAGTCCACACATAGGGCTCTACTTTAAATAGACTAAGCATTGAACGGTCGGTGAAGCCATTCTTTACTGGAACATCCAACAGGGATAATACACAAAAGTCCTTGACATGGAGAATTGGCTTTAGGACAACTGTTATTTGCGAGGAGGCAGGGAGGTAACTCGAGGCATCTTGATACATACAGTCAGTGTTATCTGTAGGATCACTCTGATGACTTTTCTCACTCTCTCTACCGGCCGACACTCACTGTTTAGTCGTCTGTTAGGGCACTCTCTCAATCCTTCCATAGTAGCTTCTAAACTATATGCCAACTGGGGATAAGAAGGGGTATTCTCCATTCAAAGTAGATGGACGTATCGCTCTGCTTCTTCCATATTGGATAGGCCTAGGTGGGGATGTCTCCTGCCACGGGTAGATTTGCAGACTCACTCGCTGACTGATGGGCTGACTACACTGACTGACCGCTGGCAAAGACTCAAGACTCCAACCACACATTTGCACATCTTGCAAACACATATATCTTCATTCTCACGTGACGACATTTGATAGACACAAACTGCTACATTTTCCAGACATACCTAGACATGTGCACCGCAGCTGTGAAATACACACAAACCACTGACGAGACTATTGCCCATTTTATGAACAGTTATGGAGGGGCCAGATATGTATACTTCGGGCCACTACACTGCCCACATGCAGTTTTATCAAAAAGCAGCATAGTTTTCAAATAGACTTTTAAATGCTAGATAGAATTGCAAGTGAACAGCAGTTTTACCGTAAAACCATTTGGCTATTTTCAATTAATATTAAAAGCGTGCCAATTGGGGGAAAAAACAAAAATCAGCATGGTGTAACCTCATTGTGTGACCTCATTCCCCAAGGGGGAATTTTCACCACAATGTGAGTTTTACCGCCCGTATTTGCGGTCAGCACAGTGTTGGGAATGTCCATAGGGGGCTTTTGCAGGTATTTCATGGCTGCAGTCTTACCATTTAGCAGACAATCCGTGCGGTATGTATTGTCCCCAGTAATGGCACCAAGGGGCTTTTGGATCTGATCCAGTAAACGGGGTCATTTGCCTTGAGTAAGTAGCTTCTCTGCGGCTAGCACTCATAAGTATTACTTGGGGAAAAGTCGTCACTCTTAGCAGAGTATGTGCTGGTGCCAATCGCTTGCATGGGTGTGCAATACTGTGAGCTCTGCATTTCTGGCCTATGCAGAGAACATTACGTCACCGGTGACATAGCGCTCACCGCCCGGGCCGGAGGTAATGGTCTGGAACATAATGGTATGGGACATCTGCGAATGCTACCATGGGTCACATGACAGGCATGGAGCTCAGATATATAGGGCAAATTGGAAAATAAGAACATATGAGAAACTTGGTGGCAGTGTGGAGTAAGTTTTATTTGCATAAAGTTGTTTTTAATGATAAAACCCCTTTAATCAGGTGACTCGTGGATACTGAAGCACGTGAAGCACAAAGGGACATGCGACTTAAATTGTTTCTCTGTAAAAGACGGTATCTGTAGTGTTAAGGAAGAAAATGGCAAAGACTAACTGTATTTAAAGCCTGAAAGAGCTTATGATCCTGAATCACCCTGTACATGTGTGAGAGAGATATGAGAACAACTCAACCAAGGCTTCTCATGTGATCTATTTGACCAGCTCGTTAACTCCTCAAATCTACGTATTTTGTTCATCTTGGCCACCCATTGAGTAGCTGTGGGTGCTATCGGTTGGAGCCACAGGAGTGGGATTAGAGTTTTAGCTGCCGAGATAAGGTGCATGACTAGGTAGTTTTTAGAAGGCTTATAGTCAGCTGAAGGTCTGGACAATATCACATGCTCTGGGAGAAGACTAAATGTGCTGTCTATTACATCCCATATTGTACCCTCAGCCTGGGCCCAATAAGGCCGCAGCAATGGGCAAGACCACTATACATGAATTAGGGAGTCCACATGGTTACTGCAACGCCAGCACAAGTTTGAATTTGGCCTATTCCAACATGTCAGCAGTTTATTATGATTTTCTTGTAGTCTGATACATCTAGAATGGCCATGTGAGCTACCCAGCCCTGACTGCAGCTCTCTATCTGTTAGTCTCATATTTAACTCCTTTTCCCAGTAAAGAATGGATGTTGGCCTAGAGGTGTCCTGTGGGGCAATGAATCTCCTTTTTAGGAGTGAGATTTTCCTGCTGTGACTGCATTGCGCTGAGATAATTCGCTCCAGTTCAGTTAATGGACACAACAATGGGAAGGTTTTGTTAAATTTATCTAGGGTTTTAGCTAAGCGAATAATTTGCAATTGGTTGATGGGGGGGGGGGGGGCTGTGAGTTGTGGGCTGCTGAGAGCTCGTTGGGACCAAAGATCAGCTATTGTAAGATTACTGAGGAAAGACCAGATCTGTTTTGTGTGGATGTCTAGTTGTGCTTCCAGGTAATCCGGCCCAAGGTTCAGAGGTACTACCGGAGATGGGTGAGGAGCTAACTCCCCTCAGAGAGAATCCCAGACCTCACAGGCACCTGTCAAGAGAGGATCATACGTAGACCTTTTATATATATTTTAATTGAAGGGTGCCATAGGTCCTTAACTAAGGTTGAACCATAGGATGCTTGAGCTAAGAGCTTACTATTTTATTTTTTGAAGATTTTATCAGTTCCAGCCATCTATATGCTTTCCTTCTGTTATCCCCTCTCCATTCTAGTTTTTTTGGTGCCCCTCTCATTGTAAAAAAAATAATAAAATAAAATAAAAATTTATATATATATATATATATATATATATATATATATATATATATATATATATTTCACTGATAGCCAGTTTGTGCAGAAAGCAGCAAGATAGCAGCATACCCACCCCAGTATAGCTCAGCGAATACATACAATTCCAGAACCAAGCATAAAATGTAAATACAGGCCCATAACCAAGCTCATGTCATAAATACAGCCCCATAACCAAGCTCATATCATAAATACAGGCCCATAACCAAGCTCATATCATAAATACAGGCCCAGAACCAAGCTCATATCATAAATACAGTCCCAGAACCAAGCTCATATCATAAATACAGCCCCAGAACAAAGCTCATGTCATATATACAGCCCTAGAACCAAGCTCATATCATATATACAGCCCTAGAAACCAGCTCATATCATAAATACAGCCCTAGAACCAAGCTCATATCATAAATACAGCCCTAGAACCAAGTTCATATCATAAATACAGCCCTAGCACGAGGCTCATATCATAAATACAGCCCTGGAACCAAGCCCATATAAATACAGCCCAAGAGCCAAGCTCATATTATAAATACAGCCCAAGAGCCAAGCTCATATCATAAATATAGCTGCAGAACCAAGCTCATATCATAAATACAGCCCTAGAACCAAGCTCATGTCATAAATACAGCCGTGGAACCAAGTCCATATGAATACAGCCCAAGAGCCAAGCTCATATCATAAATATAGCTGCAGAACCAAGCTCTTATCATAAATAAAACCCAGGACTTTGCTGAATCCCTACAGTCCTCTCTGTCCCCTATCTATCTCCTCGCCTGCCCCAACCTGGCTGCCGCTCACTACAACACTGCTCTCAAACATGCCCTGGATGAAGCGGCGCCCCCCAGGACCCGAGCCACTCGATGTAGAACGCGGCAACCCTGGCTCACACCTCAAAAGCGCTTCATCCAGCGGTGCTCTAGAAGTACTGAACGGCTGTGGAGGAAATTGCAATCGTCCGCAGACTTCCTCCACTACAAATTCATGCTCAGAACCTACAACCTCGCCCTCCACCATGCCAAACAAGTCTATTTCACCTATCTAGTCTCCTCACTATCACACAACCCTAAACGGTTCTTTGATACTTTTCACTCTCTTCTCAGCCCTAAACCACAGCCCCCTGTGACGGATATCAGTGCTATGGAGTTGGCTGCTTACTTCAAAAAGAAAATTGATGACATCCGTCAGGAAATAACTTCCCAATCCCAGACTAGCCCGGACCCTAGTCTTGTCAGCACTGCATTTAGTTCCTGCTCACTGTCTGTAATCAGACCAGCGACAGAGGAAGAAGTCTCCAAATTGCTCTTCTCTGCTCGCCCCACCACCTGCGCTAGCCACCCCCTCCCCTCACACCTCCTCCGATTCCTCTCCCCAGTGGTAATCTCCCATCTCACCACTATATTCAACCTCTCTCTGACCTCTGGCATCTTTCCCTCCTCTTTCAAACACGCCATCATATCCCCACTGCTAAAGAAGCCGACTCTGGACGCGACTGATGCTGCCAACTACCGACCCATCTCCAACCTCCCCTTCATCTCCAAACTACTAGAACGCCTGGTTTACTCCTGCCTTGTAAGCCATCTATCAGAGCACTCTCTCCTAGACCCCCTACAGTCTGGCTTCCAACCTCAACACTCGACAGAAACTGCCCTTACTAGGGTATCCAATTACCTACTGACAGCCAAATCGAGGGGCAATTACTCCCTACTGATCCTCCTCGACCTTTCCGCAGCGTTTGACACTGTTGACCACAAACTCCTCCTCAGTATGCTTCGCTCCATTGGCCTAAAGGACATTGCTCTCTCCTATTTCTCCTCCTACCTATCTGACCGCTCTTTCAGTGTCTCCTTTGCTGGCTCTACCTCCCCTCCTCTTTCTCTTGCTGTTGGGGTCCCCCAGGGCTCGGTCCACGGCCCCCTTCTTTTCTCTATCTACACAGCCCCTATTGGACAAACCATCAGGAGATTTGGCTTCCAATACCACCTGTATGCTGACGACACCCAGCTATACACCTCTGCCCGTGACATCTCTGCACCTTTCCTCCAAAACATCACCGACTGTCTGTCCGCTGTCTCTAACACTATGTCCTCTCTACCTAAAACTAAACCTCTCTAAAACTGACTTACTTGTATTTCCACCCTCCACTAACCTACCTCATCCTTACATCTTCATCTGTGTGTGGCGCCACCATAACTCCTAGACAACACGCCCGCTGCCTTGGGGTCATATTTGACTCTGATCTCTCTTTTACCCCCTACATCCAATCTCTGGCCTGAACATGTCAGCTGCACCTCAAGAACATCGCAAGAATCCGCTCTTTTCTCACTGTGGACACGTTAAAAACGCTTAACGTTGCCCTCATCCACTCCCGGCTCGATTATTGCAACTCGTTGCTGATCGGCCTCCCCTGCACCAGACTCTACCCCCTCCAATCTATCCTGAATGCAGCAGCCAGGCTCATCTTCCTGTCCAGCCACTACTCGGATGCCTCTGCCCTGTGCCGGTCACTGCACTGGCTGCCCGTCAAATACAGAATTCAATTCAAACTTACTACCCTAATCCACAAAGCCCTCCACAGTGCAGCGCGCCCCTATATTGCCTCCCTCATCTCAATCCATCAACCAGCCCGGGCTCTCCTCTCTGCTAACGAAACCAGACTGAGCGCCCCTCTAATTCGAACTTCTCATTCCCGCCTCCAAGACTTCTCCAGAGCAGCACCGGTCCTCTGGAACGCACTACCAAAGGCTACCTGAGCAGAACTTCAGGCGCGCTCTAAAAACGCACCTCTTCAGGGAGGCATACCGCATTCCCTAAACAAACCCCTCTGTACTCCGCCTGATAACATGCTCCCTGACCTACTGACTGCAATCCCTGCTAGCCATCATAAACCGCTCCTGCAGTCATACTGCTTCTGCCGTCATACGGCTAAATGTCTGACCATTGTCTATGTGTATAACATTGCTCACTCTTCCACCTCGCCATACCGTGCACACTTACAGCCCTTTACCGTCTGTATCACCCCACTATTCGTAGTATGTAAGCTCGTTGGAGCAGGACCCTCACCCCTATTGTTTCCATCAACTGATTATATGTAACCATGGTTCTGTAATGTTTGTATTTTGTCTTTCTGTATTCCCCCTGTCTATGTAAGCGCTGCAGAATATGTTGGCGCTATACAAATAAAGTTTATTATAAATACAGCCCTGGAACTAAATACATATATACATGATTGTAAGTAATCTCAAAACAAAATGACAGTAAAAACTGAGCTCATAGCATAAATTCAGTAGCAGAACTAATGGTTTGTGTTACGGTGGCAGCAGTGTATGGGCAGCAACATCTTAGAACATCAGAGAGGAGGAGTCTCATCGTTGTGTCTAACTGCACTGACATCGGGCAGTTTTCGTTATCCCATCGCTCATCCTGGTGTTTCAGCGTGCTGCAAGACAACGATGAGCCTTATCAGGGATTCACAGCGGGATACAGCTGATACTATTGTTTCAGCTGTATCCCGCTCCCTGATCACAGGTTGAGTATGAAGAACAAAGTGGTCCAGCTCTGTTCTCCATACCCAGCACGGGGCGCTCGGCTGTATAACAGCCGGGCGCTTGGAGCGGGGGAACAGCTGGCTGCAGAAGACAAGCAGGGACACCCCGCTTGTCTTCTGCATCCTCCGCTGGCAGTGCAAGGTGATTGTTGATCCTGAGCGATCATCTTGCACTGTAAATGACACAATGATGATCGCTCAAAAGTCGCTTGAGCGACATCTTTTGAGCGATTATCGTTGTGTCTAAATGGGCCTTAAGGCTGGCCATGATTCTATCTATTTGTTTGTGATTATGTAATTAAACATATGTGAGAGGTGGAACCAGTTCTCTATGTTCAGAACCGCTTCCCCAGTTATATAGCTTGGTGAGGTGACGGTTTTGCCGTGTGTGTACTTTGGTGTTTTCCCTCTTTTGGCTCCTTGTCTTTCATATCCTGACTAGAGATGAGCGAACACCAAAATGCTCGGGTGTTCGTTATTCGAAACGAACTTCCCGCGATGTTCGAGGGTTTGTTTCGAGTAACGAACCCCATTGAAGTCAATGGGCGACCCGAGCATTTTTGTATATCGCCGATGCTCGCTAAGGTTTTCATGTGTGAAAATCTGGGCAATTCAAGAAAGTGATGGGAACGACACAACAACAGATAGGGCAGGCGAGGGGCTACATGTTGGGCTGCATCTCAAGTTCCCAGGTCCCACTATTAAGCCACAATACCGGCAAGAGTGGGCCCCCCCCCCCTCCCAACAACCTTTACTTCTGAAAAGCCCTCATTAGCATGGCATACCTTAGCTAAGCACCACACTACCTCCAACAAAGCACAATCACTGCCTGCATGACACTCCGCTGCCACTTCTCCTGGGTAACATGCTGCCCAACCGCCCCCCCTACCCCCCACAGCGCACACCAAAGTGTCCCTGCGCAGCCTTCAGCTGCCCTCATACCACACCACGCTCAAGTCTATTTAGAATTGCAAAACAAAACAGGAATCAGCGCCTTACTCGCACAAAACGATTTCAAAGAAAATGTGAGATACTTTTTTTGTACTCACCTGGTGCACGGCCAAACCTCCTGTTCGGGAGATTGACCGGCACCTTATATCCAAGTTTGCTTGTAGCTTCCCTGGAGTCCCGAATCCAGATCACCGGAGAGCGTCTTTGGGGTTGACAGCCGTAACCGGCTGTTTATGCAACAACTTGTAAAATAGAAAAATTTCCCCCGCGCTCCTGGGTTCCAACGGAGATGAAGGACACAATGTCCATAAATAATTTTAAATGTTTTATTTTGCTACGCGTTTCTGCGGGCTTACCCGCTCTCTTCAGGCATCCTGAAGAGAGCGGGTAAGCCCGCAGAAACGCGTAGCAAAATAAAACATTTAAAATTATTTATGGACATTGTGTCCTTCATCTCCGTTGGAACCCAGGAGCGCGGGGGAAATTTTTCTATTTTACAAGCTATTTAGAATTGCGTCTGCCATAACGAGGGACCGCAGGCACACACTGCAGAGGTTGGCACGGCTAGGCAGCGACCCTCTTTAAAAGTGGCGGGGCGATAGCCCACAATGCTGTACAGAAGCAATGAGAAATAGAATCCTGTGCCACCGCCATCAGGAGCTGCACACGTGGGCATAGCAATGGGGAACCTATGTGCCACACACTATTCATTCTGTCAAGGTGTCTGCATGCCCCAGTCAGACCGCGGTTTTTAATTCATAGACACAGGCAGGTACAACTCCCTATTGTGAAGTCCCTGTGGACCGACAGCATGGGTGGCTCCCTGGAACCCACCGGCGGTACACAGAAATATCCCATTGCATTGCCCAACACAGCTGAGGTAGTAATGTCGTGCTTAATGCAGGTGGGCTTCGGCCCACACTGCATGCCCCAGTCTGACTGGGGTCCTTTTCAAGTGTACAGATGTAGTAAAAACTCCGTGTGGACCTACAGCATGGGTGGTTGCCAGGAAGCCACCGGCGGTACATAGAAATATCCCATTGCATTGCCCAACACAGCGGATGTAACGTCAGCTGTAATGCAGGTGGGCTAAAAATTCATTTGATTACACTGTAGGCGAGGGCCCACAAAAATTGCTGTATCAACAGTACTAATGTACATCAGAAAAATTGGCCATGGCCAGCCAAGCGGGCAGGTGAAACCCATTAATCGCTTTGGTTAATGTGGCTTAAGTGGTAACTAGGCCTGGAGGCAGCCCAGTATAACGAAAAATTGGTTCAAGTTAAAGTTCCAACGCTTTTAAGAGCATTGAAACTTTTAAAAATTGTTCAGAAAAATTATTTGAGTGAGCCTTGTGGCCCTAAGAAAAATTGCCCGTTCAGCGTGATTACGTGAGGTTTCAGGAGGAGGAGCAGGAGGAGGAGGAGGAATATTAGACACAGATTGATGAAGCAGAAATGTCCCCGTTTTGGATGGTGAGAGAGAACGATGCTTCCATCCGCGGGTGCAGCCTACGTATTGCTTACGTATCGCTGCTGTCCGCTGGTGGAGAAGAGAAGTCTGGGGAAATCCAGGCTTTGTTCATCTTGATGAGTGTTAGCCTGTCGGCACTGTCGGTTGACAAGCGGCTACGCTTATCTGTGATGATTCCCCCAGCCGCACTAAACACCCTCTCCGACAAGACGCTAGCCGCAGGACAAGCAAGCACCTCCAGGGCATACAGCGCTAGTTCAGGCCACGTGTCCAGCTTCGACACCCAGTAGTTGTAGGTGGCAGAGGCGTCACGGAGGACGGTCGTGCGATCGGCTACGTACTCCCTCACCATCCTTTTACAGTGCTCCCGCCGACTCAGCCTTGACTGGGGAGCGGTGACACAGTCTTGGTGGGGAGCCATAAAGCTGGCCAGGCCCTTAAAGACTGTTGCACTGCCTGGGATGTACATGCTGCTCAATCTCCGCACCTCCCCTGCTACCTTGCCCTCGGAACTGCCCCTTCTGCCACTAGCGCTGTCGGCTGCGAATTTTACCATCAGCTTGTCCGCAAGGGTCCTGTGGTATAGCAACACTCTCGAACCCCTTTCCTCTTCGGGAATGAGAGTGGGCAGGTTCTCCTTATAGCGTGGGTCGAGCAGTGTGTACACCCAGTAATCCGTTGTGGCCAGAATGCGTGCAACGCGAGGGTCACGAGAAAGACATCCTAACATGAAGTCAGCCATGTGTGCCAGGGTACCTGTACGCAACACATGGCTGTCTTCACTAGGAAGATCACTGCCAGGATCCTCCTCCTCCTCCTCCTCCTCCTCAGGCCATACACACTGAAAGGATGACAGGCAATCAGCCGGTGTACCGTCAGCAGCGGGCCAAGCTGTCTCTTCCCTCTCCTCCTCATCCTCCTCATGCTCCTCCTCCTCCTCCTCTACGCGCTGAGAAATAGACAGGAGGGTGCTCTGACTATCCAGCGACATACTGTCTTCCACCGCCCCCGTTTCCGAGCGCAAAGCAGCTGCCTTTATGCTTTGCAGGGAATTTCTCAAGATGCATAGCAGAGGAATGGTGACGCTAATGATTGCAGCATCGCCGCTCACCACCTGGGTAGACTCCTCAAAATTACCAAGGACATGGCAGATGTCTGCCAACCAGGCCCACTCTTCTGAAAAGAATTGAGGAGGCTGACTCCCACTGCGCCGCCCATGTTGGAGTTGGAATTCGACTATAGCTCTACGCTGCTCATAGAGCCTGGCCAACATGTGGAGCGTAGAGTTCCACCGTGTGGGCACGTCGCACAGCAGTCGGTGCACTGGCAGCTTAAAGCGATGTTGCAGGGTGCGCAGGGTGGCAGCGTCCGTGTGGGACTTGCGGAAATGTGCGCAGAGCCCGCGCGCCTTTACGAGCAGGTCTGACAAGCGTGGGTAGCTTTTCAGAAAGCGCTGAACCACCAAATTAAAGACGTGGGCCAGGCATGGCACGTGCGTGAGGCTGCCGAGCTGCAGAGCCGCCACCAGGTTACGGCCGTTGTCACACACGACCATGCCCAGTTGGAGGCTCAGTGGCGCAAGCCAGCGGTCGGTCTGCTGTGTCAGACCCTGCAGCAGTTCATGGGCCGTGTGCCTCTTATCTCCTAAGCTGAGTAGTTTCAGCACGGCCTGCTGACACTTGCCCACCGCTGTACTGCCACACCGCGCGACACCGACTGCTGGCGACATGCTGCTGCTAACACATCTTGATTGCGAGACAGAGGTTGCGGAGGAGGAGGAGGGTGCTTTAGTGGAGGAAGCATACACCTCCGCAGATACCACCACCGAGCTGGGGCCCGCAATTCTGGGGGTGGGTAGGACGTGAGCGGTCCCGGGCTCTGACTCTGTCCCAGCCTCCACTAAATTCACCCAATGTGCCGTCAGGGAGATGTAGTGGCCCTGACCGCCTGTGCTTGTCCACGTGTCCGTAGTTAAGTGGACCTTGCCACTAACCGCATTGGTGAGGGCGCGTACAATGTTGCGGGAGACGTGGTCGTGCAGGGCTGGGACGGCACATCGGAAAAAGTAGTGGCGACTGGGAACTGAGTAGCGCGGGGCCGCCGCCTCCATGATACTTTTGAAGGACTCCGTTTCCACAACCCTATACGGCAGCATCTCAAGGCTGATGAATTTTGCTATGCGGACGGTTAACGTTTGAGCGTGCGGGTGCGTGGCGGCGTACTTGCGCTTGCGCTCCAACAGTTGCGCAAGCGACGGCTGGACGGTGCGCTGAACTACACTGGTGGATGGGGCCGAGGACAGCGGAGGTGAGGGTGTGGGTGCAGGCCAGGAGACGGTAGTGCCTGTGTCCTGAGAGGGGGGTTGCATCTCAGTGGCAGGTTGGGGCACAGGGGGAGAGGCAGGGGTGCAAACCGGAGGCGGTGAACGGCCTTCGTCCCACCTTGTGGGGTGCTTGGCCATCATATGTCTGCGCATGGTGGTGGTGGTGAGGCTGTTGGTGTTGGCTCCCCGGCTGAGCTTTGCGCGACAAAGGTTGCACACCACTGTTCGTCGGTCGTCAGGCGTCTCTGTGAAAAACTGCCAGACCTTAGAGCACCTCGGCCTCTGCAGGGTGGCATGGCGCGAGGGTGCGCTTTGGGAAACAGTTGGTGGATTATTCGGTCTGGCCCTGCCTCTACCCCTGGACACCGCACTGGCTCTTCCAACCTGCCCTGCTGCTGCCCGTGCCTCCCCCTCTGAAGACCTGTCCTGTGTAGGCGTTGCACACCAGGTGGGGTCAGTCACCTCATCGTCCTGCTGCTCTTCCTCCGAATCCTCTGTGCGCTGCTCCCTCGGACTTACTGCCCTTACTACTACCTCACTGCAAGACAACTGTGTCTCATCGTCATCGTCCTCCTCACACACAGAAAGTTCTTCAGACAGTTGGCGGAAGTCCCCAGCCTCTTCCCCCGGACCCCGTGAACTTTCGAATGGTTGGGCATCAGTGACGATAAACTCCTCTGGTGGGAGAGGAACCACTCCTGCCCAATCTAAGCAGGGGCCCGAGAACAGTTCCTGGGAGTGTTCCCGCTCCTGAGCAGGTGTCATTGTAGTGGAGTGAGGAGGCTGGGAGGAAGGAGGAGCAGCAGACAGAGGATTCTGATTTGCAGCAGTGGACGGCGCAGAACTGCGGGTGGACGATAGGTTGCTCGAAGCACTTTCTGCCATCCAGGACAGGACCTGCTCACACTGCTCATTTTCTAATAACCGTCTCCCGCGTGGACCCATTAATTGGGCGATGAATGTGGGGACGCCAGAAACGTGCCTCTCTCCTAATCGCGCAGCAGTCGGCTGCGACACACCTGGATCAGGAGCTCGGCCTGTGCCCACACCCTGACTTGGCCCTCCACGTCCTCGGCCGCGTCCACGTCCTCTAGGCCTACCCCTACCCCTCAGCATGCTGTATTACCAGTGATTTGATTTCACAGGCAGGAAATAAATTGGCGCAAGACTGCAGGCCAAATGTAATTTTTTCCCTTTTTTGAAAACGAAAGGCCCCACTGCCTCTAGTGAATGAATAATCTAAGTTTAATAACTGTGCTGTGTCCCTGCTAATGTGTCACAGAACTTGAGGGTAGCAGAGTTATTAACTCTGGTAGAGCAGGTATTTTTTTCCCAATTAAGGAAAGCAAATGGCGAAGCCAGCAGTAAACCGTAGCTGGGTGCGTCTGATTTTTTAACGTTGTACACGCAGCTCACACGTGTCCACAGCCCTTAGGACGGACAGAGGCAGGACAAATAGAATTCGTTTCCCTTTTTTTACACCAAAAGGACCCACTGCGTATATTCAATGAATAATCTAAGTTTAATAACTGTGCTGTGTCCCTGCTAATGTGTCACAGAACTTGAGGGTAGCAGAGTTATTAACTCTGGTAGAGCAGGTATTTTTTTCCCAATTAAGGAAAGCAAATGGCGAAGCCAGCAGTAAACCGTAGCTGGGTGCGTCTGATTTTTTAACGTTGTACACGCAGCTCACACGTGTCCACAGCCCTTAGGACGGACAGAGGCAGGACAAATAGATTTCGTTTCCCTTTTTTTACACCAAAAGGACCCACTGCGTATATTCAATGAATAATAACTGTGTTGTGGCCCTGCCTACACAATTCTTTCCCTGTAGTATCAATGGAGGGTGCAATGCTCTGCAGAGGCGATTTTGAGAAAAAAAAAATATGCAGCACAGCTAACAGCAGCCTGGACAGTACTGCACACGGTTAAATATGGCCCTAGAAAGGACCGTTGAGGTTCTTGAAGGCTACACTCACTCCTAACACTCTCCCTGCCTATCCAACACTTCTGTCCCTAATGCCGGGTGCAACGCTCTGCAGAGGCGATTTTGAGAAAAAAAAAAAGGCACTGCTAACAGCAGCCAACACACAGGTATTACTGGCCCTAATAAGGACCTTTGGGGTTCTTGAAGCCTACACTAACTGCTATTTCTCTCCCTACAGCAGCTCCGGTACCAGCAGCACTGTCCCTCATCTAACTCACAAGGCATCTGAGGCGAGCCGCGGGAGGGGCCGACTTTTATATTCGGGTGACATCTGATCTTCCCAGCCACTCACTGCAGGGGGGTGGTATAGGGCTTGAACGTCACAGGGGGAAGTTGTAATGCCTTCCCTGTCTTTCAATTGGCCAGAAAAGCGCGCTAACGTCTCAGGGAAGGAAGTGCAAGTAACCCGAATACCGCATGGTGTTCGTTACGAATAACGAACATCCCGAACACCCTAATATTCGCACGAATATCAAGCTCGGAAGAACACGTTCGCTCATCTCTAATCCTGACGTATACCAGTAGTGACTGATCACCCCGGCCTACCAAACTAATCTTTATTTTTCCCACAAGAATATTTCCTGTTGATTTTAGTAATATTTCACCTCCTGAATTAAAATCTGTTATTAGGATTTTTTTGTAAGAGTTTTTTTGTGAAACATTTCACGTTTTATATAATTAGTACTTCTGTAAGTCAACTTTATGTGAAATGCAGTTTACCTAGAGAGTTTTTGCTGATGATTGACAGGAATATTTTGCTTCACGGTCCAACAATAGTTGGCCAGCATACGGGGCTCCATGTAGAATCTGCTGATGGCAACTCCTGTCATGGCGGTCACTGACAGCCGCAAGGTGCTCTGGGAAGAAGTCTAGGTGGGAGTCCAAGAAGTGAAGTGTTAAGGACATATAGCTGCCGTCAGCTTGGTAGGATTTCACTGGATCATCACTAGATCACAATAGTTTCATGATTTAGGATTGCCAAGAAAAGGAGACATTTCTACATGACAACCGGGCTGCTTTCTGCAATGGACAGTTCCTCAATTTTTTCATCATCCATCATGGATCCTATTTGTGGCCCTTTAAAAACTCCTTTCAGTTTCGGTTCACTAATTTTGGGAAACTTAGATTTCAGATGCCTAAATGCTGCAGAACTTCTACAAATGATTTCATCATCCCATTTTATATGCAGCCGAGGGGGATACACCTTTTCAGAAGGTACATGTGACACATTCTTGGTCCAGGAGTAAGAGCCGCACGCTAAGGCCATTGTTTTCGGATAACAGCATAACAGAACACATTGTTCCTCTGATCACATACTGAATAGGACACTAAATATGAAGGTAATTCATCCCATGGCAAACCATAAAGAATTCAGGAGGTGAAATACGACTAGAATCACCTTGAAATAGGCTTGTAAAAAAAATCACGTTGACCGGTGACATCTTGTTTTGACTCTGTCTGATTATATTGAAGCTCTTTTAAGTGTTTAATTTTCTTATTATTGTGTGTTTATTATTTGTATTCAATAAGGAATTGTTTTTTTAATTTTCGGGTATGCACTATATTTTTTGATGTGATGCCCCCCCCCCCCCCCCCCCCCGTGTTTACAATCCGGATATTTAAAGCACACCTGAGTTTTCGACATGTTGTCTAAAATATATCAGGTGCCCCTTACTCACATTTGCTGTTTGGAGCTGGAGCCTATTTCACATTTTTACGATCTGAGTTTCGGGTGGTCTTCCTCATTCTTCTGCTACCCTGCTGTTTGCAATCCACTGTCAGGTGTGGGGTGTGGGGGTATTGTATCCCAAGCATTCTGGCAGTAGTTTCAGGTTATTTCCCTCACTTTGCATACTGTATTAGGCTGCCTGCACATGGACAGATTTGCATTGTAGAATCTGGAGCTGGCGTCCGCCTTTGGATTCCGCATCAAATAACACACCATGCTATCGAAAAGCACTTTTTCTTGCACACAAGTGGAAATCAATTATGAATTTCCGCTCGAAGAGGAAGAATTGCAGCATGTCCTATTTTTGTATGGACTCTACACAGACAGCTTCCAATGAAGTAAATGGAAGTCGTTCGACCCACGGCCCTTCCACAATTGACACGGTAGAATGGTCTCGAATTCTGCGTCATCGCAGGGGTTTTAGAAAATAATACTAATGGAGCTGCCAACCGGGTACCAAATACTGATGTGGGGGCCGACTGGGTGCCAAATACTGATGTAGGAGCTGACTAGGTGAATAATACTGATGTAGGGGTCATCTGGGTGCCAAATACAGATGTAGGGGTCGACTGGGTGCCAAATACTGATGGAGGGGTCGACCGCGTGCCAAATACTGATGTAGGGGTCATCCGGGTGCAAAATACTGATGGACATTCACTGAAGCCAACCTCACATTCTCTTGTATTCTATAAAAAGTGAAACATTTAAGTTACCAAAACTTATTCTTGTTACACCTACAAAATCTAGAAAATATATGGCAGAACAAATTGCCTTGTTTTGATTGGAAAATATGTAATTTACTTCTAGCTCCCCAAAAATGTTCTAAGTTTTAGTGTTCTTTTGGAGTGTAAAGTCTCAAAGTGAAGTATCTGTTGCCCTGCCCGGCTCACATAAACATGCATGCCTCACATATTCTTGTATTTCATTGCACTGAATAGAGTCTCTGATCAGCCTCCAATCTGCCTGCATTTTGATCCTTTCTCTTCTAGAGCGAGCACATCCACATTGTAACGGAGCAATTTACAGTACAGCGTGTAAAATAATCATGTTGGAAGACCGTGATTAAGAGGTGTTCTTGCAATAATGAAAAGATTTTCCAACAGAACATGCTATATGCGGACGGCAGAAATAAAGATTATAGCGGAAAGATTTACTGTACGACTTCAAGCACAAAGGTTGAACACATTTCCTTGGCAATAGAAGCCCATGACTTGTTCTTATAGTCTCACTTTATAGAGCTTGCAGTATATGCCCCATTATAGACACTGAATTCTCATTCTCACTTCTTCATTTGTTCTATTTTTAAAACCTCCTGTATCCTCTAGCCTCGTGGAGGGCACCTTACAGACCCTCTTCTTCCAAATGTCGTTGTTATACCGGAGCACAAAAGACGTCTTCTACTTGTCCGCAGCACATGATCTGCCACCAGTCGCATGCCGGAACCATCTGGAGAATTACAGCTGTTACCGTGTACGGGGGATGAACAATCTGCTTTGTGTAGTCAGTTAAAGGGGTTTTCAGGGAGAATACTACTGATGACCTATCCTCAGGTTATTAATAGTTGATCGGTTGGAGTCCATCGCTTGGAACGCCGATCGATGAGCTTAGCGGACGCATGCGGTCAGCGCCGCAAATACACAGAGGTCAGAGATGAAGCAGCAGAAGTCTCCGCGCCGACCTCTGTGTAGTGACCGGCGCTTGTAACTGCAGGTTGAAATCAATGCAAGCTGTGCCTGCAGCTACAAGCGCCGTCCACTACACAGAGGTTGTTGCGGAGACTTCCGCTGCTTCGGCTCCCACTCGGCTCCAACTCAGCTGATTAGTCGGGGTCCCGAGCGACGGACCCCAGCCAATCAACTATTGAGTCTTGAGAGAGCCCTGGAGCCTGCTGAGAGGTTGAGTGTGGCCTGAAGTCATGAGCCTGCTGAGAGGTTGAGTGTGGCCTGAAGTCATGAGCCTGCTGAGAGGTTGAGTGTGGCCCGAAGTCATGAGCCTGCTGAGAGGTTGAGTGTGGCCCGAAGTCATGAGTCGGAAGAGAGTCCTGGGCGCAGCCTGTACATGTGGGCTGTGAGAGATCCATGCAACCTCCTGATCGTAGAGCTGCGTGTGCCGAGGTCAGTCTGCTCGCTCACCTGCTGTATTACTGAGAGCGTTACAGAAACACCATAGAGACTATGAGGGCACACCCTTGTCGCCCGTTGAGTGTGTTGCCTGAGCATTACCAGTCCGCTGTGTATTTCAAGAGACTGCGACTTGATTTCAGAAGGGCTGAAACTGTGACAGTGTTGCCAAGTTCTGAAACTGTGTGCCAAGTTCTAAAGACTGTACCGCTAATTCTGCTGCCAAGTAAAGACAGTTACTGTCTTCTGCTCCGTGTGTCATCTCTTCATCTACCTTCCAAGGGGGCTCACAACCATGCAACTTTTTATTTTGGTTGCTCTAGTAATGTGTCATGGTGCCAAATGTAACAAACATGATTTCTGTTGGCCCGTACAGTGCTGGGCCGCGGTGTGCTGCCACTACCGTCTGTTTCTTTACAATGATAGCATGCCCCCCGTTGCTTTTAGCAGTTTTATAGTATAAAGCATAGTACGCCAAACCAGAAAGTAACATGAATGCAGTATATAAATAGTGGTATTTAAGTGCAATGTAAGCTACAAATCACAATCTATTAATTGAAAGAGGTTCACATTTTGAGAGTAATTCTGATAAGAGAGAATGGAGAAGAGGAGCATAAGAGCTGGGGTCTGGGGCTGGACAGCTGGTCTCACAAGGGTCCTATCAAGGAACGGAGTCAGCACACTGGATGACCCATGTGGTCCATTAACACCAATATGCTATGTTTATCTAAAAGTATGCTACACAGTTCTTCATTTAGCATAATCCACATACTATAAGATTGATGGTTTGGATTGTACTAAGATAGGAGTGTTCAACCTGCAGCCCATGAGGGCTATAAATGCGTCCCACAGGAGTGGATTGGCCATTTACTGACCTCGGTGGCTGGCCGCTGTCAGTGACAACTAGAGATGAGCGAGTATACTCGCTAAGGCACATTACTCGAGCGAGTAGTGCCTTAGCCAAGTATCTCCCCGCTTGTCTCTAAAGATTCGGGGGCCGGTGCTGGTGACAAGTGAGTTGCGGGGGGGGGGGGGGGGTAGACAGGGAGAGAGAGATCTCTCCTCCATTCCTCCCCGCTGTCCCCCGCCGCTCCCCGCCCGCCTCCGGCCCCCGAATCTTTAGAGACAAGCGGGGAGATACTCGGCTAAGGAACTACTCGCTCGAGTAATGTGCCTTAGCGAGTATACTCGCTCATCTCTAGTGACAACATAACTCCATGCAGCTGGCCCTGCATATACGAAATGCAGCAGCCCGCCTGCCCAACTACTGTGTGACGTAACAGAGTACAGAGACCCTGGAAGTTGGAGGAGTCTGGGGGCGGGCACTTCTATAACTGCAGGAGAGTCACTGTGAGCCGTACTGGCCGAGTCTTAGCTAGCGAGCCCCCTTAATAGCCCAGCACTTAGTAGTCCGACCTCCAAGCCGTGCTGATTACCGGACAGCTGCCTGGAGGTGTCAGGGTGTACTCAGTGGAGCATTGGTGAGCTGCCTGGCCACATTGCTAATTCCGCCTCTCACTACCCCCCTTCCTTCCTGCAGCAAGGCCAGTGCCCAGTAGCAGTACTGTGAGTGAGTCTGTGTGACTTAGGCCTTATGCACACGACTGTATATGTGCAGTTAATGTAGCCGCATTAAAAAATCAGATCATCTAAAGCATTGGCTTCCAATGTATTCATTCAGATGAGCGATCTTTAGCCACGATCTTTAAACATTGTGCGGTGAATAATAGGAGATCGGTGAAATAAAACGGCAACTGATTTTATACGGCGCGGGAAAAGATAGGTCTTGCCTTACCTTTTGCTGAGATGGAGGCTCCCATAGGCTTCCATGAAGCTGATAAAAAAGGGAGCGGGAGGGAGTTTAGCTGCGTCCAATGCTGGGGATAGAAGACAGCTGCCGCTATTTAAGCATTAGTAGTCATTCTCAGGATTTCTGCTGACCGAGGGATTTCTGCACAGCAGCGTATTTTTTTCTCCATAATGAAAACAAAGATCTGGTACCGTGTTAGCCAGTAGAGCAAAATGTGATTGTTCTCAGCAAGAGAAATGACGTAATCTTGTAGATATGATACCTTTTAATGGCTAACAAAAATACATGATGTAATAATAGCGAGCTTCCGAACCAACGCAGGGTTCTTCTTCAGGCTTATGGATTGGATCTCATCGCCACACAATTAAACACAGAAAAAGGGAATTGCCTGTGGCCGAGCACTTCTCTAACCATGGACATAACATAGGAGATATGAGGGTTTTGATATTGAAGGGTGGTTTCAAGTCACAAAACCACAGAAGAATTTGGGAATATAAATTGATAACAACCTTTGACCCGCTGAATACGGGGTTAAATTATTCCCCAGGATTTATGCGTGAATGGGAAGTGTGAGACATTTATTATACAGATAAGACCCCCATCAACAGTAATTCAGGGACCATAAACTTTCACTCCCTTATCAGTGTTTAGCTAAAAATGTCTGTGTACCTCTTGTAGCAATTCAAGCCTGCTTACCTCCCCCCCTCTAACAGTAATTTAGGGACCATAAAACTTTCACTTCGCTATCAGTGCCTAGACAAAAAAAGTTTGTTTGCTGTTGCAGAATTCCTTTTAAGTGCGAACCAATCACATCCATATCTGTGCCTTGTCATAAGTATGTATGTTATAAGTGTGTATAAATATGCATGCCTCTTCAGATCCAATCCATAAGCCTGAAGAAGAACCCTGCGTTGGTACGAAAGCTCCCTATTATTACATCATGTATTTTTGTTAGCCATTAAAAGGACAATCACATTTTTTTCACCGATACGCTGCAACCGCCCTTTTGATTGGATGAGAAAATGCGGCTAAAGCTCAGGACTTGATGGCGGCTATTCTTCGTTCACGTGATTTTTTTGCCTCCATCGTCTGTGCCTAGATATGCATATGGTCGTGTGAAGAAGGCCTTAATGAGAAGGGGGCTGATGCAGACAGTCGTTAGTAGACTTGCCAGGTTAGCCATCCCAGCTGCATTAATTTGGAAGTCATTAGTTCAGTGCTGCCCGCCTCTGTCTCAAGTGGATATTGATTGATTTCATTCCTAAAGTCATGTTCACACAGTGCAATTTTCACGTGTGAATTCCGCCTTTAAAAACTGCTAAAACTAAATAATTTCTGTATTTTTTTCCACCATTTATTTCCCAGTGGAGCACCAGAACATGTGATTCTCTGATTTCTCGTATAATGCAATTCAATCATTTTGCATTGCAGTGTATTATAGATACTGTACATTTGACTGTTAGGTCCCTGGCTGCCATGGCAAACCATTGACACCCTGCGATTGCATCATGGTTGGGCTGATGGGGCGACAGAGTGAGCTCTCCCGCTATTAACCACTTAGATGCCACATTCAGCATATAAGAAGTTCAATGAGCAGGACCAGATTTATCTCTGACCCTAGTCATTAGCATAATACAGTTGGCCCCTACAAGTGATGGTGCGAGCATAGCTTCTGACCTGTGCGCTGTGATAGTATGGTGCTTGTTCTGCCGGCACCGCAGCCTCTATGTACTCTTACAGAATGGGGTGGGAAGGGGGTATAATGGGTTTCCCTTTAATGATCATATTATATAATTTTTTCCTTCACTACTGGTTACTATTTGCAGACTGCAGACTACCAGAAGCAACAGTCTGTAATCCACTGATAGTGACCCACAGAGAATGGTGCATTTAAAGGGGTTGTCCCGCGCCGAAACGGTTTTTTTTTTTTTCTATAGCCCCCTCGTTCGGCGCGAGACAAACGCGATGCAGAGGTTTAAAAAAAACAACGGATAGTACTTACCCAAATCCCCGCGCTCCGGTGACTTCCTACTTACCTAGCGAAGATGGCCGCCGGGATCTTCACCCTCGGTGGACCGCAGGTCTTCTGTGCGGTCCATTGCCGATTCCAGCCTCCTGATTGGCTGGAATCGGCACACGTGACGGGGCGGAGCTACGAGGAGCAGCTCTCCAGCACGAGCGGCCCCATTCAGAAGGGAGAAGACCGGACTGCGCAAGCGCGTCTAATCGGGCGATTAGACGCTGAAATTAGACGGCACCATGGAGACGGGGACGCTAGCAATGGAACAGGTAAGTGAATAACTTCTGTATGGCTCATAATTAATGCACGATGTACATTACAAAGTGCATTAATATGGCCATACAGAAGTGTATACCCCAACTTTGTTTCGCGGGACAACCCCTTTAATTCCTAAAGTAAGTAATTCTGTGCTACAAAATGCACGTTTTAAGCGTATGCCAACAACACAAGTTGTTAAATGAATGTCTGAAAACCAACATCCTGTGCATCAGTCTTCTGCAGCTCTGGGAAATTTCAAGAAAATGACTCTTTCAGAGATATCTGTGTTTATCAAGGCTCTCATCTCCACAGCTGGAATACAGACATAAAGAAAGGGGGAGAAATAATGCTAAAAACAGTCATCACTGCAGTCATGCCGGCAAAAATATGGCAAAAAGGGTCTAAGAAATTGCTGTTGCTCCGGAATAAGTGTGCTGGCTTATGTGAGGGGTTTAATCATACTGAACACTCAGATGCTATCAGACGCATTGTATATCTCTGTGAAAGGACTGTTTCTTTCAAGCCCAAATGTCATGTCGTCTTGTACGATCATTATTCGCAGAGCTGCTATTCCACAGTACATTCAATCGTCACTAGAAAATGCTTTTTTTTGTCCTTCTAAGTTTCAGTCAGGTAGTCCAACCAGCGGCATCCTATACAAGCAACAGGGCTGAAAGCAAATGCATGGTTTGACTGCAACATCACATATTGGCATGGCGAGACAATGTATTCTGTGGAGAGGCTTGCAAGAATTTTCCTGAAATGCTTTTAAAGGGCCAATCCAGTGAAATGATATTTTTCCATTGCTGCCCCCCTTGCCTGATTGCCTGTCACACTCTGGACGTCTCCTATTTAATACTGCTGTCCCTTCTGTGCAGTTCAACTTCTTGTCTGATGTTTATCAGGCACCATCTTGATTTTTAGATTTCCCCCTGCTTTTTTCTTCCTCTATGCTGTGCTAGTAATGATGCAGCAGCATGGCATCACATGACCAGCTAGAGCCAGCACCATCTCTTCCTGCTGGGCATAGTTGTCCCGTGACAATTTTTTTGGATAGTGGAGCCATAGTCAATAATTAATTATGAGGTAGCCAAACGTCTAAGACTTGATATTAGACCCTTGGACTACCCAAAACCTGTGTCAGCCATTGAATCCACCCAAGTGTCCCAGAAGTGGTTAAATTTTTTTGTTTCAGATATTCGTTTATAGATTGGGATATTCCACACAGAGAAAATAATATTGTTTATCATGGAATCACTCCCTACACAGATGGTGTTGGGATTGCCATGGCTGAAATTGCACAACCCGGTGGTGGACTGGGAAAAGGGAGACACTGTTCAGTGGAGTCCTTCTTGTAGACAGAACTGCATGCCAGTTAATGTCTCAAACCAAGAAATTACCTGAGTGCATCAAGGATTACGCTGACGTCTTTTCTAAGGAGAGAGTGGATAAATTACCACCTCATAGGCAGGGGGATTGCAATATTGACCTCATTCCAGGTTGCAAGCTACCCAAGAGTCGCATGCATAATGTGTCAGGTCCGAAGAGGCAGGCGGACAGTTTGAGAAAGAGACACATACGTCCATCCAATTCACCAGTAGCTGCCTGTTTAACAGTATTCCAGATAAGGTCTTACTAAGGAAGAGTAGAGGGAGATAATTAATTACCTCACATGACTCTATGCTTCTCTTAGTACATCCCAGAATTGTGTTTGGCTTTTTTGCTGCTGCATCACACTGTTGACTCATGTTCAGTCTATGATCTATTAGTTTACCCAAGTCTTTTTCACATGTGCTGCTGCTTAGCCCAATTCCTCCCATTCTGTATGTGCTTTTTTCATTTTTCTTGCCCAGTTGTAGGACTTTGCATTTCTCCTTGTTAAATACCATTCTGTTAGTCACCGCCCACTGTTCAAGCTTTTCTAGCTCTTTTTGAATACTCTCTCTCTCTCTCTCTCTCTTCCCCAGTGATAGCTGTCCCTCCTAGCTTTGTGTTGTTGGTAAATTTGATCAGTTTCCCATCAATTCCCTCCTCCAGATCATTTATAAAAATGTTGAACAACACTGGGCCTCGGACAGAGCCATGTGGTCCCACTTGATACATTCTTCCACTTGGATGCGCAGCCATTTATGACCACTCTTTGAGTTCGATCACTCAGCCAGTTGTGAATCCACAATGAAATCAAATGAGCTCCTTCTTTTTGATATTTTTATACGAGGGTGAGGAGATTTCAATTTAACTTTTTTTCGTGGTCTAAATCATTAAATTAAATAAAACAAAATAAAGTGCCACCCGAAACCAAAAGGTAGGATGTAAAATAAACTTAAATAAAGAAAATAAAAAAATATAATCCAAGAGAAACAATTAAAAAATCAGAGACAGAGTCTTCTGCTACAGGACTTCCACAAAATACATTTATGATAAGGGCTTCTACCCACTAGAGTCTTTTTAACCCCTTCATGACATGGCCTATTTTGGCGTTGAGGACCAAGCGATTTTTTGGTATTTTTCCATCTCCATTTTTCAAAAGCCATAACTTTTTTATTTTTCCGTGGACGCGGCCGTATAAGGGCTTGTTTTTTGCGTGGCGAACTGTAGTTTTTATCGATGCCAATTTTGGGTACATAGACTATATTGTAAATTTTTTTTTTTTTTTTTTAATGATAGCAGAGAGAGAAAACGCATCAATTCTGCCATAGATTTTTTTAATTTTTTTTTACACCGTTAATCATGCAGCATAAATGAGACTTTCCATTTTTTCTGCAGACCGGTACGGTTACAACGATACCAAAATTCTAACATTTTTTTTAGGTTTTCCCACTTTTCTGCAATAAAAACCCTTTTTTTTGGAAATCTTTTTTCTATTCTAAATTGCTGCATTCAAAGTCACGTAACTTTTTTATTTTTTGATGTACAGAGCTCTATGAGGGCTTATTTTTTGCGAGACGAGCTGTAGATTTTATTGGTACCATTTTGGCGTACATACGACTTTTTTGATCACTTTTATAGCGTTTTTAGTGAGGCAAAATGCTAAAAATGAGCATTTTGCCTCAGTTTTTTAGCTTTTTTTTTAGCGTTTTTTTCGGTGCACAGTCAAAAGCATGTGCAACTTATTGTACGCATCATTACGGACGCGACAATACCAAATATGTGGGGTTTTATTTTTTTTTTACCTTTTTTTATGCTAATCTGAGAAAAAGCATAAAAAATGTTTTTTTACTCTTTTTTTTTTACATTTTTTTTAATTCATTTTTTAAATCTTTCTTTTTTTACACTGTTTGTGTCCCTCTGAGGGACTTTAATCACTGCCCTGATGATCGCTGTCATAAGGCATGGCAGAGCTACTGCTCTCCCATGCCTTATCGCTCATACAGCGATCTCAGGCATAGGCAATACAGGACGCCAGTGTCTGGCGTCCTGTTGCCATGGTGACAGGCCGGGCTCTCGCGATGACATCGCGAGTTCCGGCCGGAGACACAGAGGGAGCCGCGCTCCCGCTGTGAACTCTTCCCCTGCCGCGATCTACTTAGATCGCGGCAGGGAAGGGGTTAAAAGTGGCGGGCGCATCTCCGATGTCCCCCCGCTGCTGCAGCGAGACGCCGGCTGTGACTGACAGCCGGCTCCCGCTGCGGGATAGCGCTGGATCACATATGATCCAGCGCTATCTCCAGGACGTAAGTTTACGCCCTGTTGCGGGAAGTACCCCGCTCCCAGGACGTAAACTTACGCCCTGCAGCGGGAATGGGTTAATACTGCGATATCGCTGCGTTTTTTAAATGCAAATGTAAATAAGACCCCTAATCTGCTCGATGTTTTAATTTGTCTTTACATTTTCAAAGTAATTAAAAAATGTTTTTTGAATTCTGCATAGAGATATATAATCAGAAAATGAGCTATTATATAAATCACATTTTGGCGTTAAACATATATTCATTGTAAAAAAAATCCCTCCCCTAGAAGTTGTCATATGGGATGAGCAAAAGGATCATTTATTGTGGTAAACTGAACCCTTGCAGGGAGGCTCTAAGACTTTGTTGTACTGCCTCTAGCTTGGCTACAAGATGTGATATGGGTGGGCATGGAGGCACTAGGACTTTGTTGTACCACCTCTAACTTGGCTACAAGATGTGATACGGGTGGGCATGGAGGCTCTAGGACTTTGTTGTACCGCCTCTAACTTGGCTACAAGATGTGATACTGGTGGGCATGGAGGCTCTTGGACTTTGTTGTACCGCCTCTAACTTGGCTACAAGATGTGATACGGGCGAACATGGAAGCTCTAGAACCCTGTTGTCCTACCACTAGTTTGGATATAAGATGTGATAGGGTGGGCAAGTATGTAGGTTCTAATACCCTGTTGGACTGCCTTTAGCTTGGATACAAAATGTGATACCGGTGGGCATGGAGGCATACAGGTTCTGTATGATATCCGGCAACATATCATTCCTTATTTGCTGAAACTGAGCCTCTAGATCCTGAAAACTCATAGGTCATCGAAGTTGACATCCCAGATGGTCCCATATATGTTCTATTGGCGATAAATCATATAACCAGGCAGGCCCCATAATTGTAGCAATGTTGCAGAGGCATTCTTGTGACCCCATTGTGTGCAGCTAAGCATTATCCTGATGGAAAATGCCTTTTGGAAGCCGCCATGAGAGGATCACATGTGGCTGCAGGATGTCCTGAACATATTGCTGAGCCATCATTGTCCCTCATGCCACTACTAGGGGGAACCGACTGTCTTATGCCCCCAGACTATCACAGCAGCAGGGGGCAGTGTACCTCTTCACAACAAAGGCAGGATTGAGGCGCTTATCCCGAGGTCTCCAGACATGAACACAGCCGTCGTCAGCGCCCAAACTAAACCTGGATTAATTGCAGAAGACAACCTGGTTCCAAATGTATCATCGAGTTTCATCGTTCAAGACCCCACTGCAAATGGAAACAATGGTGGGTGTCAAAGGCAGTACATGTAAGGGGCAGCGTGAGACCAAATGTTCCTCAGCCAAGAGCCTGGAAATGGTTCCAACAGACACAGGGGTGTAATGATGGCGCTACCTGTCTCTGGATGGTGGATAATGAAATAGTTGGAGCTGCAGGTGCTTGTCGGATGATCAGACAATCCTCTCTACTGGTGGTCTGTAGGAGATGTCTTGAGCCTGGTCACCTTGTGTGCCCTCATCCTCTCTACTAGTGGTCTGTCGGGGGTCCTGAGCCCGGTCGCCTTGTGTATCCTCTATCCACTGGTCCCAAAACCTTCTAACAGTCTGGTCAGAATGGCCCAGGGGGGGACAATTCATTAGTACAGCCATCCAGCTTCTCACATCCCAATAATGCGCCCCTCTCAGACTCTGGTAATAGGGTGAAATCTCTTTGATTGCATTGTAGAGGCGTCTAGTGGTCAACAAGCTCTACACAGGTAGAAAAATAGGTCTACGACACACAAGGAGCCTCTGAAAGGCTTTTATAGGCCAAGCGTGGAACCACTTCCATGGCCTCCAGTGACAAGACCGTCCATCTAATCACACATTGACTCTCATCATTTATATAACTATCTGAGAGCTGAGTTTTGCCCCAAAATGACAACTTCTTCTAGCTGTTTGATTTTTTTTTTGCAAATAGTGAATTTTGTAAAGTATTTTTGTAGATTTTTTTTCTTAATTCTCAGTCACATTATATATTTAAAAACATCCTAAAATTCTACTTTTTTTCTCACTGACCAAATAGCCTAATACTACTCTGATACTTCTTGATATGTAGAGGAACCTTTGCAGCAGTCATCTCACTGACAGCACAGGCAGGATTACACTAAAAGGTGACACCTATATGTAGATAACACAAGACCCACCAGTCACAATAGATGTCACGGGTCACCTCCTCTCCTCCCTGCACCTTGACCACAAAGTCTAATACTAGTCTGACACTTCCTGTAGAGAAAGCTTTACAGCAGTCATCTCACTGACATCACAGGCATGATTACACTGATAGGTGACACCTATATGTAGATTACACAGGAGCCACCATTCACAATAGATGTCACAGCTCACCTCCTCTCCCTCCATGCACGCTGACCAGAGAGCCTAATGCTAGTCTGAGTCTTCCTGATCTATAGAGGAAGATTTACAACAGTCATTTCACTGACACCACAGGCAGGATTACACTGAGTGGTGACACCTATATGTAGATAACACAGGAGCCACCATTCACAATAGTCACATCTCATCTCCTCCCCCTCCCTGTACACTGACCATTAATCCTAATACTAGTCTGATACTTCCTAATCTGTAGAGAAAGCTTTACAGCAGTCATCTCACTGACATTGCAGGCAGGATTACACTGAGAGGTTCCACCTATATATAGACTAGCTGATATACCCGTCCTCACCCAAGTTAATTTGATACAGGTGTTTATGTGTTGCTTGCACAGCGAATTTTATGAAGTCATGGTTACTTTAGAGTAATCAAGGAATAAAATATGTATACACATAGAAGAGCATTAGATTCTCCTCAGGCTGCATGTACCAATGTCCCTCTGCAGAATGTGCGACCCCTCCCACTCTCCTCATTTAGAGCCTAAAGAATCCTTCCGCCAAATTTCACGCTTTTATGACACAGAGAAGTTACATTGCATAGGGGTACACTTACTTTTGCACTTAGCATTGAATAATTGAGGTGGGACCCCTTTACTTTTTCTATTTAGGACCTAAAGAATGGTCGTGCCAAATTTCATGTTTGTACGACATTGAGAAGTTAGAGAATTAGATTTGGTACTCTACACAGGGGCGCCAATACTTTTCCACTTAGCATTTTCGAGTTGTAACCCATTTACTTTTCCTATATAGGACCTAAAGAATGTTCATGTTTGTACAACATTGGGAAGCTAGAGACTTAGATTTTGTACATTACATAGGGGTGCCAATACTTTTGCTCTTAGTGTTGAATTTTTGAGTTGTGACCTCTTTACTTTTCCTATTTGGACCTAAAGAATGAGCATCCCAATTTTCATGTTTGTACAACAAGTTAGAGAATAAGTGGCGAGTCAGTCAGTCAGGGCTGTCACCTTTATATATATATATAGACTACACAGGGTCCACCATGCACAATAAGTATAAGCTGTGACTATCTACCCCCTCCCATTTCTGCACAGGTCATGCCTAGAACAGGCTCCCAGACAAGTAAATGGAACAGTTCTGTCCATTGTGTGAATGGCCCATGAGACTGCTGAAAGCATATCTATAAATGTTGTAATGAAAACAAAGGTTTGGTACGGTGTTAGCCAGCAGAGCAAAATATGATTGTTCCCATCAAGAGAAACCAAGTAATATTGTAGATATGATACTTTTTAATGGCTAACAAAAATACATGATGTTACAGCGAGCTTGTGATCCTCTCGGGCTCTTCGTCTCTCGTGAAATGTAGCTCAGACAAGATGGCTGCCCACAGAGTTACAGAAAGAATAAAAAATTCCACAACACAAAAATGAAAACAGATTAGAAAAAAAAGGAAAATGTTTCTTTATCTGGTTTCAATTCATATGAAATAATTTGGTGATCTAGTCCGTTTAAGGGAGTTTCTAGCTTTTGCATTTCCGTTGTTATATCCGTGATGAAGGTGGAACAATGCCAGTAAATTGACTTTTTATAATATTGCCTCTTTTGTAACCGGCTCCTTGTGAATGAGACAGAGTAACATTTTAAAGACTGACTTCATGTCAATGAAAGTGACAAGAACAGAATGACAAAAACCCAATTTTATTAGTAAACATGATAAACCGCTTTCTTAAAGCTGATGTGGACACTAGAATGCTAGAGCATAAATCATAAGAAAGAGCTGTAGCCAATCTGATTCACGTAACAGACAGCTATTTATTCTTCAAACAGAAACCAGTAGAGGACTGACGCCTTCAGTGTGCCATACATTATAATAAGATGTAGAGTCTCCCTATCAAAAAGATTTTCCTTAGAACTGTAAAAGTTGTCTGAGTTTTATCGCAATACAAGAATTTTCAATAATCACCTTTTTTTTTTTTAACTTCCTTTCAATTAAGAAGTTCCACTCTAAAGTCCTAATCACACATTCAGTTTTTTTTATCTAGTGTTTGATGCATGTTTTAAACCAGACCTGAGAGACACATTTACAAAAATGTGCAGTTTCCTGAAGAAAGCAGTCACAGAGCTTCAGCCGTTACAATGTATCCAATAGATCTGCAGAGATGAGAGTCGCAGTTGGCAGCTACAATACTCACCATATTCATGTTTGTATCTTAAAGCCAATGAAGGCTCCGGGGAAACCAGTCAAAAGGAGACATCAACCTGTGACATCTGTCAGTTTGGAGCAGAGTGCGATGAAGACGCGGAGGATGTCTGGTAAGGGTTTCTGCAATTATCCTCTAATTTTGTTTTCTGTTTACGTCTTATGATAAGTGAATGCCATTATTAATTGCTGGATATATTATAGCACATCTTGCCAGACGTGTGAGGGTGGGATCGCACATTTCATCTATGTTTGCTAGAAGAATAAATGATTATGACAGTCTAGTCCACCGATCCCCTTATTTTTATTAAACTCTTCTTGATGTCAAAATCCACCAGTTTTGTGTTGGGTTTCCTCAGTTCCATTACAGCCAGATTTCATTTTTCTTGAACAGTATAGATGTTAAATAAACACCCAATGGACCAGGTGAAACACCAATGCAGAAACAGTTAAGCGCTAAATGTTGGTGCGCACACAGCTTCAATCTTTTCAGATGGTTCTCCCGAAGAGATGAATAGGAGGGTGCAATCACAGAGCCATGCGAAGAGAGTCAAGCTGTGTGTGGGTGGCTATAGATTAGATCTTACCAGGGTTTAGGTGCTGCTGATGTCATCTCTGCATGGGCTTTTGGAAGTTGGCCATCCAGGCCTATGTTTTAGTGTGTATATGCACAATTACACATGATACTGATTGATGACTACTGGTCACATCTCATTGTTACCGGCATTTCGCCCTTATTTTAAATATCATTTCATGTTGTCTTTGTCTCTTTTGAATAATAAAGTATTTCGATGATGTTTTAGGGGATATATTACCCATGGATATTTTTCCCTTGGGCAATTAGAATTGTGTTTATATAACCCAGAGTATTCCTAGTGCAATTTCATAATATATAAGCTATGTGTGCGTGCTAACTTCACGGGGACACAGTGCAGGAACGGGGCACAGGGTGGATATGAAACACAGCTCCCCAGGCTCCCCATTCCCTAAGCCTAAATGTAGTTTATGAGGCTCTAAGGTGATTGCAGGTTCCCTTTAATCCTAGATTCACTGGCATTATATTTCTATGTAACAGTTTAGAGTACAACGAAAACAAAGGTTTGGCACTGTGTCGCCAGTAGAGCAAAGTGCGATTGTTCTCAGTAAGAAAAAACAAGTGATCCTGTAGATACGAGACCTTTTACTGGCTAACAAAAATACACGATGTTACAGCAAGCTTTTGGACCCTTCCTCAGGCTGACGAAGGGTCTATAGAAAATCCAAAAGCCTGTTATACCATCGTGTATATTTGTTATCCATTAGGATGCATCATATCTACAACATTACTTGGTTTCTCCTTCTAAGAACAATCACATTTTGGAGAACAGACATGGGAATTACAAGGACATGGGAGAAAATTTAGCAGTGATTTCAATTTCCAGCACTTTCTATCAATTTTTCAAACCACTTATTAGCTGAATGTTTGAAGACAAAAAAACAAGCTTCATGATGTTCTACAAAATATGGACTGTATGCTTAATCTCTCCTCATAAAAAAAATTCCTCCCTATTAAATGTTAGGTATTATTTTCTCATTTTGCCTTTTCTACATTTTTGATACCCTTCACTTTCAATGGGGCTGCAGAAATACCCGATTAGCCAAATATTTTCATCAGCCTCATTGAAAGTAATGGATTTCTGACTGCACATTCTCGGAAAGCACTCCCTTCCTGCTGACATCACTGCGGTGGAAGAACCGATCCTCATATTGACAGGCAGAATGGGACACAGGAGTCCCTGTCTGGTGATTGGCTGGTGAAACCCCCACCGATAAGCAAGTTATCACCAGTCCTGTGGAACAACCTCTTCATGTTCAAGAAGCGTTGCCCCAGGTTCCTGATGCAAAGACATCCCAAACAAGACAAGTGTTCTGCTTTTAAGGAGGATCTCATTGTATTAGTAGGTTAGGGTTAGATTTCCTGTTCCCTCATTTCTTGTTTTATTTATTAACATTTTGTGCTCTCTACGTTAGTATATTGTATGTGTGTGTCCATACTTTTAGGACAACTAAATATGTTTATTTTGGACAAGGTGTTTTATGTCCAACTCGGACATAACACCCATTCCATCACGTTTATAGGGCTCAAAGGTGATGACAGGTTACCTTTAAGCAACATCCTGTGAATCACAAGTAATTCTTCAATCTTATACTTTAAAGAGTTTGCCTTGTGATAGGTCTTATCTGTCATGCAGTCACCCCAGCTGTGGCTCAGTCTTGAAATAGAGTACTAGAATGGTAGAGTTGGAAGGGACCTCCATGGTCATCGGGTCTTTCAGGGTCATCTGCTCCAACCCTCTGCTAAATGCAGGATCACTAAATAATCCCAGACAGATGTCTGTTCAGTCTCTGTTTAAAGACTTCCATTGAAGAAGAACTCTCCACCTCCCGTGGCAGCCTGTTCCACTCATTGATCCCCCTCACTGTCTAATATCTAATCTGTGTCTCCTCCCTTTCAGTTTCATCCCATTGCTTCTAGTCTTCCTTTGTGAAAATGACAATAGGGCTGATCCCTCTGCACTGTGATAGCCCTTCAGATATTTGTAGATGGCTATTAAGTCTTCTCTCAGCCTTCTCTTCTGCAAGCTAAACATTCCCCGATCCTGTAACCGTTCCTCATAGGACATGATTTGCAGACCACTCAACATCTTGGTAACTCTTGTCTGAACTTGCTCCAGTTTGTCTTTTTTAAAGTGGGGTGCCCAGAACTGGACACAGTATTCCAGATGAGGTCTGACTAAGGAAGAGTAGAGGGGGACAAATGTATGGCAGTGGGTGGTCATGTATGAGCACTACTACTCCAGTCACTGCAATGGGACTGCCAGAGGTAGTTCACTTGACTACAGTATCTCCGGCGGCCCTATTGAGCGCTGGTGCGTATGTGAGGTCGACCACTTCCATTCACTTCAGGACTGAGCCACGCCTATGGTGTCTGTATGACAAACTAATACCTGTTGTGACACAACCCCTGTAAGTTGTTTGGCAATGGGTTGTACCGTTTTGGCTCCCAGCTCAGATGCATAGCTATTAGTAAGGAGCCAGGGTAAAGGTGTTTATTTTTGGTATTTTATTTTGTAGGACATTACATTTCCTTTTCATATTGTTCGAGTTTCAGCGATTCTAGCGCATGGTTTACAACAGCACAACTAATATTCCAGTGACGTTGGCATCTACATGGCAGCAGCTGCTGTCTCACAATTGCTTTGCATGAATTTCACATACACTTGTTTGAATACTTACTGATAACCGGGCATGGGGTAAACTCAATCAAGCTCATTCCAGGCTTACAGTCACTGGATGGGGAAGCTCAATAGTGCAGAGATTTGTAGACAAATATTTCAATTCATTTAACTCTTTAATGGCCAAAGTGTTTGGGTCCTAGAGGACCAGGCACTTTTTAGTAACTTTATACATGTAGTGGTTTAAAGACCCCTTTTATTTATTGGGCTACCAAAATTATTTTTGTTGCTTTTTCATGACTTAGGCCTCATCTCCACGGGGAAAGTCAGGCCCGCTCCGGATTCTCCATGTAGAATCCGTAGTGGGTCCCTCCTGCCCCGCAGACATGAGCGCTTAAAATAAGAATTAACTCACCTCTCGCACGCTCCGGATCTTCCCTTCGTCGCGGCTTCATCTTCTCTCCGTCGTGGCCGGATCTTCTTTCTTCGGCCCGGCGGATGCGCACGGCACATCGGTTGCATGCCGCGCGCATGCACCGGCCGGAAGAAAAAAGATCCGGCCGCGACGGAGAGAAGATGAAGCCGCGATAAAGGGAAGATCCGGAGCGTGTGAGTATATTCCGATTTTGGTCTCCCGCGGATCCGGACGGCTTCCATAGGCTTTAATAGAAGCCTGCGGGAGCCGTCCCCGCGGGAGACCCGCACAAAAATGGAGCATGGTCCATTTTTTTTCATGCTCCATTTTTAAAAAAATAACTTTTATTGACCATCCGCGGGTATTTATCTACCCGCGGGTGGTCAATGCATCCCTATGGGATGCGGATCTGCATGCGGGTCATCTGCTGCGGATCCTAATTCATAATTTGCCCGTGGACATGAGGCCTTGGGCGCCTCCACATGTGCGCTAAAACGCTGCGTTTTTTACTCTATTTGAGATTGAGTAAAAAAGCTGATTTATGAAACCAATGTTTTTCAATGGTTTCATTTACATCTGTGATCTGCTGTGATGCTGCAATAGCAAAAAATCACAGCATGTTCTATCTTTTGGCTTTTTTTTTGCCTTTTTATGCATCTGTGTTTCCATGTAAAGCCATCATTTGTTCAATTTGGGTGAAAAAAGGCACAACAACACACTTTACAAAGCAGACACACATTTGCCCTATTGCTGCGTTTTTCGTCCGCCCAAAAAGGCAAACTCCTGTGTGGAGGCACTCTTAAGGAGCTGTTTTTTAATACATTTTTCACTGACCTTTTTGTTTTATTAAGGGTACTGATCACTTGCCTTTTTCACGTGATTGTCAATGGGACTTTCTAATGTTAAAAATGCTTTGCAAGTTGGTGCGTTTTTAACATTAGAAAGACCCATTGACAATCGCGTGAAAAAAAAACAGTGATATCGCCTGAAAAAAGGGCAGCTAGAATGCGTGAAAAAGTGTGCAGGAGGCCTTAGGGGACTGAATAAAAAATAAATAAAAATTACAGCACTTTATTTTTCAAATTAGTACATTAGGCCCAGGAGAATACATATGTAAAAGGAGAAAAAAAAGACTTGATTGGACTCGAGGGATTGCCCTTGGAGAGACCATGGCCACCAGAAGTAATCAGCACACTCCTGTGATTCAAGAGCACTTGTAAATTCAAATGGCCGGTATGTAGGACATTGGAGATGTCTCACTCAAGGGTTTAATGTCAGGAACTAAATGTGTACCAGTAATCTGCTCGCATTGTGTATTAGGGGGTGACAACATTAGGGACGCCCTTTATCAAGCAGTTACATGGACATGAAAAATAATTGCATTCCTAGTTAGAAAATAAACATTACTGTTAGACAGTACAGGGACTGTGGAGCCAGACATGGAGAAGCATGTGGAGTAAGAGGAGGGGTTCCAGCAAAACCTAGACCGGCATAATGACCATCACATGGTTCACAGACAACTTGTGGCTTCATCTATGTGGCCAGGTGCCTATGCACATGGTTACACAGATGGAAACACACAAAACATGGCCAAAACATCAACATTTGGGCCACAACTAACTGGCATGACCTCCACAAAACAACACTGTATCCCGTAAAAGTTGGTGTGTGGTGAGCATTGTCCTGCTTCTGTATCAGTAGCCCTGTCTTCTTCAATGGCACCTTCAATACCCGACAGCACTCACAGAACTCGTGAACTAGCAATTTGTAGGCTATTTTTAGGCTTAGACCCAAGAGAGGAGCATTCTGAGAGGAAGGTGCCCATCTTTCCCAGGTTAAGATTAAACCACCTGGTATTAGTGTTAGGACCCATCTGAGAGCGCGGTCACCTGGACGTTGGTAGATGGGCCAATATGATTTGATCAAATTATATACGAAGAAGCCTCCATTATTTAATGTGATTAGAGTAATTATTATAGATATGTATACTAGTGATAGTAAGTGTATTTTGCATGCTTTTGCCACTTTTTGGTTTCTGCTTCTACATATACACACTGCTTCACAGAGAAAATGTCCCACCATGAAGATTTTATTGCAACATCATGCCATTTTCAGGGTATATTCAAACAGGTTATGGAAAGTGATGCAGTTTGGGGCCAATCATGTAATCTAGGAGCGTAACAAAAGGGGAAAACCAGTCTGTGAAGATCATTTTGGTGACGTTTCACGCCCATCAGAGCTGCTTTGTATTGTTGTTCTTTTTGTCTAAATAAAAGGGACCGAATACACTGCATGACGCACCGTAAGCCATGATAAATTCTGTACCAAGATCCACAGGCGACCTGTGGATTTTGGTGGAAACTTGAAAATAGCTTAAAACCTGCCTGTAATTCTGCATCAAAATTCTCAGTTCCACCTACAGATATGGTGTGTAATTCCACAACTGTAATTTGGCTGCACCCTGCCATGTAATTCTGTCCCATACAAAGGTCCCTAAGAAGTGAGGATGCCTCTAAAATGCCATTGTAAGTCTTTTCACGAAATAGATGAGTTTACATGTTCAGTAAAGGTTTTAATGTAGGGCTATGTAGAGCCAGTTGTTTTTATTGAAGGGGTTGTACCAGAATTTTAAGTTATCCCCATCCACAGGATATCCATGAGATAGCGGATACTTGCTGATCTGTGGGGTACTCACCACTGAGACCCCCACCAATATGGAGAACAGGACTCCCGTGTTCCATTCTCCAGTGACTGCGGGGGTCTCTTCTCCCTCTGCAGTGACGTCAGCATGATGGGAGAGCTGGCCGAGCATGCTTGGTTTATTTCAATGGGGCTGATGGAAATAGGCGAGCAGGTGGTGCTCGGTTATGTCCACAGTCCCTTTGAAGGTGAATGGAGTGCCAGTGCGCTTGTGTGAAAGGAGACATGGGCGGGAGTCTCAGCGGGAAGACCCCCACTGATCATCAAGTTACCCCATATCCTGTAGATATCTTGTGGTTAGGGGAAAAACTTGAAGTTCTGGTACTACCCCTTTAAAAGGAATTGTTGAGTTTCTTGTCATTCGGGCATTTCTTCATGGCGCGGTATTCTCTCTGCACGGCGGTGTATATGTATGTGTATTTGTATACTCCCTCTTTATGGATTTTATGGACAGCTCTATGATGACAGTCATCATCGAAGCCAGTGCTAAAAAAACAACTGTTAGGAGATGAGAGGAAAATAGTAGATTGTGGCTGTAATCTGTAATTGTGGAAGGGTTGTCATGGCAACCTCCTTTGGAAAAGGTCAGAAAGTATAACATTTGATTACTAGTTTAGAATAGTGATCCGATTCTATACGCCTAGATCTTTTTTAGCCAACGGTTGTGTGCGTGGCCACATGTTGTTCTCGGGACGGAATACTCTGCTTTAGTGCAATAATATATAAATCTAATAACATTGCAAAAATGAGTAAAAAAAAACAACCATTTTCCTCGGTTCAATAGGACTGCTGCTTTAGCGATGCTTTACACATTTTCTGTGCTTTTGGTCCATATTGACAGACAAGGTAGATTATAGTTTCTGCGATAGAATAGGCTTCTCGCGATCTGATGGCGGCTCGCTACCAGCAATCTGCAGTCATGTCTCTGACTGAAATACATTCTCCTGTTTCCACACAATTTGAGTAAAGGATTAAGTGATCCTCCGGAGCCGTCACCCAATTATACATCACATATAGCAGATTGCTAAATCTAACATACACGGGCGGGTGACAACGCTATAACCTCCAAGTATTGCGCAGACATTATGGCATCCGCAGATTTCTAGGTGAACTGCTCTATCTCTGTATGCCTCAGGTTTAAAGGGGTTGTCCCGCGGCAGCAAGTGGGTCTATACACTTCTGTATGGCCATATTAATGCACTTTGTAATGTACATTGTGCATTAATTATGAGCCATACAGAAGTTATAAGAAGTTTTTCACTTACCTGTTCCGTTGCTGGCGTCCTCGTCTCCATGGAGCCGTCTAATTTTCGGCGTCTAATGGCCAAATTAGACGCGCTTGCGCAGTCCGGGTCTTCTTCTTTTCTCCATGGGGCCGCTCGTGCAGGATGCCGCCTCCGTGTAGCTCCGCCCCGTCACGTGCCGATTCCAGCCAATCAGGAGTCTGGAATCGGCAATGGACCGCACAGAAGCCCTGCGGTCCACCGAGGGAGAAGAACCCGGCGGCCATCTTCAACCGGTAAGTAAGAAGTCACCGGAGCGTGGGGATTCAGGTAAGCGCTGTGCGTTTTTTTTTTAAGTCCCTGCATCGGGGGTTGTCTCGCGCCGAACGGGGAGGGGGTTGAAAAAAAAAAAAAAAACAGTTTTGGCGCGGGACAACCCCTTTAAGAAGACCTAGCCGGAATTTATCAAGTGATTTGCAACATTTATATCACGTAAAAGAGTCCCAAACTACGGTGCACGCCACATTTACACTGCAGTTTATAAATGATCTCTTCTCTGGCAAGAAAAGTAGGGGGGGGGGGGGGGGGGAGGTAGTTAGATACTAGTAAGATAGATTGAAAGTTTTAAGCCAGAAAAAATTGTGCCAGAAAATCTCTACCTGCTCATAACGGACATGGAATTAATTTTCTGAGCCTAATCTACTAAATTGATGAGACCCTTCCCAAAGGTAAAGATCCTGATGAGGGCGACCAACGACAGGAGCCTGGAGCGAGCCTGACTCTCCCTGGTTGGAAACACGGACAATGTTTGCTACAATATGTACAGTATTGATGCTGAACAACATGCAGTTAACCAGATGAAATACTAATGGAGGGATAGCAATAAGTCAGGAGATAGATGAAATACCACCAAATAGACTTACCTGGCAGTGGAAGAGGACGGGAGCCACCGCCTAGACCAGAGGCCCCTTCAGACTAGAAGCATAACCAGCATCCTCAATGAGGAGGAGCTAGAATAAATGTGTACAGAAACCTGATGATTGACCGGTTGGCTGACACACCTTCCAGCTCACTAATCCATCCACACACCAGCAGAGAAGTGTCCACGTCAGTGTTCAATACTGAAGTGGCACTGGGCATGTGGTGGCATGTGGATCACATGTACTGGGACTGACGCCATGATGTCACCCTGGTCCCAACCTGACACGGGCCGGCAAGCCATGACAAAAAGCATGCTCAGTTGTGCTCCCTGCTGCCCAGAGTCTCATTTTCAGCTGTGTACGATGTGGCAAAGCAATGTCCCATACTTCACACATAAGGCAGAGGGGCGAAAAGTCTGTGGAGGAACCCTGTTGTGGCACCTAACGTTTTAAGCCAGAAAAATAACGCTAAAGTGGTGGAAATCTCTGCCTACTCATAGCAGGCATAGAATTCATTTCCTGGCTTAGTGCAGTCCAAAAAGTAATACATTTCGCATATAGAGTTTGTATTTGAATTTGACAATTGTGCCATTCTTCATCAGATGCCATAGTGACGGGTACTGTGCTCTAAAACCATTGAGTTTAACGGAAAATACCTCTGTATGACTCTGTCAGCTTTTGATTTCCCTTTCCAGCTACAGGGCATATATGTACGAGCTAATTGGGAAGTGGTTGGCATGAAAATATTATATTATATGCATGGCGCTGGGTCAGGAGCTGAGCCCATGCTATCTGCAGCAGGAGCCAGCTGCAACAGCAGGGGTCGTTAAGAACACTGATAACCTCTGTTAACCCCTTACATGCTGCGATCAATGTTGATTACAGCATGTATGACGTTAATAGAGGAAGGGCATTCTCTTTGTGATGTCATCAGCCCTCCACCATGAAATCGTGGAGGGATGATAAGTTGCCATGGCAACCAAAGGCCTAATACATTTAGATTATAAGCCCTCGTAAGGAGTAAACCCTATGATTTACAGTGCTGTGAAATATGTATATGTTATGTAAATGAGTAAAATAAATAAATAATACGCTTCAGTACAGAAGTACTGCGGTGTATTATCTGAGTGATCAGAAGATCACAGGTTCAAGTCCCCAAAAGGGATGTAAATAAAAATAGTAAATGAAAGTTCATGTAAAAAAATTTGAAAGCACCTTTTTTATGAATGTTTGCTTTTTATATTAATAAAAAATTTGTTTGGTAATGACCTGTACAGTAAATAGAAAACACTTTTTATCCTGCACAGTAAATGCAATGAAAAAAAGTTAAAAAAAAAACCTCAGTGAAAATGTTTTTGTTGTTTTTTTTTTTTCTTTCAAAAAATACAATAAAAGTGACTAAAAAAGTCATATGTACCCCAAAATGATAATGATAAAAACTAGAACTCATCATTCAAAAAACAAACCCAATATCATAGCTCCGCCCATGGAAAAGTCAAAAAGTTCTTTGAATGCAGCCATGCAAAAAAAATATATTCTTTTTCTAAAAAAAAGGCTTTTTATTGTAAAAAAGTGCAAAAAAAGCACACCCGCTGTCTTGGGGCTATATTCAATGCTGATCTCTCCTTTACATCCAATCTCTGTCCTGGACATGTCAGCTGCACCTCAAGAACATCACAAAAATCCGCCCTTTCCTCACTGTAGACATGCTAAAAACGCTCACTGTTGCCCTCATCCACTCCCGGCTGGATTATTGCAACTCGTTGCTGGTCGGTCTCCCCTGCTCCAGACTCTACCCCCACCAATCCATTCTGAATGCGGCAGTCAGGCTCATCTTCCTGTCCAGCCGCTACTTGCACACCTCTGCCCTGTGCCAGTCACTGCATTGGCTGCCCGTCAAATACAGAATTTAGTTCACTCACTACCTTCATCCATAAAGCCCTCCACAGATTTCATTAGCTCCGCCCCATCCCACCTCCTCACCTCTCTGGAGACAGGACAGTGTGGGGGCTAGTGTGCTGAGCTCCCGCCCTCTCACCACTCCTCACCACTGTTTGCAATGGGAGGGGTGGGGCGGGGCAGAGTTTAGGGCTGTCTATACATATCAATTAGCTGTCTGCTGAATGCTTGTTTGCAGACAGCTATCTCTACAGACAACCCCCATACACATGCATGCTCAAATAAGCCAAATGTGCATGTGCTCCGAATGGAGAGACGGGAAATAAGGCACTTATAGACTCCTCTGTTTATGTTAGGCATGTTGAAATCCATCCAATCCTTGTTTCCCCCCAAATCTGCCATCAAGGGACAGTCAGGAAACCATCACGCACTTTAGCGGGCACTGCTGACTTACTTTTCATGTGCAAAAACCAAGAAATGCCAACAACACAGCTTGATGCTATATACAGCTGGACAGGTGCATGCAAAGTCACATCAAAGGGTCTGACCCAAAGAAGGCCACATTGTAATCCTGAATATAAAGATGAGCGTGACAGCATCCAAAGGTGCAGCTTAAAAAAGGATTCTCCAAACGATAAAACATACCAACGTTTCGACTCCTGAGAGTCTTTTTCAAGTACTTTTCTTGTGTACGGCCAGTTGAACCTGTGTAGTGTATATATATATACCTGTATGGCATGTAACAAGTTGCCACTGGTCTGCCATAGAAGGGTTAAGAAAAAGGACTCAACTGACATTCTGTAGCATCTTAAAGACTTCTGTTCTTAGCAACAATACCTTCACTTGTTACTTAATTACCATTGATTGACACTTTCTATATTTTCTTGCTTTCTTTTTTTCTGCTGTGAAAAGTAATTTGTGAAAATTATAGAAATCCAATTGTAGACTCATTTTGCTTAGGGCTTTCTGACATCTTCTGGGCTCCAGTCCATACAATATGAATATGACTTTAGATGTACTGGACTTTGTCCTTGAACAGTCTTCCCTGATGGGAGGATACTGGGAAAAGTGAATTTTGTCTCAGTTAATATGATGCAAAAAATGTTAACAAAAAAAATGGAACAGAGGTTTGCAGATTAAGCAGAACCATGACCAGTGATTAAAAGTGGATTTTAGTTAATGACAGTCCAAGAACACATGCACAATCATCCGTATAATTAAATAGACTGCAGAGCTCAGATAAAAAGCATGTTAATAAATTCACCATTTCCCAGGATTTTGTTTTCCCTCTATGTTTTATAGTCTTGGAGCCTTATGGTCAAATAAATCCTTATTTCCTTTTTTATAGTTGTTCAGCTTTACTGACTCACTGATTGACATATAGCAGAAAGGCAGGCTTGTACGCTTTGGGAAAGTTGTTTCTTTGAACTGCTTCTTATATAACTCAAATGCAAAGCAATCAAAATGTTATATGTGCAATAACTAACTTATACCATGCAGATGTATTAGTATTAATTACTATGTTATTCATTGCTGTAGCACGGCCATGTTCTGTACACTTATATTGGATCCTGTTCCCATGGGGGCTTACAATTTGTATTCACCTGTAAATGTTCTTGGAGTATGGGAAGAACCCAAGCAAACATGAGAAGAATATACAAACTCCATGCCAATGTTGTCCTTGGTTGGATTTGAACCCAGGACCCCATTGCATTAAGACCATTGTGCTGGATTAATACCTCTAGATTCCATTTTCCCCATACACTTCCACATAAAAACAGGGGAGCTTAGAAGCTTACTGCATACATTTAATATGAAGTGCAATGTATACATTAAATGCATTAGAAACAGTCCACATGAGATGTAATAAATGTCCAAACAGGACGAGTATACACACAAAACTCTATTGCTGAGAACTAAATGTATCAATAATGATCCCAAAAAGTGGGGATAAAGGAAAACTGGCTGAACCACAGACATGAGACATTCCTGTCTGCCAGTGGATGGCTCGCCCTGATGAGGGCGACCCCATGACAGGAGCCTGGGGAGACCCTGACTTTCCTAAAGATGATAGGGAGTTGTGACAAATGATAGATCACTCAATATGAATGACCACAAACACAGTGGGCAGCTAGGTGTTAAACAGCTTCACAGGCGTTAAAGTGAAATGTGCAGCAAACTTAGCTTGACTGGAGACTCAGGTCAGACGGGGAACCACAGACACCAGAACACCTTCAGACAGAATTCCACAGATCAGGTCTGAAATACCTTTAGATGTGTGCTTACACAAACTAAACCAAAAGTATATCCTGCGCCTTCCCGGAGGAGGAGCCAGAATAAATGTGCAAAGAGTAATTCTGATTAGCTGACTGGACTGCAACACATACCAGCCAACCACTTCATGATATAGAGACAGAGATGTGGAGTTGCCAGTGCCTAGCGCCAGAATGATAGAAAGCATATGCAGACGTGAGGATCACGAAGGTTGGGGCAGGCGCGGGGATGCCACCTCAGTCCTGCTTCTCCGCTGGTGCTGTCACACTGTGGCACTACAGTGGTGGCCGCAGGAAACCAGCATTTTATCACTTTTCTAGTCCGTGTAGGATTTGGAACTTTTGGAACTCTCTGTTGGAAAGATATCTTAATAAATCAATCGGAAAATAGTTTGGATGCTGTAATAAAAAATAGGAAAAAACAATGCTCAAGAGTGAACTTCAAAACATAAGCATGTTCAGTTGTGCTCTCTGGTGACCAGACTGTTATTTTAGGCTATGTATGATGTAGAGCAGTGCCTCCTACTTTACACATAGTGCAGAGCCAGAGAGGTTGGAGCCACCCTGTTGTGGTGCCTAGAGGCTTGTCAGGCTGTAATAGAGCTTATAATAGAGTCATGGAGGTGCGAAGAGGCAATGTAACAACTATGGCCAGATAAACGCCCTATGGAAGTGGACATGTATTATCACAGCTTACAAACTGGGAAAAACTGGTTGTGGCGCAATCTTCCAATAAGGCAATCTTCCAATAACTGCTTCTCCCCATAGCTGGAGATAGTAAGTCTTTTAAGCTGGTGCCTCTTGCTTGTCCCACTTATATACAGCTGAAACAAGTACACATCCGCTGGCTGTACATACCCCAGCACACGCTTGTTGCCTAAAACATTGCTTAAAGGGGTTGTCCCGCGAAAGCAAGTGGGTCTATACACTTCTGTATGGCCATATTAATGCACTTTGTAATGTACATCGTGCATTAAATATGAGCCATACAGAAGTTATTCACTTACCTGCTCCGTTGCTAGCGTCCTCGTCTCCATGGAGCCGTCTAATTTCAGCGCTTAATCGCCCGATTAGACGCGCTTGCGCAGTCCGGTCTTCTCCCTTCTGAATGGGGCCGCTCGTGCCGGAGAGCTGCTCCTCGTAGCTCCGCCCCGTCACGTGTGCCGATTCCAGCCAATCAGGAGGCTGGAATCGGCAATGGAACGCACAGAGCCCACGGTGCACCATGGGAGAAGACCTGCGGTCCACCGTGGGTGAAGATCCCGGCGGCCATCTTCGCAAGGTAAGTAAGAAGTCACCGGAGCGCGGGGATTCGGGTAAGTACTATCCGTTTTTTTTTTTTTAAACCCCTGCATCGGGTTTGTCTCGCGCCGAACGGGGGGGCTATTGAAAAAAAAACAAAAACGTTTTGGCGCGGGACAACCCCTTTAACTGCTGGTTTACACAATAAAGAGACGTTGGACTGATCTTCTCTCTTCCTGTTCACTTTATTGGAAGGCTTTTCTTCTACACACCAATTATCCTAAACTTCACAAATAGTCTGTCAAAAATGTGACCTAAAGCAATAGTTCTCAACTCCAGTTGTGAAGAACCCTCAACGGGTCATGTTTTCAGGATTTTCCTCAGTTTTCTCTCCATAGGATATCCTCAAATTATGAGCTATTGGGGGTACGAAAGGACTGGTTGACAGCCACAGACTTAGAGAGCATAGCTTCCTGCCATGCGTGGATGAACCGGCTCGAGAATTTATGTATGCTGAGCATCACTGCACTAATCCCAATTACTTGGGATTAGTGCAAAAATGAAAAAAAAAAATAACAGCTGGGCAAGTGATAAAATTAAAAAGACAGCATACTCACCTGTGTTTGGCCCTCCAGGACCCATATGAGCGGCTCCCGCTGCCCTGTCCCCATCCTCTGCTGTGGACAGCCAATCAGAGGCAGCAACGTCACCTTCCGAACTCCTGGCATCAGCATTCACATTCCAGTTCATCATGCCAGGAGTTTGGGACAGTGATGCGGCGGCCTCTAATTGGTCGCAGCTTGCACCTGAGGACAGGAGCCAGTCAGTTGGGGTTCGGGGGCTAAAGACAGATGATTATGTGCTCTTTCTATTTTATCACCTGCCCGGCCAGCAAGATTTTTTTTTTCATACAACCTCTTTAATGAAGCTGGCCCACCGCAGCAACTATTCATCTTATCCCCAGGATAGCTGATAAGTGTCTGATCGATGGGAGCCCCATCGATCCTCATAGTGGGAGTTCTGAGCCTCTCCATATGAATGGTGTGGCAATCACGTCTCCGCATTACTGCTCAATTCATATCTATGAGACAGCTGTACTCAGTCATTTCTGGCAGTCCCATAGAGATGGAGTATCAGAATGCATGCGTAACTGTCAATTCATTTATATGGCGAAAGTTGTCAATGTAACCAGTGGGGATTCCAACAGTCAGACCCCTTCAGATCAGACACTGGTCACCTATGTTGTGGACCTATATCACCTATACATTGCTGTAGAGGGCCAATCCATTGAAGCAGCTGGGAGTTGACAGTAGCCTTTCTCTGTCACTTCAGAAATTGGTAATCATAAGTCCATACAATATGGCGCTCATATTCCAGTACAGACGCACAATATGGCGCTCATATTCCAGTACAGACACACAATATGGCGCTCATAGTCCAGTACAGACACACAATATGGCGCTCATAGTCCAGTACAGACGCACAATATGGCGCTCATAGTCCAGTACAGACGCACAATATGGCGCTCATAGTCCAGTACAGATGCACAATATGGCGCTCATAGTCCAGTACAGACGCACAATATGGCGCTCATATTCCAGTACAGACGCACAATATGGCGCTCATAGTCCAGTACAGACGCACAATATGGCGCTCATAGTCCAGTACAGACGCACAATATGGCGCTCATATTCCAGTACAGACGCACAATATGGCGCTCATAGTCCAGTACAGACGCACAATATGGCGCTCATAGTCCAGTACAGACGCACAATATGGCGCTCATAGTCCAGTACAGACACACAATATGGCACTCATATTCCAGTACAGACGCACAATATGGCGCTCATAGTCCAGTACAGACGCACAATATGGCGCTCATAGTCCAGTACAGACGCACAATATGGCGCTCATAGTCCAGTACAGACGCACAATATGGCGCTCATAGTCCAGTACAGACGCACAATATGGCGCTCATAGTCCAGTACAGACGCACAATATGGCGCTCATAGTCCAGTACAGACGCACAATATGGCGCTCATAGTCCAGTACAGACGCACAATATGGCGCTCATAGTCCAGTACAGACGCACAATATGGCGCTCATAGTCCAGTACAGACGCACAATATAGCGCTCATAGTCCAGTACAGACACACAATATGGCGCTCATAGTCCAGTACAGACGCACAATATGGCGCTCATAGTCCAGTACAGACGCACAATATGGCGCTCATAGTCCAGTACAGACGCACAATATGGCGCTCATAGTCCAGTACAGACGCACAATATGGCGCTCATAGTCCAGTACAGACACACAATATGGCTCTCATAGTCCAGTACAGACGCACAATATGGCGCTCATATTCCAGTACAGACGCACAATATGGCGCTCATAGTCCAGTACAGACGCACAATATGGCGCTCATAGTCCAGTACAGACGCACAATATGGCGCTCATAGTCCAGTACAGACGCACAATATGGCTCTCATAGTCCAGTACAGACGCACAATATGGCGCTCATATTCCAGTACAGACGCACAATATGGCGCTCATAGTCCAGTACAGACGCACAATATGGCGCTCATAGTCCAGTACAGACGCACAATATGGCGCTCATAGTCCAGTACAGACGCACAATATGGCGCTCATAGTCCAGTACAGACGCACAATATGGCGCTCATAGTCCAGTACAGACGCACAATATGGCGCTCATAGTCCAGTACAGACGCACAATATGGCGCTCATAGTCCAGTACAGACGCACAATATGGCGCTCATAGTCCAGTACAGACGCACAATATGGCGCTCATAGTCCAGTACAGACGCACAATATGGCGCTCATAGTCCAGTACAGACACACAATATGGCGCTCATAGTCCAGTACAGACGCACAATATGGCGCTCATAGTCCAGTACAGACGCACAATATGGCGCTCATAGTCCAGTACAGACGCACAATATGGCGCTCATAGTCCAGTACAGACGCACAATATGGCGCTCATAGTCCAGTACAGACGCACAATATGGCGCTCATAGTCCAGTACAGACGCACAATATGGCGCTCATAGTCCAGTACAGACGCACAATATGGCGCTCATAGTCCAGTACAGACGCACAATATGGCGCTCATAGTCCAGTACAGACGCACAATATATCGCTCATAGTCCAGTACAGACACACAATATGGCGCTCATAGTCCAGTACAGACGCACAATATGGCGCTCATAGTCCAGTACAGACGCACAATATGGCGCTCATAGTCCAGTACAGACGCACAATATGGCGCTCATATTCCAGTACAGACGCACAATATGGCGCTCATAGTCCAGTACAGACGCACAATATGGCGCTCATATTCCAGTACAGACGCACAATATGGCGCTCATAGTCCAGTACAGACGCACAATATGGCGCTCATAGTCCAGTACAGACGCACAATATGGCGCTCATAGTCCAGTACAGACGCACAATATGGAGCTCATATTCCAGTACAGACGCACAATATGGCGCTCATAGTCCAGTACAGACGCACAATATGGCGCTCATATTCCAGTACAGACGCACAATATGGCGCTCATAGTCCAGTACAGACGCACAATATGGCGCTCATAGTCCAGTACAGACGCACAATATGGCGCTCATAGTCCAGTACAGACGCACAATATGGAGCTCATATTCCAGTACAGACGCACAATATGGCGCTCATAGTCCAGTACAGACGCACAATATGGCGCTCATAGTCCAGTACAGACGCACAATATGGCGCTCATAGTCCAGTACAGACGCACAATATGGCGCTCATAGTCCAGTACAGACGCACAATATAGCGCTCATAGTCCAGTACAGACGCACAATATGGCGCTCATAGTCCAGTACAGACGCACAATATGGCGCTCATAGTCCAGTACAGACGCACAATATGGCGCTCATAGTCCAGTACAGACGCACAATATGGCGCTCATAGTCCAGTACAGACGCACAATATGGCGCTCATAGTCCAGTACAGACGCACAATATGGCGCTCATAGTCCAGTACAGACGCACAATATGGCGCTCATAGTCCAGTACAGACGCACAATATGGCTCTCATAGTCCAGTACAGACGCACAATATGGCGCTCATAGTCCAGTACAGACGCACAATATGGCGCTCATAGTCCAGTACAGACGCACAATATGGCGCTCATAGTCCAGTACAGACGCACAATATAGCGCTCATAGTCCAGTACAGACGCACAATATGGCGCTCATAGTCCAGTACAGACGCACAATATGGCGCTCATAGTCCAGTACAGACGCACAATATGGCGCTCATAGTCCAGTACAGACGCACAATATGGCGCTCATAGTCCAGTACAGACGCACAATATAGCGCTCATAGTCCAGTACAGACGCACAATATGGCGCTCATAGTCCAGTACAGACGCACAATATGGCGCTCATAGTCCAGTACAGACGCACAATATGGCGCTCATAGTCCAGTACAGACACACAATATGGCGCTCATAGTCCAGTACAGACGCACAATATGGCGCTCATAGTCCAGTACAGACGCACATTATGGCGCTCATAGTCCAGTACAGACGCACAATATGGCGCTCATAGTCCAGTACAGACGCACAATATGGCGCTCATAGTCCAGTACAGACACACAATATGGCGCTCATAGTCCAGTACAGACGCACAATATGGCGCTCATAGTCCAGTACAGACGCACAATATGGCGCTCATAGTCCAGTACAGACGCACAATATGGCGCTCATAGTCCAGTACAGACGCACAATATGGCGCTCATAGTCCAGTACAGACGCACAATATGGCGCTCATAGTCCAGTACAGACGCACAATATGGCGCTCATAGTCCAGTACAGACACACAATATAGCGCTCATAGTCCAGTACAGACGCACAATATGGCTCTCATAGTCCAGTACAGACGCACAATATGGCGCTCATAGTCCAGTACAGACACACACTCCACCTCCTTGCGCCTTCACAGTTCTGCTGTGTGAATGTGTGACCTTGCATAAGGTGTTTGCTCTTATTAGGGCTTCTTCAGACAGGCGCATGTGCGAATATGTTTGTGGCTACGGAGCATATTAGCTCATAAACCTGTCAAAAGTCTTATTTTTTGGCAGTTCAAACTCTGCGCACAAGCAAAAAAAAAAGCAGGAAGACCGGCCCTGCCCCATCTTTTCTCATACATAGAAAGATAGGACAAGGCCGATTTTTCTCTCGCATAGTAATATCATGCGAGAAACACGGACATGAAAAATGAAACAATTGGAATCGATGGCTTCGCTTTGTAACGGTTTGCATGCATGGTTTTCGCGGCCGCCAAACTTGACAAAATCCCGGTTGTCTATTTAAGGCCTTACTTACGAAAGAAAACCGGCATTAGCATTTGGAAACCGGATCCTGCATTATACCGTATGCTGAAGCATGAAAACATGATCCATAATCAATCTTAGAGAATCCCCAGTTTATTAGCAGCATAGAAGAAAGTTTGCAGGGTGGCGGTTTATGACTTGGGCTCAAGGTGGCGGGATGAGACAATAGCTGATATCAAAGTAATTGTAAAGATTTATTCCTAATTAGCCGGCTACGGGGATGTTTTGAAAATGATTTTGGCTTACGAAACAGTGTAACAAATCTGAGGACCAAGCGGCAGCCCATTAAAGTAATAATGGTAACGTCTTGCAAGTCACTGAATGAAAGATTGTTAATGAAGATTTTTTCTTTCCTTTAGCCAGTCTGTTGTTTTGATATAGAAAATACACTTTGTGGTTCCTCACATAATTGATGGCCGCTTCTGGCATAAAGTACAGACTGCTATGGCAACGAAATGTAATTTAAGTATAAATCACTGCATAAGACATGTCGTACGGCCAGCACTGAAACACATTCATTATCAGGTATATTTCCATCATGTCCCAGTGCTGAGTAAAAGGAGACTTACTTTATATGTATTAGAAGCTACAGGATGCTGTACATCAGAGACTCAGAGAGGCCCCATCATTGGCCATGGCTACAGTGGAATTGCCTATCATCATAACTCCTTATTCGCCCCAAAATACCTTTTCATGAAAGGGGTTGTCCCGCGCCGAAACGGGTTTTTTTTTTTTCAACAGCCCCCCCGTTCGGCGCGAGACAACCCCGATGCAGGGGTTTAAAAAGCAAACCGCACAGTGCTTACCTGAATCCCCGCGCTCCGGTGACTTCTTACTTACCGGTTGATGATGGCCGCCGGGATCTTCTCCCTCGGTGGACCGCAGCTCTTCTGTGCGGTCCATTGCCGATTCCAGCCTCCTGATTGGCTGGAATCGGCACGTGACGGGGCGGAGCTACCAGGAGCCGCTCTCCGGCACGAGCGGCCCCATTCAGAAAAGAAGAAGACCCGGACTGCGCAAGCGCGTCTAATCTGGCGATTAGACGCTGAAAATTAGACGGCACCATGGAGACGAGGACGCCAGGAACGGAACAGGTAAGTGAAAAACTTCTTATAACTTCTGTATGGCTCATAATTAATGCACAATGTACATTACAAAGTGCATTAATATGGCCATACAGAAGTGTATACCCCCACTTGCTTTCGCGGGACAACCCCTTGAAGGTAACTATGGGGTCTTAAAGGGTTATTTCCATCTCGGGAATCCTATTTTAATGTGTTTAAAATCACAAAACACTACAGTTGCTTCTTTTCAAAATGTTCCGTTCTCCAGATATTGCAACTATTGATTCCCCTGCCCACTGGTTGTTTACTGCCCACTCCCGGGGAAATAGACCACCTATTCTATAGAAAGAAATGCAGAACACAGCGGTAGCAGGTGGCTGGGCCAAAGCTAATCCGTATGCGCTCCTGACATCCCATCTATCTGATTTAGAGGATAAAGCAGCACAAGTGCCGGCCTCCTTTGCTCCTCTGCTATCTTTCCATAGAAGAGGTGATCGATTTCCCTGGCATCAAGCAGTAAACAACTAGAGGGCACAGGAATGAATATCTGTAGTATCTGGAGAACGGAGCATTTTGGAAATAAACCTCTTCTGGGTGAGTGTAATTGTAATTTCGAATACATTGAAATAGGATTCCTGAGATGGAAATACCCCTTTAAGCTAGTTAGTTGTAACCATGGCATTACTTGCCACTAAGATCCCCATCAATCCTAAGAATAAGGGTTCTATGTCTCTCTTCCTCCTTGCTGCAGGCTCTCTGCACCCCCTTCAGTGAGGAGGAAATTGATTGGGTGGCAGTTGTGCACTGTGCTGCTCACATCACTTTTAATGCGACTGCCGGTGATCGCCAAGTATGAGTGTTTAGCTGTTTCCATCAGCACCAGGGGCGTAACTATAGAGGGTGCAGGGGATACGGTTGCCCCCGGGCCCAGGAGCCTTAGGGGGCCCATAAGGCCTCTCTTCGCCATATAGGTAACCCAGTACTATGAATAAAGCATTATAGTTGGGGGCCTTGTTACAGGTTTTGTATTGGGGCCCAGAAGCTTCAAGTTATGTCTCTGTACAGCATGGTTTAGGTATGGGTACGGGTACAGATACAAATAGAGGCGGGGGGCCTCAGCTCACGTTTTGCATCAGGGCCCCCGAGCCTTTAGTTACGCCCCTGATCAGCACCACTGAAATGAATGGAGTGGCAGCTGCCACAGCTCGATTCAATGTGGTCACTGCGAGTGGGTGCCAACAGGGCTGCAGTGAAGAGTAGACCCTCACCAATCAGACTTTTATATAGATGACAATGCTTGAACCATTCAAGACCAGCAGATCTATTCTTGACACCTGGTAGCTGTATTACTTGTTACTAAGCGATGGATGGACATACTGTCTTTTGCCAACTGCTTAGATACTTCTACTTAAAGTTTTAAACACTCAACAATTAGTAATTACATTGGGACAGTCCGCATTTTAACAGTTTCGATTTATTAATGTTGTCTTTATGGCAATCCTACTGCACTTTATAAGACGTCGTTTTTGCAAAGTTAATATGGACCATAAAATGCAACAATATTATTCCCATCTGTAATAGTTTCAGTAAAAGGAGGAGGTTTAGTAAAAACAGGCCTGCACACTCATACCCCTCAATCCTAGATGTTTTTTTTAAATTGGGGCAATGATTAAAGTTGTTTGAGTATCTTTCTTCAGGTAAATTTTACCAAAATTATACAATTGTCAGAATTAAACTTGGTAAATGTTTATTTTTAGTGCATCATAAAGGTAGCCTTATGCAAAAGTCTATGCCAGGAGGGAACCGGTGTGTTGGCCTTCTTGGATTTCAACATACCCAATCGTTCCTTCCGAGCGGAGATGAGCCTCAACCATCTGATAGCAGCTGAATGCCCTCATGTTTATGGTGGAATTGGGTGAGAAAGCCGCCAGTTGAATAAGCACTCGGCTAACTGCTATCTTATATGTACGGCCAGTTGTAGCGTTTGATGTTTGACGGCTCATATATGATTTTCTTTGTTTCTACATTATATTCATTTATGTAATCAACGCAATTAGCTGTGGCTAATTAGATCTAATACTGGTAATGCCTGTTACCTGTACTGTTGTGGTTACATATCTAGTCATTCCGTTATTCCCCAAATGCACCAAGGTCTACGTGCTTTCTGGATGAAAAACGAAGCAACAAAGCAGTTGTACTGATAGAATCAGAGACTCTTTCTAGTTGTAGATTGTGATTACACATTGTTCACAGTTAATTTAATGCGTTTCTGTGAAAACCACATGGTATGTAATCTAATTAAACAAATGTGATTCAAATGCAATTAAAGTTATTAATGCGTACGGAACTGTGAAAATATGAGTTTGCTTTAGTAGGATTATAATTAAGGCTTAAGTTTTTCAAGGCTTATTAGTTTCATTTATCAGAATGTGTGATATTTTGGCTACTTTATGCCTGAAATTAAAGGTTCTCTTAAACATATGCACGGTAAGATTAGTTATTGTATTTTAGATCTTTATTTTGTTTTTACATTTAACAACTATCATTTTAAAAATCGCTTCCCACGCTATCCGTCATCATACGTTTCCTGATGTCTGACAATATTGCTCTATAGGGGTCACAGGGGCTTTTTATTGTAAATGGTACCCATACATTTGCATGGTTTGGCTATTTTTACTTCGAGTTAAAAAAAAAAACGCAGCATGGCTGTCCAGTTTTTAGACGTGAATAGCATATGTCAGTGTGCAATCTCCCGCACATCGGACTGCACTCAGACGGGATGTCCTGAGGCTGTGCGGTTTGAGGCTGAGAATCTCGGGGGCAGCCTTTTAGCCGTCCATATGTATGTACCCTAATTTGAACTTCAGGGCAGCCATTAAAGCAAAATATATTGCAATTAGCAACAATGTTTCTAAAGAGTTCACGTCCTCCATCTAGTGAGGTGCTTGCTCATAGTCAAGATCACTCCTTCTCAATATCTCCGCTGACCACACTATTTCTTCCCCAACGTTTTAGACTACTGCTTCTCTAACTTTTCCTTCTCTAGCTTTTCTTATGACCCAGACCAGATTTTTTCTGGATCTCTTGTGGGCCAGAACTCTTCTTTGCCAACTCTTTAACAGTATGTGATCTCACAAGTTATAGTACAAATAACTTGTTATCAGCAGGTGTAGATCCAGTGTGCCATGCACAGGTTTGGTTTTTTGTCAAATCCAGAGGTGATACTTGAGGTACTTAGGTCTTCAACCTTTAACCCCACAAATTGGCATGTGGGCTCTATTGCAGGGTCCACAGGCTGATACTTTAAAAGTGGTCCGTGTACCATAGAAGCTGAGGCTGCTATAAACCTAGGCAAGGTACCGGAGGGTGTGAACAGGAGCATAATCAGAGAGTCTGCGGCAGAACTGCAGAACATCAAACAAGCTGGAGGTTGGGACACATGAAATAGGTTCAGCATGATATATTAGGCCATAGGTTTGAACAGGCAGCAGATGAAAGTGTGAGCTGGACCAAAATACCACAAACTCTGGGATCTTCCATTGGAGTAAAATACCTGGTATAGCCAAGGGTATGACATGATTGGCAGGGGAATAATTAGTGAAGTGACCTTTTAAATTTTGCGATCCTTGTGAGCAGACTGCTGTCAATATCAGGCAGGGGGTCTGCTGAAAAGAGAAGCAGGATGAGTGACACGGGCATTGAGAGAGGTATGCTGGTGGTTGTGGCTGCAATCTATAGCATAACTCATTTCCTAGCTCACCTGGAGGCCTGCTTACATGTGTTCTGTTCTTTATTTTGGCTACATCAGTTTTTCTCCAGCTCTGTGCACTAGGATACTCCTTAATCTCTGCTATGTGCCAGACCCCCCTGCTATGTGCCGGACCCCCTGCTATGTGCCAGACCCCCTGCTATGTGCCGGACCCCCTGCTATGTGCCGGACCCCCGTGCTATGTGCCGGACCCCCCTGCTATGTGTCGGACCTCCCTGCTATGTGCCGGACCCCCCTGCCATGTGCCGGACCCCCCTGCCATGTGCCGGACCCCCTGCTATGTGCCAGACCCCCTGCTATGTGCCGGACCCCCTGCTATGTGCCGGACCCCCGTGCTATGTGCCGGACCCCCCTGCTATGTGTCGGACCCCCCTGCTATGTGTCGGACCCCCCTGCCATGTGCCGGACCTCCCTGCCATGTGCCGGACCCCCCTGCCATGTGCCGGACTCCCCTGCTATGTGCCGGACTCCCCTGCTATGTGCCGGACTCCCCTGCTATGTGCCGGACTCCCCTGCTATGTACCGGACTCCCCTGCTATGTGCCTAGCTGCTCTTTAAGAAATCTGTTGAAAAGCACAATGCAGTGAAGATTTTCTCATTTTGAAGAGGCTGAAAGAGAACAAGGATAGTTGCCATTTTTATTTCGGATAACCCAGTCATCAAGTTTAGAGCATTTTATTATAAAATACAAACCATGTCTGTCTTTTGATAGTGAACTAAAACGGCATGGCTATGTCCTGGATAACTAACGGACAATCTCTGTGGTTTAAATCTTCAGCCATCTAATGGAAATCTGAACTTAACACAACAGCTGTCACACTGTGTGAATCACAGACAAAGTAGGGAGTGGGGGACGTAAATTAGTTTGTCAACACTTAACACCTTAAGCTGGTCAAAGGCACTGAAATACTGCATCCGATATCCTGCAACTGGCCTCTTATCACATTGTGCTTACTCTCAGAGGAACCTTCATACTGAGGCCTTATTAAATGTCCAGATGGCCACTGAGTCTGCCGCCTGAACCGGCTGAATCTCCTGATTTTTTTGTGACATAGGTTGCATATTACCAATGCTTGAAACAAAATCAAAACTGCATATTTTCTTTCTGCAATTTTGATTTAGATCATTAGCCAAAAATCAGTTCTCATCAGTTCCAGATGGTTGAACTAGTTGATTTTCATTCAGGATCGGGAGGGGAATTTTTCTTTCAGGGCAGATTGACTTGCAGCTTATGGGTTTCGTTATGGCTGGTTTTTAACCTTAAACCCCCAGGAAGGAGGTATGGACCTTCTCACAGGGAATCCACAGGTCATTAGTTTCCATACTTTCAGACTGCAGGCACAAATTCTCAGTACCAGGCAAATACATGAGCACAGGTCACGGCAACGATGTATAAAATCCAGCACCCATCAATAGGAAATTCTAAAACTTTATTGTCAGATTAAAACTGGTGGTCGGTGGAGCTGCTTACGCAATTCCACTAACACCTGCTTTTACCCATAGCTGAGGCTAGGTGAACATCATTCAACAACATGATTCCATGGGTCATTCCTGTCTGCTTTTCAAAGCATGTCAGGACCTCCTTGTAATTTGTAGCAATTACAAGTAGCTTGCCGTCCTGCAGGAATATTGGCCCATGCAATTGATTAAAACACCTAGTGGAATCCATACCGCAACGAACAGCTCCATTCTCTGAAGGCCAAAGGTGGTCCAGAACATTACTAAATGGGGACTCTAATAAAGTGGCCATTCAGTATAGATGAACTGTTGGCTATCCCACTGAGTTACAATGTGTTTAGTGTATCGGCAGTCTCATTACATATGATGTTTAATACCGGGGGAGGCAAACAAAAGACGTGACCATAAAAATGGTGTCTAATTTGCTCCTGAGAGCGGGCATCCAAGGGTGTCTACCAGTTTGCCATACATTAAGATTAAATTACAGATTATTGCTTATGGCACTTTTAAACATGTTAAAAGTAAGTACTGAGGCACTAGGAATATATGCAGAATTAATAATACCGTAGCAAGTCACTTTCCGAAATATTTCATCGAGAATATGCTGGCAAAATAATAAACAGGCCCACCAGAGGAAAAATAGTATTTAGGCAATTATTATGATTTTGGTTATTCTAAAATAAAAGCAGATAATCCAAAACTTAATGTAGACATAACATCTTAAATGGTGTAATAACCAACATGCCCAGTTACTTACAGTTTTAATGTTATATTAACCCCCCCACACACACACACCACCACCACCTCCCCACAAACAGAAGTATCTCTATTTACCTCTACTCTTCCTTAATCAGACCTCATCGGGAATACTGTGACCAGTTCTGGGCACCCCACTTTAAAAAAAAAGACATCGACAAGCTGGAGCAAGTTCAGACAAGAGTTACCAAGATGGTGAGCGGTCTGCAAATCATGCCCTATGAGGAACGGTTAAAGGATCTGGGAATGTTTAGCTTGCAGAAGAGAAGGCTGAGAGGAGATTTAAGAGCGGTCTACAAATATCTGAAGGGCTGTCACAGTGCAGAGGGATCAGCCCTATTGTCATCTGCACAAGGAAAGACTAGAAGCAATGGGATGAAACAGAAAGGAAGGAGACACAGATTAGATATTAGACAGTGAGGGGGATCAATGAGTGGAACAGGTTACCATGGGAGGTGGTCAGTTCTCCTTCAATGGAAGTGTTCAAACAAGGCTGGACAGACATCTGTCTGGGATGATTTAGTGAATCCTGCACTAAGCAGGGGGTGGAACCAATGACCATGGAGGACCTTTCCAACTATATGATTCTATGATTAGTTATCTGAGTTTACTTCCAGAAATTGTCAACTGGGTTGCACAAGATCTTAATAAAAACTGTTCTATCAATCATATAAATTACCTTTTCCACTAAAACAAAAACTGAGTAAATATTTGATATTTTGCTAAAGAATGCTGATGATCTTGAACAAAATTCAAACCAGAGATATTCTTCTTTGCCAATAATGCTTAATTGTAAGTTTATTGCTACTATTCATGTTAAAACCGAAGTCTCAATTAGAAATCCCCTGCCGATAAGCTCCATTACTGCATATGGAAAATATTAAAGAGTAGTGATGAGCGAACTTTTAAAAAGGCTAGTTCACACAACTTTTACAAAAAGTTTGATTCTATCCAAATTAGTTCAACCCAAACCAGAAGTTCACCAAAAGACATAAAACAGGCAAATAACACTGTCCAAGAGCTGTGAAAGCCCAGTATAACTTTCCAACAGTGTTCTAGAGTGTTTTATGGCAACTAGTGTTATACACCAGTGTTTAGGGCTAGTGTTGAGTCAACCAAACCAGTAGAATCCTGTATTGGGAAGAACTTTGCCAAAAACTTGGTTTGGGTTTGTGTCAAACCGAACTTTTAGCAAAGTTTAACCTGAAACAGGGTTCTTCTGGTTCTGTTTGCTTAACACTAATAAAGAATAATCCTGGTCTTCCCTTTTAGCCAGTGCAAAGAACTGCTAAAAAGAGTAATTTCTCTTCTGGAAGGTTAGGCCTCTTGTCCACAGGCGTAGCAATATCTCGCGACAGATGTGGGGGAGCGCTGACAGAGAATCGCGGCTAATTGCAGCATGCTGCGATTTAAATCCTGCAAGCAGCAAATCGCTATGATTCTTCACTCATGGACAGCGGGGCTGCGCTTTTCATAATAGTCTATGGAAAGCGTTCACTGCGTTTCCCGCGGCCAGATTATCACCACAGAAAACGCAGTGAAAAATCGCCCATGGACAGGCAGCCTTAAGCAATCATTTATTATATGGACTTTTCTTGGGTGATATCAGCTGTTCGCCAACCATTTTTAAGGCTGCACCTGCAATAATCTGCTGATTGTATTTCGACCTTATTTAATATAGATTTTGTCTTGATGAATTTGGTTGCCCAAATGTAAAGATTTACTTAAAATGTTAAGTGAAAGGGATTTTCTGGGACTCAACTATTGACTTACTCTCAGGATAGATCATGAATAGTTGATTGGTAGGGGTACACCACTCAGGCTCCCTGCTAATCAGCTGATTGAAGAAGCCATGGAGCTTTGGTGAGCACTGCAGCCTTTTCTCTGGTATGAGATGTCACGGTCATTGGTCACTTGGCCTGAGAGCAGCTCAGTCCCATTCAAGTGAATAGGATTGAACTACAATAACATAAAGTATGGACTGAAGTGACAAAAGTGCAAATCCAAGCACTGCTGTCACTTCAGTCTGCATCGTTGAGGATCCTGAGTGACGGGCCCCAGCTGATCAACTATTGATAACCACTCTGGATGATTCCTATAGACGAAAGGCAGAGCTAGGGTAGACCTAGAAACCTGCTCACCTTGATCTGTTGTGCTGTGTGCATAACAAACAATAATGCAATAAACAGTGCCAGTGATTTCTACATGCAAATACAACTAAATGTTTATGTTTGACAGACATTTGTACACAAAGTACAGTCAATCTGTGCAGCATCTGCTCTGCCAGGACCTTCCAGCCATCTCCCCCATGCTGTGCACAGAGGCTGTTAGGCATGGCTGGCCATGGCAACATGTGATCCATGCAGTAGCACAGGGTGTTGGTCAACAGCTTGTAGGCTAGATACTAGGAGGATGTAGTCTGGGGGTGATTGCCCCTCTTAAGTCCACAGACCAGATGATATTACTTCTCTGTGTGGCAGCGTCTTCTGAAGCTCCATGACTCATCCTCCTGGCTCTGTCTCCTGAGACAGCCAATCATAACACTATTGCTTACCTCTGCCGCTGTATTTATGCATACCTCCCAACTTTTAAGCAACAGTACCAAACAAGAGTCACAGTGCAGCATAAAGTATTACTAGAATAATTCTACACCATTTCGCACACACTGGTGACAGTGGCATCTCCCCTCCCTCCCCCCACTCTCACAGGTGGCAACAACATTTTAAACCCTAATCATCCCCCTTCAACTGGCATTATCCCCCTTCACCCTGTTAGATGTGGACGGAAACATGCAGGCTCCTCTCTTACCTCAACTGCAGACTGATGGTGATTGAAGGGCCTGTGGTGGTCATGTTATTGTGATGTTGTAGTGACCTAGAGTGGCACTACAGTATAGAAGTACTTAGCTGCAAGTGAAGGAGTGACTGTTCTAACTAGCAGCTCATTCAGAAAAGGGTAGTTATGATTTCATTTAATAAGATGATGGAGTCAGGATAGGGAACTAAATAGTTAAGTCAGCTTGGTCCTTTCACTGTCATAGATTACGTAGCTGGAGCTGAGCTGAGACAAGCCCCTGAGTGGAGGAAAAAGAGGGGAATTTGCGGTTCCTCTCATTTGTAGGGTAGGAGAGAATTTAAAAAAGTGTTAGAAGGGAGATCGTAGAGGAGTCAGTGGAGGTGCAAGGAGACAGGAATGTTTGCAGCCAAAAGAAGCCATTTTCCCTGGCTTCCCCTTTCTGTCCTGTAATAAGAGGCACTTTACTGATGCTTTCAAGCAACCCTGTGCCGTAACTGCTAATCAATCATCCAGGATGCTGAGAGAAACTAGCTGAAACCCTTGCAAGTTGTTCCTTTCCTCCATGCTTGCCATAAATAGTCAAAGAATCACAGAATGCAGAGAATCTCCATATAACTAATTGAGTGAATACTGGGGAACTTAAGCTCACTATCAGGAATGGCAAATTACTATTAGTCATATGATAGGGATTGTTGTCATTCATAGTCAGTTTTCTCCATAGTTCCTCTTATCTCAGATGCTGCCTCCCCAGGGCTTGTGTATTCATGTATCAAGTGTTCAACTGTGTATATAAAAGTTTTACTGTGTAATATTCTTGCAGACTTCCACATTCCAAAAGTAAATAGTGTGCCTAAAGTTTACTCAAATATGTGTGTTAGTATTATTTCTCTACGAGATCTTCGAAAACAGGCACTGGTGTCACGTTCAGTTAATTCCATTAGTCGTCGATATCGTGTTATCTACCTTCATCTGTGCACAAGATTACACAGAGAACGCTGCACTCACCATGATATGACTCCTCAGCCACTCCTCAGAAACCTCCCAGAGAGTGCAGGCCTCTTCCTGCTTCTCGCACGTTGCAATGTCATTGCAGGTCCTTAATTCACAGCAGCCTCAGAAACTGCCCTTATAATATGGGGCAGTATTATCAGTGCAGTGATAATAATCAGTTCAGGCCTAGGGCATGACATGCCTTCTGCTACCCGGGATTGCGGGACAGTGTCCCAAATCTGGCACTGTCCCTTAGAAGCAGAGACAGTTGGGAGGCCTGATTTATGTACTAAATGGGGCTATGGTGTCATATTTAAACTTGGACCTTGGTTCTAGGGCTGCATTTCTATTATGAGCTTGGCAATGTGGCTGAATTTATGTTATGAGTTTGGTTCGGGTGCTGTATTGTCTGCTGTGAGCTTGGATCTGGTATCGTATCAATGCACTGAGTTTGGTTCTGGTTTAGTATTTTTTCTTTGAGCTGTTCTGGTGTGGATATGCTGCTGTCTTGCCTTCTTCAAAGCAAGCTACCTGTCAGTGAACAATATATTATTTTTTGCTTATGATGGGGGAGGCAATCAAACCTTCAATAAGAAGCCTTATCAGGGAGCGACAAACAAACTCAACTTTAGTAAAGCAAAATTTGATGAGCTTAGAACTACTATCAGTAACATTAAATGGGACAACATCCTCAAAAATGCCAGTACGGAGGACAAATGGGAGAAGTTCAAAAGGATCCTAATCACTTCATGTGAACAGTTCATTCCCTTTAAAAATAAAAGAATCTCAACCAAAAGGAAACCAATGTGGCTCAACAAGATGGTAAGAGTGTCAATAAATGAAAAAAAAAAAACGTTCAAACTACTAAAGCAAGAAGGCAGCGAAGAAGCACTAAAATCGTACAGGGAAAAAAACAAAATATGCAAAGATACGATCAAAATTGCCAAGGAGGAGGCGGAAAGACGGATCGCAAAAGAGAGCAAAAACAACCCAAAACTATTTTTCAACTATATTAACAGCAAAAGGATTTGCAGGGAGAGCGATGGCCCTTTAACAAATAATGCAGGGGAAATCATTGAAGATGATGGAGGGAAGGCAAATCTACTAAATAGTTTCTTTTCAAGCGTATTCAATAACGAAAAGGAAATACCACACGAGATACAGGGGAATAAAATAAACCCCTCACAAAATATGTCATACCTAACGCAGGTGGAAGTGCGGAACAGGTTAAAGAAGATTAAAATCGATAAATCGCCAGGCCCAGATGGAATACACCCAAGGATACTAAGGGAACTAAGTGATGAGTTAGCTAGGCCGCTATACCTAATATTTCTAGACACTATCAAGACCGGTGTTGTACCATTGGATTGGCGCATTGCTAACGTGGTTCCAATTTATAAAAAGGGGACCAAAAGTGAGCCTGGTAACTACAGGCCAGTAAGTCTCACTTCAGTAACGGGAAAAATTTTCGAGGGGATTCTGAGAGATGCCATCGATGAGCACCTCAAGAAGAACAAGGGAATAACTCCTCACCAGCATGGATTCATGAAGGGTCGCTCATGTCAGACAAATCTGATCAGTTTCTACGATGAAGTAAGCTCTAAGCTGGACCTGGGGGAGTCTATGGATCTCGTATATCTGGACTTCTCTAAAGCGTTTGACACCGTGCCACATAATAGGCTAATATACAAAATGAGACAGCTTGGATTGGGTGAAAACGTGTGTAATTGGGTTAAAAATTGGCTTAATGATAGAAAGCAGAGGGAGGTAATAAATGGCTCATACTCCGATTGGGCCACAGTCACTAGTGGGGTGCCACAAGGTTCAGTATTGGGCCCCATTCTGTTCAATATATTTATCAACGACCTGATAGAGGGACTGCATAGTAAAATATCAATATTTGCAGATGACACAAAATTATACAATATACTCAATGCAACGAAGGACAAGGTACGGCTACAAACGGACCTAAATAAGCTGGGGGCTTGGGCAGAAAAATGGCAAATGAAGTTCAATGTTGATAAATGTAAGGTTCTGCACATGGGCAGCAAGAATGGATGTCACCAATATTCACTTAATGGGGCACTGCTAGGGAAAAGTGAGATGGAAAAAGACCTGGGGGTACTAGTGGACTATAGACTAAACTGGAGTAACCAATGCCAATCAGCTGCTGCAAAGGCAAATAAAGTTTTGGGATGCATTAAAAGAGGTATAGGGGCGAAGGACGAGAACATTATCCTTCTACTATATAAGGCACTTGTCATGCCCCACATGGAATACTGTGTACAGTTCTGGTCACCAGTGCTCAGGAAAGATGTTACGGTATTGGAGGGGGTTCAAAGAAGGGCAACTAAACTAATACATGGAATGACGGGACTGGAATACCCAGAGAGGCTATCCAAATTGGGACTATTTACTCTAGAAAAAAGAAGGTTAAGAGGCGACCAAATAACCATGTATAAGTACATGAAGGGGACAATACAAGGATCTCTCCCAGGATCTGTTTATACCCAGGACTGCAATGGTAACAAGAGAGCATCCGCTACGTTTAGAGGAAAGCAGGTTTCATCACCAACATAGAAAGGGATTCTTTACTGTTAGAGCAGCTAGACTGTGGAACTCTGTGCCTGAGGAAGTAGTGATGGCAAAATCCTTAGAGGAGTTTAAAATGGGACTTGATGCCTTTCTGGAGAGGAAGGATATTATAAGCTATAAATCTAAGATTATTTGTTAATCCGGGTATACAGGTAGGTAGGAACTATTAGGGGTTGATCCAGGGAACAGTCAGATTGCCATTAGGGAGTCGGGAAGGAATTTTTTCCCCAAAAGGGCTAATTGGCTTCTGCTCTTGGTTTTTTTTTTGCCTTCCTCTGGATCAACAAAACAGGAGGCTAGACAGGCTGGACTGGATGGACATTGTCTTCATTCAGCCTTACGAACTATGTTACTATGTTACTATGTAACGCTGGCATTGCTCAAGACTCTCTTGTCTTCTATACGCTGATGGAGCAGATCCTTCCCCAGGAACTCAGCCAAAGGGGGTAAGGCTGTTTTTGACATTATGCAGGGGTACTGTGGCTGACTTAGTTATGACATACTCTGGCTTTAATATATTACTGTGTCTCTACCATATCGAATGAATATTACCCATCGAAAATATACAACAAAAAATACATTTTATCCCCTTTTATACCTCAAAATAGACCTCTAGTTTGTTCCAAAAACACAGGAATTTCACTAGTGAACTTGCTGCTTGTTTCCTGTAATATATTGTATATACTGAATAGAAGTCACCTGCATATCCAGGATTTTAGACAGATATTAAATCTATATATATAAAATTGAATGTATGTCTGTCTGTGTGTGTGTCTGTCTGTTTGTCCTTTATGCGCTACTACTACACCATTCATCCGATCGCCATGAAACTTTGGGAAGTTGTTGAGTACACTCCTGGGAAGATTATAGGCATAGTACATTTATGCTATGATAAATGGCGCGTGTGCGAGCGTCGTCGACAGTTACGCCCCCCCACGTAGATCGTTCGATTTCCATCATTGCCACTAATTCTCTCACTTCCCGATATTGTAGAAACATGAAATTTGCCACGAGCATTGATTATGTCATAAATAGGAAAAATTAATGGGTCCCGACTCGATTATTCAATTTTAAGCGCCAAAGAATTAGCGTCCAAATTTTACGTACGGAATCTAATTTTCTCGCTTCCCAATGTCATAGAAACTTGAAATTTGGCACAAGCATTGATTATGTCATAAATAGGAACATTTAATGGGTCCCAGCTCTATTATTCAATTCTAAGTGCCAAAGAATTAGCGTCCAAATTTTACGTACGGAATCTAATTCTCTCACTTCCTGATGTCATCTATATATATAAAAAGGAATGTATGTCTGTCTGTCTGTCCTTTTTGCGCTACTACACCATTCATCTAATCGCCATGAAACTTTGGGAAGTTGTTGAGTACACTCCTGGGAAGATTACTGGCATAGTACACCTATCCTGCGAGCATCGTGGACAGTTATGCCCCCCAGACAAAGATCGTTTGATTTCCATCTCAAGCACAAAAGCAAAAGGCATTACGAGCAACGGGATGAGTGTTCAACTACAAAATGATGCATCCGCCGAACGTTCCGCAAGGCAATTGCTGGATATTGAGAATGCTGAGGTAAAATGAAAGCTGTGTTGTGATTGGTTGCAATTTCTTATACTGCTGAGGTAACATGAAAGCTGTGCTGTGATTGGTTGCTATATATTATACTGCTGAGGTAACATGAAAGCTGCTGTGCTGTGATTGATTGTTATATATTATACCGCTGAGGTAACTTGAAAGCTGCTATCTAGATATATAAAAACGAATGTATCTATGTCTGTCTTCGCAGCAACGCGCGACGGGTACGCTAGTAAGTGTAAAACTTTCCTCATATTACTTTGAGGTTCGTTTTAAAGGTGTTATTGCTATATTTCTATAGAAGCAGCACCTGCCAATGTAAGCATTAGTATAATCCATATTATAGTTGCAATATACTAACCTCTATGCTATTTCTTTGGAATATTACCAGGAATAGCTAGTTTATCTTAAAAGAGGGAAGTAGCATTGAAAAGCAGGAGGCTGTATAATAGGCTTCCAGCAGTCAGTATACCTTGCCATTGACCTAGTTCTTATCTAGCAAGTACTGGATCTTAAAAATAAACATTGCCCCCTGCTCCTCTGACATCCATCTCATGGGCATTCTCAGCTACCGTCTACACTGAGCATACAGTGAGAAAGGCCAAATTAGTTATTATAAATCATTTATTTAGGTTCATATTGCCCTCTAGCTAAAAAAGCAAAATGTCATTTTTATTTTAGTGTGCTGTTGTAATGTGAAAAGTTGTAGGACTTACTTGTAGCGATGACACTTCTCCGTACTGGTATATTAATAATGGAAGATCACAGCTATTCATGTTTAATATAACATGTCTTTTCACTACACAAGTTCTGGACTTCACGCCTGATAAGTCAAAGCATCTTTATTACAGATGAGCGAACGTACTCGTCCGAGCTTGATACTCGTTCGAGTATTAGCGTGTTCGAGATGCTCGTTACTCGTGACGAGTACCACGTGATGTTCGAATTACTTTCACTTTCATCTCTGAGACGTTAGCGCGCTTTTCTGGCCAATAGAAATACAGGGAAGGCATTACAACTTCCCCCTGCGACGTTCAAGCCCTATACCACCCCCCTGCAGTGAGTGGCTGGCGAGATCAGGTGTCACCCGAGTATATAAATCAGCCCCTCCCGCGGCTCACAACAGATGCATTCTGACATAGAGGAGGGAAAGTGCTGTTGGTGCCGGAGCTGCTATAGGGAGAGTGTTAGGAGTATTTTAGGCTTCAAGAACCCCAACGGTCCTTCTTAGGGCCACATCTAACCGTGTGCAGTAGTGTGGAGGCTGCTTTTTGCAGTGTTGCACTTTTTTTTTTTTTTTGTATATCGGCCGTGCAGAGCATTGCGCCCTGCAGTAATTATACATACTCCAGGGCCAGTAGTGGTGGTGAGGCAGGGACAGAAGACATATATTTATTGAATATAGGCAGTGGGCCTTTCCAAAAACATTTGGGGAAAAAAATCTATTTGGGCTGCCTGTGACTGTCCTCAGTGTACTGGGTCTGTGCTGGGTGTAGTTGTCCTCCTAATTCATACGCAACCAGCTAAGTGTTACAGCAGGCTTGCGCAAAATTATTTCCTGGCTCTGTGTTGGCTGTTACATCACATTCCAGTCCACAGTGCAACAGTCTGCAGTTATTTTACATACTCCAGGGCCAGTAGTGGTGACGCAGGGATAGAAGACATATTTATTGAATATAGGCAGTGGGCCTTTCCAAAAACATTTGGGGAAAATAATCTATTTGGGCTGCCTGTGACTGTCCTCAGTGTACTGGGTCTGTGCTGGGTGTAGTTGTCCTCCTAATTCATACGCAGCCAGCGAAGTGTTACAGCAGGCTTGCGCAAAATTATTTCCTGGCTCTGCTGTGCGTTCGGTAAGCGAAGTCAGCCTCCAACCACAGGCCAATAAGCGGCACATTTAATTACAGCGTTCTGTTTCTGCACTACTGGTAATACACCATGCTGAGGGGTAGGGGTAGGCCTAGAGGACGTGGACGCGGGCGAGGACGCGGAGGCCCAAGTCAGGGTGTGGGCACAGGCCGAGCCAGTGCGGTGGCCAGGGGCAGAGGCAGGGCCAGACCGAATAATCCACCAACTGTTTCCCAAAGCGCCCCCTCGTGCTATGCCACCCTGCAGAGGTCAAGGTGCTCTACGGTGTGGCAGTTTTTCACAGAGACGCCTGACGACCGACGAACAGTGGTGTGCAACCTTTGTCGCGCCAAGATCAGCTGGGGAGCCACCACCACCAGCATGCGCAGGCATATGATGGCCAAGCACCCCACAAGGTGGGACGAAGGCCGTTCACCGCCTCCGGTTTGCACCACTGCCTCTCCCCCTGTGCCCCAACCTGCCACTGAGATCCAATCCCCTCTGAGGACACAGGCACTACCGTCTCCTGGCCAGCACCCACACCCTCACCTCCGCTGTCCTCGGCCCCATCCAGCAATGTCTCTCAGCGCAGCGTCCAGACGTCGCTAGCGCCACTGTTTGAGCGCAAGCGCAAGTACGCCGCCACGCACCCGCACGCTCAAGCGTTACGCGTGCACATTGCCAAATTGATCAGCCTGGAGATGCTGCCGTATAGGCTTGTGGAAACGGAGGCTTTCAAAAGCATGATGGCGGCGGCGGCCCCGCGCTACTCGGTTCCCAGTTCCCACTACTTTTCCCGATGTGCCGTCCCAGCCCTGCACGACCACGTCTCCCGCAACATTGTACGCGCCCTCACCAACGCGGTTACTGCCAAGGTCCACTTAACAACGGACACGTGGACAAGCACAGGCGGGCAGAGCCACTATGTCTCCCTGACGGCACATTGGGTGAATTTAGTGGAGGCTGGGACAGAGTCAGAGCCTGGGACCGCTCACGTCCTACCCACCCCCAGAATTGCGGGCCCCAGCTCGGTGCTGGTATCTGTGGCGGTGTATGCTGCCTCCACTAAACCACCCTCCTCCTCCAACGCAACCTCTGTCTCGCAATCAAGATGTGTAAGCAGCAGCAGCACGTCGCCAGCAGTCGGTGTCGCGCGGCGTGGCAGCACAGCGGTGGGCAAGTGTCAGCAGGCCGTGCTGAAACTACTCAGCTTAGGAGAGAAGAGGCACACGGCCCACGAACTGCTGCAGGGTCTGACAGAGCAGATCGACCGCTGACTTGCGCCGCTGAGCCTCCAACTGGGCATGGTCATGTGTGACAACGGCCGTAACCTGATGGAGGCTCTGCAGCTCGGCAGCCTCACGCACGTGCCATGCCTGGCCCATGTCTTTAATTTGGTGGTTCAGCGCTTTTCTGAAAAGCTACCCACACTTGTCATACCTGCTCGGAAAGCTGCGCCGGGTCAGCGCACATTTCCGCAAGTCCAAGACGGACGCTGCCACCCTGCGGACCCTGCAACATCGGTTTAATCTGCCAGTGCACCGACTGCTGTGCGACGTGCCCACACGGTGGAAGTCTACGCTCCACATGTTGGCCAGGCTCTATGAGCAGCATAGAGCTATAGTGGAATACCAACTCCAACATGGGCGGCGTAGTGGGAGTCAGCCTCCTCAATTCTTTACAGAAGAGTGGGCCTAGTTGGCAGACAACTGCCAGGTCCTTGGAAACTTTGAAGAGTCTACCCAGATGGTGAGCAGGGATGCTGCAATCATTAGCGTCACCATTCCTCTGCTATGCCTCTTGAGAAGTTCCCTGCAAAGCATAAAGGCAGACGCTTTGCACTCGGAAACGGAGGCGTGGGAAGACAGTATGTCGCTGGATAGTCAGAGCACCCTCATGTCTATATCTCAGCGCGTTGAGGAGGAGGAGGAGGAGGGGGAGGAGCATGAGGAGGAGGGGGAAGACACAGCTTGGGCCACTGCTGAGGGTACACATGCTGCTTGTCTGTCATCCTTTCAGCGTGTATGGCCGGAGGAGGAGGAGGAGGAGGATCCTGAAAGTCATCTTCCTAGTGAGGACAGCCATGTGTTGCGTACAGGTACCCTGGCACACATGGCTGACTTCATGTTAGGATGCCTTTCTCGTGACCCTCGCGTTACACGCATTCTGGCCACTACGGATTACTGGGTGTACACACTGCTCGACCCACGGTATAAGGAGAACCATTCCACTCTCATTCCCGAAGAGGAAAGGGGTTCGAGAGTGATGCTATACCACAGGACCCTGGTGGACAAGCTGATGCTAAAATTCCCATCCGACAGCGCTAGTGGCAGAAGGCGCAGTTCCGAGGGCCAGGTAGCAGGGGAGGCGCGGAGATCAGGCAGCATGTACAGCGCAGGCAGGGGAACACTCTCTAAGGCCTTTGACAGCTTTCTGGCTCCCCAGCAAGACTGTGTCACCGCTCCCCAGTCAAGGCTGAGTCGGCGGGAGCACTGTAAAAGGATGGTGAGGGAGTACGTAGCCGATCGCACGACCGTCCTCGGTGACGCCTCTGCTCCCTGCAACTACTGGGTGTCGAAGCTGGACACGTGGCCTGAACTCTCGCTTTATGCCCTGGAGGTGCTTGCTTGTCCTGCGGCTAGCGTCTTGTCAGAGAGGGTGTTTAGTGCGGCTGGGGGAATCATCACGGATAAGCGTACCCGCCTGTCAACCGACAGTGCCGACAGGCTTACACTCATCAAGATGAACAAAGCCTGGATTTCCCCAGACTTCTCTTCTCCACCAGCGGACAGCAGCGATACCTAAGCAATACGTAGGCTGCACCCGCGGATGGAAGCATCGTTCTCTATCACTATCAAAAACGTGGACCTTTTAGCTTCATCAATCTGTGTATAATATTCCTCCTCCTGCTCCTCCTCCTGAAACCTCACATAATCACGCCGAACGGGCAATTTTTCTTAGGCCCACAAGGCTCAGTCATATAATTTTTCTAAACAATTTTTATACGTTTCAATGCTCATTAAAGCGTTGAAACTTGCACCTGAACCAATTTTTATTTTAACTGGGCCGCCTACAGGCCTAGTTACCAATTAAGCCACATTAACCAAAGCGATTAATTGGTTTCACCTGCCCTCTTGGTTGGGCATGGGCAATTTTTCTGAGGTACATTAGTACTGTTGCTACACCAATTTTTTGGGGCCCTCGCCTACAGTGTAATCCAATTAATTTTTTGCCCACCTGCATTAAAGCTGATGTTACATCAGCTGTGTTGGGCACTGCAATGGGATATATTTATGTACCGCCGGTGGGTTCCAGGGAGCCACCCATGCTGTCGGTCCACACGGAGTTGTAACTGCATGTCTCCACTTCTAAAGAACCCCAGTCTGACTGGGGCATGCAGTGTGGGCCGAAGCCCACCTGCATTTAATCGGACGTTACCTTAGCTGTGATGGGCACTGCAATGGGATACATTAATGTACAGCCGGTGGGTTCCAGGGAGCCACCCATGCTGTGGGTGCACACGGAATTCCCATTGTGGAGTTGTACCTGCCTGTGACTATTTATAAAAAACCGCGGTCTGACTGGGGCATGCAGACACCTTGACAGAATGAATAGTGTGTGGCACATAGGTTCCCCATTGCTATGCCCACGTGTGCAGCTCCTGATGGCGGTGGCACAGGATTATATTTCTCATTGCTTCTGTACAGCATTGTGGGCTATCACCCCGCCCCTTTTAAAGAGGGTCGCTGCCTAGCCGTGCCAACCCTCTGCAGTGTGTGCCTGCGGTTCCTCCTCATGGCAGATGCACTTATAAATAGACATGAGTGTGGCATGGCATGAGGGCAGCTGAAGGCTGCGCAGGGACAATTTGGTGTGCGCTGTGGACACTGGGTCGTGCAGGGGGGGGGGGGGGTTGGGCAGCATGTAACCCAGGAGAAGTGGCAGCGGAGTGTCATGCAGGCAGTGATTGTGCTTTGTTGGAGGTAGTGTGGTGCTTAGCTAAGGTATGCATTGCTAATGAGGGCTTTTCAGAAGTAAAAGTTGTTGGGGGGGCACTCTTGCCGCTATTGTGGCTTAATAGTGGGACCTGGGAACTTGAGATGCAGCCCAACATGTAGCCCCTCGCCTGTCCTATCTGTTGCTGTGTCGTTCCCATCACTTTCTTGAATTGCCCCGATTTTCACAAATGGAAACCTTAGCGAGCATCGGCGATATACAAAAATGCTCGAGTCGCCCATTGACTTCAATGGGGTTCGTTACTCGAAACGAACCCTCGAGCATCGCGATAATTTCGTCCCGAGTAACGAGCACCCGAGCATTTTGGTGCTCGCTCATCTCTAATCTTTATCCAAGACAAATACATTAGCAAAGCTACAATGCAACAGAGTTTTGGCCAGAAAAAGTCATATGACCGTGAATGTCGGCAGCGTACTTGCAGTATTCTGTTACACAAGGTAGACTACTTTTTCTTGGCCCTGCTGGTTGATGAAAAATTGTCATTATTCGGTCACTGACACAAGATTTGTTTTGATAACCTCAGCAGATTTTCAATGTAAAGGCTCCATTTCTAAAACTTGGCAGAGGTCATGCATCAATTCAATTATACTAGTCATTTGGTGCAACTGCAGTGAGAAAATTAATAATTTACAGAATAGCCAAACTGATATCCAGAGATAATATATGGAAGTTATGAGAAAAGAATAAATATCACAGAAGAAACCACCATTAAAACTTAAACTTTACGGAGGTTGTCCAATTGTAAATTTTTAATGGTCTATCCATCAATAGTTGATCAGTGGGGGTTCGCCACCCTGGATATTCACTGATCAGCAATTCCCTGGGCTGATGCACTCATGCATGGAGCTGATTTCTACATGTCAATGAGGGTCGCCTTGCAGTTGTCTGATGGAGCTAAAATTTTGCACAGATCATTTTTTTTTTGTTGATTGGAACAAGATAGGGGGGTGGGAGCTAAACCTTTAGAAAGTTGAAAAATAAGGGCCACTCTAATGATGATCAACTATTGATATCCTATCATGAGCATAGGTCATCAGTAATTATGTCCCAGACAACCCCTTTTAATAAACTCAATCTACAATAACCCTAGGATTATCTATCTATCTATCTATTTAGATACGGAATAGCCACCCTGAAAAGGATGATCCAAACTGGAACCTATAACGGCATATAAATACAGATAACTGCAGTAGTATACAGTTCTTACATCATACTACACATTGTCCACATACAATAAACAATGATTACTGGATGTACCACGGAGGCGGGGGAAGACAGTATGTCGCTGGATAGTCAGAGCACCCTCATGTCTATATCTCAGCGCGTTCAGGAGGAGGAGGAGGAGGGGGAGGAGCATGAGGAGGAGGGGGAAGAGACACCTTGGGCCACTGCTGAGGGTACACATGCTGCTTGCCTGTCATCCTTTCAGCGTGAATGGCCGGAGGAGGAGGAGAAGTAGGAGGAGGAGGATCCTGAAAGTGATCTTCCTAGTGAGGACAGCCATGTGTTGCGTACAGGTACCCTGGCACACATGGCTGACTTCATGTTAGGATGCCTTTCTCGTGACCCTCGCGTTACACGCATTCTGGCCACTACGGATTACTGGGTGTACACACTGCTCGACCCACGGTATAAGGAGAACCTTTCCACTCTCATTCCTGAAGAGGAAAGGGGTTCGAGAGTGATGCTATACCACAGGACCCTGGCGGACAAGCTGATGCTAAAATTCCCATCTGACAGCGCTAGTGGCAGAAGGCGCAGTTCCGAGGGCCAAGTAGAAGGGGAGGCGCGGAGATCGAGCAGCATGTTCAGCGCAGGCAGGGGAACACTCTCCAAGGCCTTTGCCAGCTTTATGGCTCCCCAGCAAGACTGTGTCACAACTCCCCAGTCAAGGCTGAGTTGGAGGGAGCACCGTAAGAAGATGGTGAGGGAGTACGTAGCCGATCGTACCACCGTCCTCTGTGACGCCTCTGCTTCGTACAACTACTGGGTGTCAAAGCTGGACACGTGGCCTGAACTCGTGCTGTATGCCCTGGAGGTGTTGGCTTGCCCTGCGGCTAGCGTCTTGTCAGAGAGTGTTTAGTGCAGCTGGGGGAATCATCACGGACAAGCGCACCCGCCTGTCAACTGACAGTGCCGACAGGCTTACACTCATAAAGATGAACAAAGCCTGGATTTCCTCAGACTTCTCTTCTCCACCAGCGGACAGCAGCGATACATAAACAATACGTAGGCTGCACCCGCGGATGGAAGCATCGTTCTCTATCACCATCCAAAACGGGGACCTTTTTGCTTCATCAATCTGTGTATAATATTCCTCCTCCTCCTCCTGCTCCTCCTTCTGAAACCTCACGTAATCACTTCGAACGGGCAATTTTGTCTGTGGGCCAAAAGGCTCATATAACTTTTCTAAATAATATTTATCTGTTTCAATTCTCATTAAAGCATTGAAACTTCCACCCGAACCAATTGTTATTTTGACTGGGCTGCCTCCAGGCCTAGTTAAAAATTAAGCCACAGTACACTAAGCAATTAATGGGTTTCACCATAATTTTGTGTGGGGTACATTTGTACTGTCCGTACGCCAATTTTTCGGGTCCTCGCCTAGAATGTAATCAAAGTAATTTTTATGGGCTTCGCCTGCACTCATGGTACACCACTGTGTCTGGCGTTGGCCTACACTTTTGCTACAGAAATGTAACTCTGTTCGGCCTACCTATGCTTCTGCCCCAGTAATGCTACAGGGGTCTGACTATACTTCAGCAACAGAAATGTAACTGTGGGCTGCCAATACTTCTGCTCCTGAAATGTTACCTTGGTTGGTGTATACTGTTACTACTGCAATTTTACTAATACTGGGCTTTGCCCATACTGCTTCAACGGAAATGTTAGTGGGGCATGTCTATAGTGCTATAACAGAAATGTAACTAATACTGAGCTCTGCCCATACTGCTTGTACGTAAATGTTACTGGGGTCTGACTATACTGCTACTACTGAAATGTTACAAATGCTGTGCTCTCCCTACACTGCTGCCAGGGAAATGTTTTTCTGCTGCTTTGCCTATACTGCTTGTACGTAAATGTTACTGGGGTCTGACTATACTGCTACTACTGAAATGTTACAAATGCTGTGGTCTCCCTACACTGCTGCAAGGGAATTGTGAATCTGCTGCTTTGTCCGTACTACTTCTACGTTAATGTTACTGGGGTCTGACTATACTGCTACTACTGAAATGTAACAAAAACTGTGCAATCACTACACTGCTGCAAGGGAAATGTGAATCTGCTGCTTTGTCCATACTGCTTGTACGTAAATGTTACTGGGGCCTGTCTATACCGCTACTACTGAAATGTAACAAAAGCTGTACTCTCCCTACACTGCTGCAAGGGAACTGTGTATCTGCTGCTTTGTCCATACTGCTTCTACGTTAATGTTACTGGGGTCTGACTATACTGCTACTACTGAAATGTAACAAAAGCTGTACTCTCCCTACACTGCTGCAAGGGAATTGTGAATCTGCTGCTTTCTCCATACTGCTTCTACGTTAATGTTACTGGGGTCTGACTAGTAGTACTGCTACTACTAAAATGTTACAAATAAAATATGCTCTCCCCACACTGCTGCCAGGGAAATGTGAGTCTGCAGCTTTGTCCATACTGCTTCAACGTAAATGTTAATGGGGTTTGCCTATACTGTTACTACAACTGAAAAGTTAGTTCACTCTGTCAATACTGCTGCAAATGAAATGTTACTGCGCTCATCCTACACTGCTGCAACGGAAATGTTAAAGGGGTGTGTCTATACTGTTACTACTACTGAAATGTTATTGGGGTCTGTCAATACTGCTGTAAATGAAATGTTACTGGGGTCTGTCCATACTGTTGCTGCAGAAATGTTACTGGGGCCTGTCCCTAATGATACTACTGAAATGTTACTGGGGTCTGTCTGCACTGCTGGAACTGAAATGTTACTGGGGTCTGTCAATACTGCTGTAAATGAAATGGACAATGGAAACCATAGGAATGTAGCTTTTCCATTTTCCAGCTTGAGATGAGAAGGAGTGCAGACTTTCAGTACCTTGAGTATCCTTTTCATTGCAATCAAATGCCCCTCTTTTGTCTTAGAAAATACTAGCTTTTCCACATAGGTGTTGTCAATCTGTCTATACTGTTACTACTGAAATCCCACTAATACTGGGCTATGCCTATCCTGCTGTTACGGAAATGTTACAGGGGTCTGTCGATAACGTTACTACTGAAATGTAACTGATACTGGGCTCTGCCTATACTGCAGCTACTGAAATGTAACTGGGGTCCATCTATACTGTAACTACAGAAGTGTTAATAGGGTCTCCCTAGACTTCTGGAACATAAATGTTAGTGGGGTGAGCGTATATCTTAGCTGCAGGGGTATTACAGGGGTCGGTGCATACTATGGGTGCACTAAGTGTTCCCATCGTGGTGTTCCACGTACATGGCCCAAAAAACATTTACCCAGTCTGACTAGGGCATGCAGTGTGGGCCGAAGCCCATCTGTATGTAACCTGACGTTAGCTCTGCTGTCCAGGGCACTGCAATGGGATATATTTATGTACCGCCGGTGGGTTCCAGGGAGCCACCCATGCTGTCGGTCCACAGGGACTTCACATAGGGGATTTGTACCTGCCTGTGTCTATGTATTAAAAACCCCAGTCTGACCGGGGCATGCAGTGTGGGCCGAAGACCACCTGCATTTAATCTGATGTTAGCTCTGCTGTCCGGGGCACTGCAATGGGACATATTTATGTACCGCCAGTGGGTTCCAGGGAGCCACCCATGCTGTGGGTCCACAGGGACTTCACATTAGGGATTTGTACCTGCCTGTGTCTATGTACTAAAAACCCCGGTCAGACTGGGGCATGCAGTGTGGGCCGAAGCCCACCTGCATTTAATCTGACGTTACCTCAGCTGAGCTGGGCAATGCAATGTGATTTATTTATGTACCGCCGGTGGCTTCCTGGGCCTACCCATGCTGTCGGTCCACACGGACTTCACATTAGGGAGTTGTACCTGCCTGTGTATACTTATAAAAAACCCCAGTCTGACTGGGGCTTGCAGTGTGGGCCGAAGCCCACCTGCATTTAATCTGATGTTAGCTCTGCTGTCCAGGGCACTGCAATGGGATTTATTTATGTACCGCCGGTGGGTTCCAGGGAGCCACCCATGCTGTGGGTCCACAGGGACTTCACATTAGGGATTTGTACCGGCCTGCGTCTATGTATTAAAAACCCCGGTCAGACTGGGGCATGCAGTGTGGGCCGAAGCCCACCTGTATTTAATCTGACGTTAGCTCTACTATCCGGGGCACTGCATTGGGACAAACTGCAGGAGCAATACAGCACTAATGAGACGTTTACAGCTACGCTAGCATTGGAGTCCGCTGTAGGCCCGCGATTGCTGAGGGTTTGTGCAGAGGCCTATGTCCTGGGTGCAGTGAAAGTCCGCTTCCTGCCTAGGATTGCTGAAGCTGTGGGTTGAGGCCTATGTCGTGGGCGTGGTGCAAGTCTGCCATGTTTGGCCACTGAGATCAATTTTTTATTCATGTCTTGGGTTTCCTAGGACCCACATATGCTGTTGGTGCAAACTTAGTTCCCATCGCAGTGTTTGACCTGTCTGGCACAAAGACACTGACTGACTTGGGTAGAGGGCAGAGCGCAGATGGCTTTCCCCTTGCAGTGTTCATTGAGCTATGCGACACCTTGACAGAATGAATAGTGTGTGGCACATGGATTCCCCATTGCTATGCCCACGTTTGCAGCTCCTGACAGAGGTGGCACAGGATTGGATTTCTCATTGCTTCTGTACAGCATTGTGGGCTATCGCCCCGCCCCTTTTAAAGAGGGTCGCTGCCTGGCCCTGCCAACCCTCTGCAGTGTGTGCCTCCAGTTCCTCCTCATGGCAGACGCACTTATAAATAGACATGAGGGTGGTGTGGCTATGAGGCCAGCGTGTGGCATGAGGGCAGCTGAAGGCTGCGCAGGGACACTTTGGTGTGCGCTGTGGACACTGGGTCGTGCGGGGTGGTTGGGCAGCATGTAACCCAGGAGAAGAGGCAGCAGTGTGTCCCGCAGGCAGTGCTTGTGCTTAGTTGGAGGTAGTGTGGTGCTTAGCTAAGGTGTGCTCTACTAATGAGGGTTTGTCCGAGGTAAAAATTGTTGGGGGGGGGGGGGGGCACTCTTGCCGCTATTGTGGCTTAATAATGGGACCTGGGAACCTGAAATGCAGCCCAGCCTGTTGCCCCTTGCCTGCCCTTTCCATTTCTGTGTCGTTTCCATCACTTTCTTGGTTTTTCCAGATTTTCACCAATGAAAACCTTAGCGGAGCATGGGTGATATACAAAAATGCTCGAGTCGCCCATTGACTTCAATAGGGTTCGTTATTCGAAACGAACTCTCGAGCATCGCGGTAAGTTTGACTCGAGCAACGAGCACCCGAGCATTTTGGTGCTCGCTCATCTCTACTGAAGAATTATGTGTCCCATTGGCCCAACCTATAGGAGAAGCTGAGTCCTGCATAGGGAAATGCGTTGGACTCGAACATGCTTAAAAGTACCTAATATACTTACTACTTAATACACTTCCTATGTGTTTTTAGACACCTTCAGGCATTTTTCAGTCTCATCATAAAAAGTGGTATGGCCTACATTGCACCAAAACTTATGCCATATTGCATTAAATTGCCCCAAAATTTGCTGAATTTTTTGGGGAAAATTAAGCCAATTAATAGATGGTGTAATGTAAACTAACCCAGAAAGCAACTCCCCAGCTCCAGCAGGACGTCTGTTTAACATGTATCCACAGCAAACGAAGCTGCCATCTGTCCGGCACTCCTTCAGCACAACATTAAATAAGGCAAGTGAAAAATAGAGGGTCTGCTTAACATATACTGGTCAAAAAATCTAGTTCATGTTTATTCAAAAATATGGTAGATTCTCCTTAGTATATATGCAATGACCGAGACACAAGGCACACCACTGAGGAGATGGTGGGGGTAGTTGTTAGGGATGTCACCATGCCACTATTAACTCCTTCCCTGAGGGACGCGCACAGTCTTGGCCAAGATGCCTCCAGGCCTCTTCCAGGCAAAGTTGAGGCAGCGGTTACCTGAATAGGTGGTGTAGTGGACTTCAAAAAATGTCACGAGTGACGCCACCCTTTCTTACTCTGAAGGATGTCCGACGGGAAAACTAAGAGTCCACACACGAGTAACTTGACAACTTTAGTCACTGGGAATAGTCCGTGACTAGACTTCATTTGCAGAATGAACAACTTTTCAGACCAGTGCAGGAAGGAGAAATTACGAAGTTCAGGGAGTAACAACACAGGATGGCACCAGGCCTACAGTCAAAGTTATCTGTATGACTCCTCTCCGGGACACACACACCAGAAGAGGATGAATCACTCCACTGACACTAATTTTTGGATGGTTTTCTGAACTCTCTCCCTCTCCCTCTCCCCCTCCCCCCCTCCCCCCCTCCCTCTCCCTCTCCCCCTCCCCCTCCCCCTCTCTCCCTCCCCCTCTCCCCTCCCCCTCCCCCTCCCCCTCTCCCTCTCCCTCTCCCCCTCCCCCTCTCCCTCTCCCCCCCTCCCCCTCCCCCTCCCCCTCTCCCTCTCCCTCTCTCTCTCCCTCTCCCCCTCTCCCTCTCCCCCTCTCCCTCTCCCCCTCTCCCTCTCCCCCTCTCCCTCTCCCCCTCTCCCTCTCCCAGGATAGGGGTCCTGGAACTAGGTCATCAGGGTACCTCTCTTCCTCATCCATTCTAAACCACATGAGGGTTGAAGGTACCCCCATGTGGCCAGCACTCTCCCTCCACACTCAACCAACGACAACACAAATTGTTACATTTTCCAGACATATCCCAGACATTAACTTCTTACATGCTGCAGCTGTGCAATACACATAATAGCAGACAAGACAATTTGCACAGAGCATCCACATTAAAGACATGACATGTATGACAATTATGGAGGGGCCAGATATAGAGACTTCGGGCCACTACATATACCCATAGAGGTCAGTTAGATTCTCCTCAATATATACACATAGAGGTCAGTTAGATTCTCCTCAGTATAACCACCTAGAGGTGAGGTAGATTCTCCTCAGTATAACCACATAGAGGTGAGGTAGATTCTCCTCAGTATATACACATAGAGGTGAGGTAGATTCTCCTCAGTATATACACATAGAGGTGAGGTAGATTCTCCTCAGTATATACACATAGGGGTGAGGTAGATTCTCCTCAGTATATACACATAGAGGTGAGGTAGATTATCCTCAGTATATACACATAGAGGTGAGGTAGATTCTCCTCAGTATAACCACATAGAGGTGAGGTAGATTCTCCTCAGTATATACACACAGAGGTGAGGTACATTCTCCTCAGTATATACACATAGAGATGAGGTAGATTCTCCTCAGTATATAAACATAGAAGTGAGGTAGATTCTCCTCAGTATATACACATAGAAGTGAGGTAGATTCTCCTCAGTATATACACATAGAGATGAGGTAGATTCTCCTCAGTATATACACACAGAGACGAGGTAGATTCTCCTCAATATATACACATAGAGGTGAGGCAGATTCTCCTCAGTATATAAACATAGAAGTAAGGTAGATTCTCCTCAGTATATACACATAGAGGTGTGGTAGATTATCCTCAGTATATACACATAGAGGTGAGGTAGATTCTCCTCAGTATATACACATAGAGGTGAGGTGGATTCTCCTCAGTATATATACACTGAGGTGAGGTAGATTCTCCTCAGTATATACACATAGAGATGATGTAGATTCTCCTCAGTATATACACACAGAGGTGAGGTAGATTCTCCTCAGTATATACACATAGATGTGAGGTAGATTCTCCTCAGTATATACACATAGAGGTGAGGTAGATTCTCCTCAGTATATACACATAGAGGTGAGGTAGATTCTCCTCAGTATACACACATAGAGGTGAGGTAGATTCTCCTCAACATACAAATAATTTCCCCAGGTTTTATCATTTCTAAGAAAAGAACTCTCTCATGTATCATGGATTTTCTCAGTTTTTTGAATGGAGCGCCCATCCTGCGCTTCCTGCACTGCCCGACCTGCACTTATTTCATTAGGGGACCACCCAGGCCTCTGTTCTCCTGATCTTTCGGGGTCTTAGTAGTCGGGCCCCCACTGGTTTTCTCCTATCCTGTCGATAGGGGAGAACTTGTTGGAAATCGAATACCCCTTTAAACATTTTGGCTCATGATACTCTGGAGTGTGCTTTATGATGGTGATGAGACCTACACTGATGACTCGGAGACATGTATTACTGTGAAGAAGTTGCCAACCTTAAGAAACAACATTTCTGGAGCTGTTCATAGTTTGAGGGAAAACATCCTTCTAAATAAAAAATTGGACCTATATGCTCATACCCGTGTAAAGTGAGTAAAGTGATGTCATACAGCACCAACTGTTCTTCCAAGAGCGGCTACTATAAGATGTTTATTTATTATATCTCTAGAATACACTGACAGTATGGGAACACTGTGATAAAGATTGTCCTCAAAGGTGGAGACTGTGTTAGGGCACCATCACAAAGTGTGCCAAGGTATATCTTACAACGCCTAGTAGTTAAGTGTTAAGTATAGGCGAGCAGCTCGGGGAGGAGACACGTTACACTCAGTAGTGATGGGAGGCTTTATTGCTACTAGCACCCTGGTTTTATAGACCAGGTATTTGATATTTCAGCCATGCACAGTAATCATGTTGATTTGTGTAAAAATATACATTTGCATGGTTTTAAGAGCTAGCACGCACAGATAATAATATTGTTTGTTGTCTTGGCAACTTGGTTTAAAGGTGATTTCGTTATGTCTCATTATGGGTCCCGGAGTGGAGAAGCCAATTCTGTATTCCTACAAAACTCTGCAGGTTAGTTTCCCTGTAAAGCTGTCACATACCATATTATCAGCTACACTGAGCCACAACTTGTAACTTGTACATTGCCAAGACAAGGCCTGGAATCTGTGACATATTTCAGCAATGCCATATAATCTACAGGAATTATGACTGATTGATAAATGGACAAGAAAGTGATGGATATAAGATATGAGACAGAAATATAAAGCGATTATTAGTTCGGATACGGCTTGTTCTATCATTGTGAAGAGTTACATAATGTGAGATTGTTACCATACCTATCCAAGTGTATTCTAAAAATGTTCTTTATTGTTTTTAAAGAAATGTTGGGGCAGAGTTAAACCCCTAAGGGCCAGACACTGTTAGGTTTTTCATTCTTGTTTTCTCATCTACATGAGGGCTTGTTTTTTGTAAGTTAAATGTTTATTTGTTCCATTTATTTTACTATATAACCATTTATCCATGCCTGAAAGCGCTGCGGAATAAGTTGGCGCTATACAAATTAAGATTATTATTATTATATAATGTACTGAAAACCTTTTTAAAAATTTGTAAGTGGGGGAAATAGAAAACAACTCAATTGTGCTATTTTTAGGTGACTTGCTTATACGGGGTGCACTATTTGGGAAAACAAGACATTTTTATTTATTCTGCGGGTCAGTACAATTACCACTGATACAAATGTATATAGTTTTTAAATGATGTCTTGCTACGTTAAAGAAGTATAAAACTTAAAAGAAATCTATGAACTTTATTTCTCCACCGTTGGAGCTGTGTGAGCACTTGTTTTCTGCTGGGCGGCTGTAGTTAGTGATGGTGGACTTAAGCACCAGTTAACCAATTTATTCAGTAAAGTATATCTTTATAAAGAACAACGTGTGGCGCCTCGGCCTGCGTCTGTCATCGATACGCCATCCTCAACCTGCGTCTTCCCACTACCTGTGACTGGTTGCAGAAACTGGAAGGATGTTTACCATCGGAACCCCATTGATATGAAATCTACCAGTCCCCAACACAATATGAAATCTACCAGTCCCCAACGCTATCTGAAGAAGCACACGCTAGAGCAGTACCTTTAAAATCAGTAAAGGACTCTATAATTACCATATTCAAAAAAGTGTAAAAAGTATCTGCATTAAAACCTGTGCACTACAACTGGCAGCACAATGTACACTGCATGGCTTCTTACAGAGGATGAGCAATTAAAATCATGAGAGCTGCTCCTGCAGTTACAAGAGCTGGCCACTGCAACGGGCGACAAGCGGGAAGAGGCCTGCATTCTTGAATGCTTTCTAAAATGTGGCTGAGGAGCCATGTCATGGTGGCAATGAGTGCAGCACGCTCTGTGTAATCTTGTGCACAATTGAAGGTATACAACAGGATCTGGACCATTAACCCTTTCCAATCCAATTTGTATCCTGGTTTTTCTAGGGGACTTACTCTTTTTCTGCTGTTATACAACGGCGCTATATGCTGGCTAAAGCCAGTACTGCATGAGGTGACACATTGGATAGGCTCCAACAGCAGAGAGGCTGGCAATATACAGTAAGAGAACCCCGACAGACAGCTTCCAACATCGGAGCTGTATAGCCTTAAATCATAATGTCTTCAAACGTCAAACAGTGGATTGGAAAGGGTTAATGGAATTAGGTGATCATGACACGAGTACCTGAATTAAAAGCCCTTGGTAGCGTTTAACACCTTATACACGGATAAAGAAACTTTGAGGTGGCAGCATCTGAACTAAGGAAGAGCTATATAGAGAGAACTGATGAGAAAATACCTTTATCAACCCCACTAACCGTTTTGCGATTCCTGAAACACTGTGCTCATATTTTCATTAGCACTCACAAAATTCCTAGGAAGATTCTCTAACGCTTGCCGGAAGCTTTGTGTGGGTGTTGCTGTCTGGTAGAAAGCAGAGCTGGCTTGAACGGACTTCAGGTTTGTAAAAACAAACAGAGTGCTTTAAAGTGTACATAGCGTGTCTCTAATTACAGCAGGACAGAGGAAAAGGAGAAGCTATGTGCTATGGCTTCACATGGCAGTCAACTTCCTTTGTGCCCATTTCGGCTCCTCTCGAACTCAACTGCTTACTCCATACTGCATACTGCCCCGTCTTTTAACACTGTTTATCATAAAAAACAACTGTGCCACTCGAAATGAGCCAGAAACCCCATATTTTTCTTCGCTCCCTCATTTCGGGGGCTTGTCACAGCTGTGCTCAAACTACAGATTTATGACAGTGCCTAAACAACCTTGACTTTTTAGTTTTCTGACTCCCTTTTCTTATTAAATGAAGCCCAGCATAACTACCCTTTGTTAAATGAACTAGTAGTTGGAACAGTTGCTCTTAACTTGCAGGTAAAGTACTTCTATCCTGTAGTGCCAGTCCACTTCACTGCAGCCACTACACAGAGGTGCAGTAGAAGTTTCCTCTTCATATTCCTAGCGCCTGATCAGGTGATCATCCAGGGTCCCGAGTGTCGTACCCAGAGGTCATCCATAGTTTCCCTGCAATACTTCAAGTCTAAAAAAAGGGTGCAATATGTGTTTTACAATACAGGTGATGGCAAATAACGCCATTACTTGTAGCTTATTCACGCTTTAGTCTGTGTTTTTATTGAATATTAGTATTAGGCCAATTATGTAACGAGACATGATATGAGCGCTAATTCTTCTGTGTCTGTCAGCTGGTTTAATAGATTGCCAGCGTGTGATTAAGAGTCAGTCATGTTGTCGCGACAGCATGCTTGAACGTTGCAGAGCTCATAACTCCATGCTTGATTTTCACAGTAGCACACTGAAAGCATTTTACATGTCAAAGCTATTTTAGTGTTAACGAACATTTGTGAATGCTCATTGAAGCATTGTATGACTGTCACTTACTATTACATGATATGGAAAGAAAGCTGCAATCATATAAAGCATTTCATACATCCATATTTGTAAGATTGCGGAGCCTAATGTCTCTACAGCAGTGGAGATTATCAGGTCACGGTTTTATATTAGATTATTGCCAGGTCAGCTAGATTCTGACATGATACCGGTGGCACAACTACCAGAAGAAAATAACTTCACTTCTATTAAGGGCGATTTAAGGGGAACCTGCCACCAGTATTTATCAAAGTAAACCCACGGTGCTGCCATTCTGAAGACTACGGCCTCTCTCCTCTGCCATCGATGACACAAAATGCGCCACTCACACACTGCTGCTAGGTTTCGCAGGAGCTGTGAGGTCAGCGACTGGTGCAATCGCAGGCAAACTGTCCCGTTTGGGCAGAATTGAGGTCTTTATCTGCACATGCACCGCTAGCTGAGCTGTGAAACTTTGCAGTGGTGCATGGATGGTGCATTCAGGGTCATCCACATCAGAGGAGGTGAGCGAGGCTGGCTTTGATGAAAACCAGGCAGCTAGCAGTGTCGGTCCAGCACGGCCACTGGACCACTCTGCCTATTTTACATACAAGGGAAAAATTCAACCTGCAATTATCCAGGTAGATTTTTACCAAAGGCAATGTGGGAAAGCCTTATCAATGCTTCAGTCGAGCGTATTCACAAATACCGGCATTTCAGCTCAATGTATTTGCGTAGTGAACAAGATTGATTTGCATGAGTGTTGGCACATAGTACAGTACTTTTTTGTTCATGCAGGGCATGTTCATGTGCACGCAACCCCACGCCACCATCGATTTAAAAGCCTATTTAGCCTAATGAGGTCCAGATGAGTTCTTTTCCACATGGTTTTGCGCAGTGTTTCACGCATCTCCTTGTCTATGGTGCACAGATTTACGCACCTCCCATAGACTTCTATGAGGTCCTTTGGTGCACACAGGAAAATAGAGCAGGTCCTGTTTTTGACGCACAACCAAAATGTGCGCAACAAAATCATTAATGTGAAGAATCCATTGAAATCAATGAGTTATATTCTCTGTGTATAGCGTGCATATATTTTGTAAGCAAAAACGTCCATTTGAAGTACCCTTATTCTTCGACAGTGGGTTGGATCCGATGCCCCCGGAGGTCCCTTCCAACTCTACCATACGAGGATTTGTAATGGCAACACTGTTGTTGGTTTATTTTGCTAAAAATATGCATTACTTATCTTCAAGATAGATGATTAAGTATAATCATTGGGGGTCTGCCCACTGTGACCCCAGGGATCATAAGAATTTGAACACCTCAATTACTCCTGGTGAATAGAATGCTGGTGACATCGACTCCATTCACTGTCTATGGACATAACTGAGCTTCTTACGTCAGTCCAATACGAGCCATATTAGGTGTTACGTCTTACAGGGACATGTAAATTCTGTTACGTCTAACACACCCACAAACTGGCAAATGCAGACGGAACTGCAGAACTGCGAAACGGACGTGATACTTACCGACAGGTGAAGTCAGACAGAACTGTGAACTTTAACTCGATACTCGCGAACATAACTAAGAAACAGATATAAATCATAGTCTGACAAGCGCTCAAAACACTCACCAGCACACCTGCACACATAGCCAGATGGAATAACTATAGAATGTATGAGGTCAGTTCATATTTTGGCCAAGATACTTAAGCCCATGAGTCCACTTCACGGGTCATTGTTGTCCCATGGATCCCTACTCTAACTAGACTACTAACCCCAGGAAAATCTGCCTGCATGCGGGGCGATCGTGCCGACAGGGACGACCCAACACTGAAACCTAGGGACCTACCTTGTCTTAGATGATAAAAGATCCACAGCAAGACACAGTTCACACCAGAAGTACAGCAACCTGCACAGACACGCAGGAACATGACACTGTTCACACTGAACAAATAGAGGAAAACCCAGCAGCCTCTAGCAATCCACATCCAGACAGTTCAATGAATTACCACCTGTGGGGCTGCACCACTGGAATTCCATGTAGAACAACAGATCCTATCAGCACAGCCCAACATTAGGAGTTCATTTTTGTGGCAACAAATTGCTCAACTGTTGGAGTTGATTGGCTTTTAGCTGAACTAAAAACCAAGTGACTCTTGGGTCGTTCAAACAGCATTCGTTCATCTATGAATGACTGCCCGTTTACAGTCAATAGAGGTGAGCGGCTGGAGGCGATCTGTAGCCCACTCCTTCTCCATTCACAGAATGACTATTGTTACTGTGTAAAACACAGGAACTGTGATGGTTGGGATGGCTGTTGGGAGCTTCTGCGTCCCAAATTGTCCCAAGTAATCACAGTTTAGCTTTGGTAATCTAGGTCAATGTCTCCTTTCTTGGTTATAGTTTACTCCATAGCGATAGAATATGTAGAGAAGAGACCCTTCTGGAAAGTATCTGCCTCCATTTCCTGGTATACACAACCTATATAGTCCAAAAATACAGTAGCTCATTCCATAAAAGCAAGCTCTAATATGGCTGTTAACGGAAAAATAAAAAGGTTATGGTTCTTAGTGCACGACAATGAAAAAACAACTCATATAGGACTGACTGAGCTAGCCGGGCGCACCAATCAGCTAGCTTCATAAATAGTGGATTAGCTACTTTTGCCAATATTTGATGATGGTCTTTATTGCAATATAGCACTTCTTTCTGCAAAGTAATACACCAGTTAAATGCAGTTGATATCTGTAGAAGGTGCTTAATAACCTGGATGCCAGTAGATGTGCCCTCACTGGCAGGCAACTAGAGATGAGCGAACACCAAAATGTTCGGGTGTTCGTTATTCGGAACGAACTTCCCGTGATGCTCGAGGGTTCGTTTCGAACAACGAACCCCATTGAAGTCAATGGGCGACCAGAGCATTTTTGTATTTCGCCGATGCTCGCTAAGGTTTTCATGTGTGAAAATCTGGGCAATTCAAGAAAGTGATGGGAATGACACAGAAACGGATAGGGCAGGCGAGGGGCTACATGTTGGGCTGCATCTCAAGTTCACAGGTCCCACTATTAAGCCACAATACCGGCAAGAGTGGGCCCCCCCCCCTCCCAACAACTTTTACTTCTGAAAAGCCCTCATTAGCATGGCATACCTTTGCTAAGCACCACACTACCTCCAACAAAGCACAATCACTGCCTGCATGACACTCCACTGACACTTCTCCTGGGTTACATGCTGCCCAACCGCCCCCCCTCCCCCCCACAGCGCACACCAAAGTGTCCCTGGGCAGCCTTCAGCTGCCCTCATGCCACACCACGCTCATGTCTATTTAGAATTGCGTCTGCCATGACGAGGGACCGCAGGCACACACTGCAGAGGTTGGCACGGCTAGGCAGCGACCCTCTTTAAAAGTGGCGGAGCGATAGCCCACAATGCTGTACAGAAGCAATGAGAAATAGAATCCTGTGCCACCGCCATCAGGAGCTGCACACGTGGGCATAGCAATGGGGAACCTATGTGCCACACACTATTCATTCTGTCAAGGTGTCTGCATGCCCCAGTCAGACCGGGCTTTTTAATTCATAGACACAGGCAGGTACAACTCCCTATTGTGAAGTCCCTGTCGACCCACAGCATGGGTGGCTCCCTGGAACCCACCGGCGGTACACAGAAATATCCCATTGCATTGCCCAACACAGCTGAGGTAGTAATGTTGTGCTTAACCCTTTCCAATCCAATTTGTATATGGTTTTCCTAGGGGGCTTACTCTTTTTCTGCCGTTATACAACGGCGTTATATGCTGGCTAAAGCCAGTACTGCATGAGCTGACACGTAGGATAGGCTCCGACAGCAGAGAGGCTGGCAATATACAGTAAGAGAACCCCGACGGACGTCTACCAACAACGGAGCTGTACAGCCTTAAACCCTAATGTCTTCACAGGTCACACAGTGGACTGGAAAGGGTTAATGCAGGTGGGTTTCGGCCCACACTGCATGCCCCAGTCAGACTGGGGTTCTTTACAAGTGGACACATGTAGGTTAAACTCCCTGTGGACCCACTGCCTGGGTGGGTGCCAGGAAGCCACCGGCGGTACATAGAAATATCCCATTGCATTGCCCAACACAGCTGAGGTAGTAATGTCGTGCGTAATACAGGTGGGCTTCGGCCCACACTGCATGGCCCAGTCAGACGGGTTCTTTAGAAGTGTAGTGATGTATTAAAAACTCAGTGTGCACCTACAGCATGGGTGGCTCCCTGGAACCCACCGGCGGTACATAAAAATATCCCATTGCATTGCCCAACACAGCTGAGGTAACGTCAGCTGTAATGCAGGTGGGCTAAAAATTAATTTGATTACACTGTAGGCGAGGGCCCACAAAAATTGCTGTATCAACAGTACTAATGTACATCCCAAAAATTGGCCATGGCCAGCCAAGAGGGCAGGTGAAACCCATTAATCGCTTTGGTTAATGTGGCTTAAGTGGTAACTAGGCCTGGAGGCAGCCCAGTGTAACGAAAAATTGGTTCAAGTTAAAGTTCCAACGCTTTTAAGCGCATTGAAACTTATAAAAATTGTTCTGAAAAATTATTTGAGTGAGCCTTGTGGCCCTAAGAAAAATTGCCCGTTCAGCGTGATTACGTGAGGTTTCACGAGGAGGAGCAGGAGGAGGAATATTAGACACAGATTGATGAAGCAGAAATGTCCCCGTTTTGGATGGTGAGAGAGAACGTAGCTTCCATCCGTGGGTGCAGCCTACGTATTGCTTACGTATCGCTGCTGTCCGCTGGTGGAGAACAGAAGTCTGGGGAAATCCAGCCTTTGTTCATCTTGATGAGTGTTAGCCTGTCGGCACTGTCGGTTGACAAGCGGCTACGCTTATCTGTGATGATTCCCCCAGCCGCACTAAACACCCTTTCCGACAAGACGCTAGCCGCAGGACAAGCAAGCACCTCAAGGGCATACAGGGCTAGTTCAGGCCACGTGTCCAGCTTCGACACCCAGTAGTTGTAGGGGGCAGAGGCGTCACCAAGGATGGTCGTGCGATCCGCTACGTACTCCCTCACCATCCTTTTACAGTGCTCCCGCCGACTCAGCCGTGACTGGGGAGCGGTGACACAGTCTTGGTGGGGAGCCATAAAGCTGGCCAGGCCCTTAAAGACTGTTGCACTGCCTGGGATGTACATGCTGCTCGATCTACGCACATCCCCTTCTACCTTGCCCTCGGTACTGCGCCTTCTGCCACTAGCGCTGTCGGCTGGGAATTTTACCATCAGCTTGTCTGCAAGGGTCCTGTGGTATAGCAACACTCTCGAACCCCTTTCCTCTTCGGGAATCAGAGTGGGCAGGTTCTCCTTATACCGTGGATCGAGCAGTGTGTACACCCAGTAATCCGTCGTGGCCAGAATGCGTGCAACGCGAGGGTCACGAGAAAGGCATCCTAACATGAAGTCAGCCATGTGTGCCAGGGTACCTGTACGCAACACATGGCTGTCTTCACTAGGAAGATCACTATCAGGATCCTCCTCCTCCTCCTCCTCCTCCTCCTCAGGCCATACACGCTGAAAGGATGACAGGCAATCAGCCGGTGTACCGTCAGCAGCGGGCCAAGCTGTCTCTTCCCCCTCCTCCTCATCCTCCTCATGCTCCTCCTCCTCCTCCTGTACGCGCTGAGAAATAGACAGGAGGGTGCCCTGACTATCCAGCGGCATACTGTCTTCCCCCGCCCCCGTTTCCGAGCGCAAAGCAGCTGCCTTTATGGTTTGCAGGGAATTTCTCAAGATGCATAGCAGAGGAATGGTGACGCTAATGATTGTAGCATCGCCGCTCACCACCTGGGTAGACTCCTCAAAATTACCAAGGACATGGCAGATGTCTGCCAACCAGGCCCACTCTTCTGAAAGGAATTGAGGAGGCTGACTCCCACTGCGCCGCCCATGTTGGAGTTGGTATTCGACTATAGCTCTACGTTGTTCATAGAGCCTGGCCAACATGTGGAGCGTAGAGTTCCACCGTGTGGGCACGTCGCACAGCAGTCGGTGCACTGGCAGCTTAAAGTGATGTTGCAGGGTGCGCAGGGTGGCAGCGTCCGTGTGGGACTTGCGGAAATGTGCACAGAGCCGGCGCGCCTTTACGAGCAGGTCTGACAAGCGTGGGTAGCTTTTCAGAAAGCGCTGAACCACCAAATTAAAGACGTGGGCCAGGCATGGCACGTGCGTGAGGCTGCCGAGCTGCAGAGCCGCCACCAGGTTACGGCCGTTGTCACACACGACCATGCCCGGTTGGAGGCTCAGCGGCGCAAGCCAGCGGTCGGTCTGCTGTGTCAGACCCTGCAGCAGTTCGTGGGCCGTGTGCCTCTTATCGCCTAAGCTGAGTAGTTTCAGCACGGCCTGCTGACGCTTGCCCACCGCTGTGCTGCCACACCGCGCGACACCGACTGCTGGCGACATGCTGCTGCTAACACATCTTGATTGTGAGACAGAGGAGGAGGAGGAGGAGGAGGGTGCTTTAGTGGAGGAAGCATACACCTCCGCAGATACCAGCACCGAGCTGGGGCCCGCAATTCTGGGGGTGGGTAGGACGTGAGCGGTCCCAGGCTCTGACTCTGTCCCAGCCTCCACTAAATTCACCCAATGTGCCGTCAGGGAAATGTAGTGGCCCTGCCCGCCTGTGCTTGTCCACGTGTCCGTAGTTAAGTGGACCGTGGCAGTAACCGCGTTGGTGAGGGCGCGCACAATGTTGCGGGAGACGTGGTCGTGCAGGGCTGGGACGGCACATCGGGAAAAGTAGTGGCGACTGGGAACTGAGTAGCGCGGGGCCGCCGCCTCCATGATACTTTTGAAGGACTCCGTTTCCACAACCCTATACGGCAGCATCTCAAGGCTGATGAATTTTGCTATGCGGACGGTTAACGTTTGAGCGTGCGGGTGCGTGGCGGCGTACTTGCGCTTGCGCTCGAACACTTGCGCAAGCGACGGCTGAACGGTGCGCTGAACTACACTGCTGGATGGGGCCGAGGACAGCGGAGATGAGGGTGTGGGTGCAGGCCATGAGGCGGTAGTGCCTGTGTCCTGAGAGGGGGGTTGCATCTCAGTGGCAGGTTGGGGCACAGGGGGAGAGGCAGGGGTGCAAACCGGAGGCGGTGAACGGCCTTTGTCCCACCTTGCGGGGTGCTTGGCCATCATATGTCTGCGCATGGTGGTGGTGGTGAGGCTGTTGGTGTTGGCTCCCCGGCTGAGCTTTGCGCGACAAAGGTTGCACACCACTGTTCGTCGGTCGTCAGGCGTCTCTGTGAAAAACTGCCAGACCTTAGAGCACCTCGGCCTCCGCAGGGTGGCATGGCGCGAGGGGGCGCTTTGGGAAACACTTGGTGGATTATTCGGTCTGGCCCTGCCTCTACCCCTGGCCACTGCACTGCCTCTTGCAACCTGCCCTGCTGATGCCCTTGACTCCCCCTCTGAAGACCTGTCCTCCTGAGTAAGCGTTGCACACCAGGTGGGGTCAGTCACCTCATCGTCCTGCTGCTCTTCCTCCGAATCCTCTGTGCGCTGCTCCCTGGGACTTACTGCCCTTACTACTACCTCACTGCAAGACAACTGTGTCTGATCGTCATCGTCCTCCTCACCCACAGAAAGTTGTTGAGACAGTTGGCGGAAGTCCCCAGCCTCTTCCCCCGGACCCCAGGAACTTTCGAATGGTTGGGCATCAGTGACGATAAACTCCTCTGGTGGGAGAGGAACCGCTGCTGCCCAATCTAAGCAGGGGCCCGAGAACAGTTCCTGGGAGTGCTCCCGCTCCTGAGCAGGTGTTATTGTAGTGGAGTGAGGAGGCTGGGAGGAACGAGGAGCAGCAGACAGAGGATTCGGATTGGCAGCAGTGGACGGCGCAGAACTGCGGGTAGACGATAGGTTGCTCGAAGCACTTTCTGCCATCCAGGACAGGACCTGCTCACACTGCTCATTTTCTAATAACCGTCTCCCGCGTGGACCCATTAATTGGGCGATGAATGTGGGGACGCCAGAAACGTGCCTCTCTCCTAATCGCGCAGCAGTCGGCTGCGACACACCTGGATCAGGAGCTTGGCCTGTGCCCACACCCTGACTTGGCCCTCCGCGTCCTCGGCCGCGTCCACGTCCTCTAGGCCTACCCCTACCCCTCAGCATGCTGTATTACCAGTGATTTGATTTCACAGGCAGGAAATAAATTGGCGCAAGACTGCAGGCCAAATATAATTTTTGCCCTTTTTGGAAAACGAAAGGCCCCACTGCCTCTAGTGAATGAATTATCTAAGTTTAATAACTGTGCTGTGTCCCTGCTTATGTGTCACAGAACGTGAGGGTAGCAGAGTTATTATAACTCTGGCAGAGCAGGTATTTTTTTTCCCAATTAAGGAAAGCAAATGGCGAAGCCAGCAGTAAAGCGTAGCTGGGTGCGTATGATTTAGCACTGTTCTTCACGCAGCTCACACGTCTCCACCGCCCGTAAGGACGGACAGAGGCTGGACAAATAGATTTGTTTTCAGTTTTTTCCCACCAAAAGGCAGCACTGCGTATATTCTATGAACATGAGAAGTTTAATAACTGTGCTGTGTCCCTGCTTATGTGTCACAGAACGTGAGGGTAGCAGAGTTATTATAACTCTGGCAGAGCAGGTATTTTTTTTCCCAATTAAGGAAAGCAAATGGCGAAGCCAGCAGTAAAGCGTAGCTGGGTGCGTATGATTTAGCACTGTTCTTCACGCAGCTCACACGTCTCCACCGCCCGTAAGGACGGACAGAGGCTGGACAAATAGATTTGTTTTCAGTTTTTTCCCACCAAAAGGCAGCACTGCGTATATTCAATGAACATGAGAAGTTTAATAACTGTGCTGTGTCCCTGCTTATGTGTCACAGAACGTGAGGGTAGCAGAGTTATTATAACTCTGGCAGAGCAGGTATTTTTTTTCCCAATTAAGGAAAGCAAATGGCGAAGCCAGCAGTAAAGCGTAGCTGGGTGCGTATGATTTAGCACTGTTCTTCACGCAGCTCACACGTCTCCACCGCCCGTAAGGACGGACAGAGGCTGGACAAATAGATTTGTTTTCAGTTTTTTCCCACCAAAAGGCAGCACTGCGTATATTCTATGAACATGAGAAGTTTAATAACTGTGCTGTGTCCCTGCTTATGTGTCACAGAACGTGAGGGTAGCAGAGTTATTATAACTCTGGCAGAGCAGGTATTTTTTTTCCCAATTAAGGAAAGCAAATGGCGAAGCCAGCAGTAAAGCGTAGCTGGGTGCGTATGATTTAGCAATGTTTTTCACGCAGCTCACACGTGTCCACAGCCCTTAGGACGGACAGAGGCTGGACAAATAGATTTGTTTTCAGTTTTTTCCCACCAAAAGGCAGCACTGCGTATATTCTATGAATAATAACTGTGTTGTGGCCCTGCCTATACAATTCTTTCCCTGCAGTATCAATGGAGGGTGGAATGCTCTGCAGAGGCGATTTTGAGAAGCCCAAAAAAAATGCAGCACAGCTAACAGCAGCCTGGACAGTACTGCACACGGATAAATATGGCCCTCGAAAGGAACGTTGAGGTTCTTGAAGGCTACACTCACTCCTAACACTCTCCCTGCCTATGCAGCACTTCTGTCCCTAATGCCAGGTGCAACGGTCTGCAGAGGCTATTTTGAGAAAAAAAAATGCCACTGCTAACAGCAGCCAACACACAGCTATCAGTGGCCCTAATAAGGACCTTTGGGGGGTCTTGAAGCCTACACTAACTACCAATTCTTTCCCTACAGCAGCTCCGGTATAAACAGCACTGTCCCTCATCTAACTCACACCGCATCTGAGGCGAGCCGCGGGAGGGGCCGACTTTTATATTAGGCGAACACCTGATCTCGCCAGCCACTCACAGCAGGGGGGTGGTATAGGGCTTAAACGTTGCAGGGGGAAGTTGTAATGCCTTCCCTGTCTTTCAATTGGCCAGAAAAGCGCGCTAACGTCTCAGGGAAGGAAGTGAAAGTAACCAGAACACCGCATGGTGTTCGTTACGAATAACGAACATCCCAAACACCCTAATATTCGCACGAATATCAAGCTCGGACGAACGCGTTCGCTCATCTCTACAGGCAACCTATTACTGGTCAATAAAGTACACGGCAGGCATGGGGATCTTTGTTAGGCCCTTATGGCTGTCAGCACAACTTATCTCCACCCTGTAATTTTGTTGTGGGGCGCTGATGGTGTGACTGTTGACCACAGCAACTAAGAGGCTCAATGGGATCAATGGGATTACTCTTGACTATGACATCTAAGAGGCTGAATATTAGGGATTGGAGTTACAGAAGTTGTGATCCCAGCCATTGCAGTAGGGCATCAGTTGTATCTTACAGCTGACAACTACTGCAGATGACTGGACAACAGTTCTTGAGACTGTGCCATCCTTGTGATGTAGCTGATGAGTCAAGGGAATATTGCTGAATGAAATATTGAATGAAACTCCACTAACACAGCACAGTTGCAAAATGATGCACAAATATCAATAACAGGAATGCATTAGCAGAAAAAAGCCAGGGTAACATTCTGATACTTATCTTTATGATATAAAAACTCCAACTTGGTTGTGTCATAAAGGTGCGAGCATGGCACAAACAATGCAGTTTTCCTACATGCAAAATGCAGAAAAATGTTCTGATTAGAGATGAGCGAATGTACTCGTCCGAGCTTGATACTCGTTCGAGTATTAGCGTGTTCGAGATGCTCGTTACTAGAGGCGAGTACCACGCGATGTTCGAGTTACTTTCACTTTCATCTCTGAGACGTTAGCGTGCTTTTCTGGCCAATAGAAAGACAGGGAAGGCATTACAACTTCCCCCTGCGACGTTCCAGCCCTATCCCACCCCCCTGCAGTGAGTGGCTGGCGAGATCAGGTGTCACCCGAGTATATAAATCGGCCCCTCCCACGGCTCGCCACAGATGCATTCTGACAGAGATCAGGGAAAGTGCTGCTGATGCCGGAGCTGCTATAGGGAGAGCGTTAGGAGTGATTTTAGGCTTCAAGAACCCCAACGGTCCTTCTTAGGGCCACATCTGACCGTGTGCAGTACTGTTGAGGCTGCTTTTAGCAGTGTTGCACAATTTTTTTTTTTTTTTGTATATCGGCCGTGCAGAGCATTGCGTCCTCAGTCTGCAGTCATTGTACAGAGTATAGGGCCAGTACTGGTGAGGCAGGGAAAGAGATATACAGGCTATATAGGCAGTGGGCTTTTTCAAAAAAATTGGGGAAAAATACTATATTTGGGCTGCCTGTGACCGTCTTCAGTTTACTGCGGGTCTGCTGGTGATAGAAATCCTAATTAATACGCAGCTAAGCGTTACAGCAGGCTTGCGCAAAACTGTTTCCTGGCTCTGCTGTCTCCGTTACATCACCGCCGTCATCCCGCCAGAGGGAAACAGTATACATAATATTATACGCTGCCTACAGTATCTATCTGCTAGGGGTAGTAGTCCTAATTAATACGCAGCTAAGCGTTACAGCAGGCTTGCACAAAATTGTTTCCTGGCTCTGCTGTCTCCGTTACATCACCGCCATCATCCCGCCAGAGGGAAACAGTATACATAATATTATACGCTGCCTACAGTATCTGTCTGCTGGGGGTAGTAGTCCTAATTAATACGCAGCTAAGCGTTACAGTAGGCTTGCGCAAAATTGTTTCCTGGCTCTGCTGTCTCCGTTACATCACCGCCGTCATCCCGCCAGAGGGAAACAGTATACATAATATTATACGCTGCCTACAGTATCAATCTGCTGGGGGTAGTAGTCCTAATTAATACGCAGCTAAGCGTTAAAGCAGGCTTGCACAAAATTGTTTCCTGGCTCTGCTGTCTCCGTTACATCACCGCCGTCATCCTGCCGGAGGGAAACAGTGTACATAATGTTATACGCTGCCTACAGTATCTGTCTGCTGGGGGTAGTAGTCCTAATTAATACGCAGCTAAGCGTTTCAGCAGGCTTGCGCAAAATTGTTTCCTGGCTCTGCTGTCTCCGTTAAATCACCGCCGTCATCCCGCCAGAGGGAAACAGTATACATAATATTATACGCTGCCTACAGTATCTGTCTGCTGTATCAGCTCAGCATTTAAAAAAAATAGAAGCAAAATACTTAAGGCCTACTACTGGCCTTTGGCCACTTGACTGCTTCTGCGCTGTGAATTCCACTAGCTCAGTCATACGCACCTACGTCTCACTACAGGCGTGTGCGCAAAATTGTTCCCTGGCTCTGCTGTGCGTTCCTTAAGGGAAGTCAGCCTCCAACCACAGGCCAATAAGCGGCACATTTAATTACAGCGTTCTGTTTCTGCACTACTGGTAATACAGCATGCTGAGGGGTAGGGGTAGGCCTAGAGGACGTGGACGCGGGCGAGGACGCGGAGGCCCAAGTCTGGGTGTGGGCACAGGCCGAGCTCCTGATCCAGGTGTATCGCAGCCGACTGCTGTGGGATTAGGAGAGAGGCACGTTTCTGGCGTCCCCACATTCATCTCACAATTAATGGGTCCACGCGGTAGACCTTTATTAGAAAATGAGCAGTGTGAGCAGGTCCTGTCGTGGATGGCAGAAAGTCCATCCAGCAATCTATCGACCACCCAGAATTCTGCGCCGTCCACGGCTGCAACTCTGAATCCTCTGGCTGCTGCTCCTCCTTCCTCCCAGCCTCCTCACTCCATGAAAATGACACATTCTGAGGAGCAGGCAGACTCCTAGGAACTGTTCTCGGGCCCCTGCCCAGAATGGGCAGCAATGGTTCCGAATCCTCTCCCACTGGAGGAGTTTGTCTTGACCGATGCCCAACCTTTGGAAAGTTCCCGGGGTCCGGGGGATGAGGCTGGGGACTTCCGGCAACTGTCTCAAGAGATTTCAGTGGGTGAGGAGGACGATGACGATGAGACACAGTTGTCTATCACTCAGGTAGTAGTAATTGGAGTAAGTCTGACGGAGGAGCGCACAGAGGATTCGGAGGAAGAGCAGCAGGACAATGAGGTGACTGACCCCACCTGGTTTGCTACGCCGACTGAGGACAGGTCTTCAGAGCGGGAGGCAAGTGCAGCAGCAGGGCAGGTTGGAAGAGGCAGTGCGGTGGCCAGGGGTAGAGGCAGGGCCAGACCGAATAATCCACCAACTGTTTCCCAAAGCGCCCCCTCGTGCCATGCCACCCTGCAGAGGCCGAGGTGCTCAAAGGTCTGGCAGTTTTTCACTGAGAGTTCAGACGACCGACGAACAGTGGTGTGCAACATTTGTCGCGCCAAGATCAGCCGGGGAGCCACCACCACCAGCCCCACCACCACCAGCATGCGCAGACATATGATGGCCAAGCACCCCACAAGGTGGGACGAAGGCCGTTCACCACCTCCGGTTTGCACCGCTGCCTCTCCCCCTGTGCCCCAACCTGCCACTGAGATCCAACCCCCCTCTCAGGACACAGGCACTACCATCTCCTGATCTGCAACCACACCCTCAACTCCGCTGACCTCGGCCCCATCCACCAATGTCTCTCAGCGCAGCGTCCAGCCGTCGCTAGCGCAAGTGTTGGAGCGCAAGCGCAAGTACGCCGCCACGCACCCGCACACTCAAGCGTTAAGCGTGCACATAGCCAAATTTATCAGCCTGGAGATGCTGCCATATAGGGTTGTGGAAACGGAGGCTTTCAAAGGTATGATGGCGGCGGCGGCCCCGCGCTACTCAGTTCCCAGTCGCCACTACTTTTCCCGATGTGCCGTCCCAGCCCTGCACGACCACGTCTCCCGCAACATTGTACGCACCCTCACCAACGCGGTTACTGCCAAGGTCCACTTAACAACGGACACGTGGACAAGCACAGGCGGGCAGGGCCACTATATCTCCCTGACGGCACATTGGGTGAATTTAGTGGAGGCTGGGACAGAGTCAGAGCCTGGGACCGCTCACGTTCTACCCACCCCCAAAATTGCGGGCCCCAGCTCGGTGGTGGTATCTGCGGCGGTGTATGCTTCCTCCACTAAACCACCCTCCTCCTCCTCCTCCAATGCAACCTCTGTCTCGCAATCAAGATGTGTCAGCAGCAGCAGCACGTCGCCAGCAGTCGGTGTCGCGCGGCACAGCAGCACAGCGGTGGGCAAGCGTCAGACCGACCGCTGGCTTGCGCCGCTGAGCCTCCAACCAGGCATCGTTGTGTGTGACAACGGCCCACGTCTTTAATTTGGTGGTTCAGCGGTTTCTGAAAAGATACCCACGCTTGTCAGACCTGCTCGGAAAGATGCGCCGGCTCTGCGCACATTTCCGCAAGTCCCACACGGACGCTGCCACCCTGCGCACCCTGCAACATCGGTTTCATCTGCCAGTGCACCGACTGCTGTGCGACGTGCCCACACGGTGGAACTCTACGCTCCACATGTTGGCTAGGCTCTATGAGCAGCGTAGAGCTATAGTGGAATACCAACTCCAACATGGGCGGCGCAGTGGGAGTCAGCCTCCTCAATTCTTTACAGAAGAGTGGGCCTGGTTGGCAGACATGTGCCAGGTCCTTGGAAACTTTGAGGAGTCTACCCAGATGGTGAGCGGCAATGCTGCAATCATTAGCGTCGCCATTCCTCTGCTATGCCTCTTGAGAAGTTCCCTGCAATGCATAAAGGCAGATGCTTTGCGCTCGGAAACAGAGGCGGGGGAAGACAGTATGTCGCTGGATAGTCAGAGCACCCTCCTGTCTATATCTCAGCGCGTTGAGGAGGAGGAGGAGCATGAGGAGGATGAGGAGGAGGGGGAAGAGACAGCTTGGCCCACTGCTGAGGGTACCCATGCTGCTTGCCTGTCATCCTTTCAGCGTGCATGGCCTGAGGAGGAGGAGGAGGATCCTGAAAGTGATCTTCCTAGTGAGGACAGCCATGTGTTGCGTACAGGTACCCTGGCACACATGGCTGACTTCATGTTAGGATGCCTTTCTCGTGACCCTCGCGTTACACGCATTCTGGCCACTACAGATTACTGGGTGTACACACTGCTCGACCCACGGTATAAGGAGAACCTTTCCACTCTCATACCCGAAGAGGAAAGGGGTTCGAGAGTGATGCTATACCACAAGACCCTGGCGGACAAACTGATGGTAAAATTCCCATCCGACAGCACTAGTGCCCGAAGGCGCAGTTCCGAGGGCCAGGTAGCAGAAGAGGCGCGGATATCAGGCAGCATGTACAGCACAGGCAGGGGAACACTCTCTAAGGCCTTTGACAGCTTTCTGGCTCCCCAGCAAGACTGTGTCACCGCTCCCCAGTCAAGGCTGAGTCGGCGGGAGTACTGTAAAAGGATGGTGAGGGAGTACGTAGCCGATCGCACGAACGTCCTCCATGACGCCTCTGCCCCCTACAACTACTGGGTGTTGAAGCTGGACACGTGGCCTGAACTCGCGCTGTATGCCCTGGAGGTGCTTGCTTGTCCTGCGGCTAGCGTCTTGTCAGAGAGGGTGTTTAGTGCGGCTGGGGGAATCACAGATAAGCGTACCCGCCTGTCAACCGACAGTGCCGATAGGCTTACACTCATCAAGATGAACAAAGCCTGGATTTCCCCAGACTTCTCTTCTCCACCAGCGGACAGCAGCGATACCTAAACAATATGTAGGCTGCACCCGCGGATGGAAGCATTGTTCTCTATCACCATCAAAAATGTGGACCTTTTAGCTTCATCAATCTGTGTATAATATTCCTCCTCCTCCTCCTGCTCCTCCTCCTGAAACCTCATGTAATCACGCCGAACGGGCAATTTTTCTTAGGCCCACAAGGCTCAGTCATATAATTTTTGTAAACAATTTTTATACGTTTCAATGCTCATTAAAGCGTTGAAACTTGCACCTGAACCAATTTTTTATTTTAACTGGGCTGCCTCCAGGCCTAGTTACAAATTAAGCCACATTAACCAAAGCGATTAATGGGTTTCACCTGCCCTCTTGGTTGGGCATGGGCAAATTTTCTGACGTACATTAGTACTGTTGGTACACCAATTTTTTTGGGCCCTCGCCTACAGTGTAATCCAATAAATTTTTTGCCCACCTGCATTAAAGCTGACGGTACATCAGCTGTTCTGGGCACTGCAATGGGATATATTTATGTACTGCCGGTGGGTTCCAGGGAGCCACCCATGCTGTCGGTCCACACGGAGTTGTAACTGCATGTGTCCACTTCTAAAGAACCCCAGTCTGACTGGGGCATGCAGTGTGGGCCGAAGCCCACCTGCATTAAACATGACAGTAGCTCAGCTGTGCTGGGCACTGCAATGGGATATATTTATGTACCGTCGGTGGGTTCCAGGAAGCCACCCATGCTGTCGGTCCACACGGAGTTGTAACTGCATGTGTCCACTTCTAAAGAACCCCAGTCTGACTGGGGCATGCAGTGTGGGCCGAAGCCCACCTGCATTAAACATGACATTACCTCAGCTGTGATGGGCAATGCCATGGGATATATTTATGTACCGCCGGTGGCTTCCTGGCACCCACCCATGCTGTCGGTCCACACGGAGTTGTAACTGCATGTGTCCACTTCTAAAGAACCCCAGTCTGACTGGGGCATGCAGTGTGGGCCGAAGCCCACCTGCATTAAACATGACATTACCTCAGCTGTGATGGGCAATGCAATGGGATATATTTATGTACCGCCGGTGGGTTCCAGGGAGCCACCCATGCTGTCGGTCCACACCGAGTTGTAACTGCATGTGTCCACTTCTAAAGAACCCCAGTCTGACTGGGGCATGCAGTGTGGGCCGAAGCCCACCTGCATTAAACATGACATTACCTCAGCTGTGCTGGGCAATGCCATGGGATTTATTTATGTACCGCCTGTGGCTTCCAGTGGACCCTCCCATGCTGTCGGTCCACACGGACTTCACAATAGGGAGTGGTACCTGCCTGTGTCTACTTATAAAGAACCCCAGTCTGACTGGGGCATGCAGTGTGGGCCGAAGCCCACCTGCATTAAACATGACATTACCTCAGCTGTGATGGGCAATGCAATGGGATATATTTATGTACCGCCGGTGGCTTCCTGGCACCCACCCTTGCTAAGTCCATAGGGACTTTACAATAGGGAGTTGTACCTGCCTGTGTCTATGAATTAAAAACCCCGGTCAGGTTGGGGCATGCAGTGTGGGCCGAAGCCCACCTGCATTTAATTTGACGTTATCTCTGCGGTCCAGGGCACTACAATGGGATACATTTATGTACAGCCGGTGGGTTCCAGGGAGCCACCCATGCTGTGGGTGCACACGGAATTCCCACTGCGGAGTTGTACCTGCCTGTGACTATTTAAAAAAAAAACACGGTCTGACTGGGGCATGCAGACACCTTGACAGAATGAATAGTGTGTGGCACATAGGTTCCCCATTGCTATGCCCACGTGTGCAGCTCCTGATGGCGGTGGCACAGGATTAGACTTCTCATTGCTTCTGTACAGCATTGTGGGCTATCGCCCCGCCCCTTTTAAAGAGGGTCGCTGCCTAGCCGTGCCAACCCTCTGCAGTGTGTGCCTGCGGTTCCTCCTCATGGCAGAGGCACTTATAAATAGACATGAGGGTGGTGTGGCATAAGGGCAGCTGAAGGCTGCGCAGGGACACTTTAGTGTGCGCTGTGGACTCTGGGTCGTGCGGGGGGTTGGGCAGCATGTAACCCAGGAGAAGTGGCAGCGGAGTGTCATGCAGGCAGTGATTGTGCTTTGTTGGAGGTAATGTGGTGCTTAGCTAAGGTATGCATTGCTAATGAGGGCTTTTCAGAAGTAAAAATTGTTGGGAGGGGGGGGGCACTCTTGCCACTATTGTGGCTTAATAGTGGGACCTGGGAACTTGAGATGCAGCCCAACATGTAGCCCCTCGCCTGCCCTATCAGTTGCTGTGTCGTTCCCATCACTTTCTTGAATTGCCCAGATTTTCACAAATGGAAACCTTAGCGAGCATCGGCGATATACAAAAATGCTCGGGTCGCCCATTGACTTCAATGGGGTTCGTTACTCGAAACGAACCCTCGAGCATCGCGAAAATTTCGTCCCGAGTAACGAGCACCCGAGCATTTTGGTGCTCGCTCATCTCTAGTTCTGATATCAAAGTGTCTAAAATAGTCGATTCCTACAATAAGCCAAAGGAGTCCGTTCATAAATTAGAGGACAAACTCCATAAGTTGCACACACTACTGTCTCCAATATTTTGGCTGTTATATCAGAAGGTCTAAAAAGAGAAGTCGAAGTATATTTTATCCCAGGAATCCTAGCATTAGAAATCCTTCATATATGTCTAGGTACTTCCCTTAGGTCAATGGCAGAGATACTGTATGTATCTGAATGGGTTCAGCAGCCAGCCAGTGGAAGAGAAAGATGGCCGCACCTAATGGATAGAGAATTTGTTTGGACTATACCTTTAATTCACTATGCAACCCAATTATCTGAAGAAAACGTCTGACATTCTATAGCACTAATGAATGTTTTTCTCTAATGTATTCCGCTTTTAGATCTTTGTGTTTCAGTATGTAACTGTGTTGTGTCAGTGGAGTTTGTGTTCCTTTCATCGGTAATTGGAGATATAGAAAGCATAGTTTTTATGCTATGGCCAAGAGCAACAGAAGCGAATCATTGCAGTTATACTCCAATAAAGACGCTTTCTTCAAGGGATGAGTGGGTGCTGGATGTTTCTGTAAACATGCTTTAATCATTGAATTTGATTGACTTCCTTCTGGACACATTTTGTCAGACCAAAATGTGCCTTGTTTACTCATTCAGCCCAAAACACCCCCAAATTAGGTGCCAATTAACCCCGAATAGTCATATTAAAATTTTAAAAATCCTCCTGAAAAAAGGCACATTTTTATTGTAGATTTTGAATTTATGTTTCATGTAAATAGATTTCATGCAGACTGTGACTTTAAGGGAATTACTAACTCTTTAGTGGCATATTCAGACGTTTGTATATCGGCCTGGTTTTCACGCCCGGCCGATATACGGTGTCCCTCTCTGCAGGGGCAGGAGGCTGGAAGAGCCAGAAGCAGTGCACTGAGCTCCCTCCCCCTCCCCTCCCCTCCCCTCGCCAACATTTGCAATAGGGGGGGCAGGATGGTGGTGGAGCTAAGTTCTGAAACTTAGCCCCCCCCCTCCCATTGCAAATACTGGTGAGGGGAGGGGAGAGGGAGGAGAGGGGGCGGGAGCTCAGAGCACTGCTTCCGGCTCTTCCAGCCTCCTCCCCCTGCAGAGAGAGACCCCGTATATCGGCCGGGCTTAAAAACTCAGCCAATATACGGACGTCTGAATAAGCCCTAGGAGCCAGTAAATCGTTTCTTCTTTTATGCTCCAGTGGTCATAACTTTTTGTTTCTTTTTGTCATTGTTACTGTATAACACTTTGAATCTTGTGGGACAAGTTCTAATTTTTGCAGGAATCCATTTCAAGTACATATTACATACTAAAAACTTATTTTTTTTGCTGGGAAACAATAGGAAAAAAAAGCTTTTTCACCATAGTTTTTTTTTCCAATTTACTCACAGTATAAATGTTTGTTTCCTTTATTCTGTGGGTCATTGTGATTTTGACAACGTCAAATTTCTAGAGGTTTTATTATGTTTTACCACTTTTGTGAAGTAGAAGCACTTTTTTTTACAAAAATACTTTTTGTGCAGCGCCGCATTCCAGGACCACAGCACTTGTATTTTCAGTTGACAGCTTGCTGTTTGTGGGTCAACGTGTAGTTTTTACTGGTCCCGCTTTGAGGTCTATACAGTATTTTAATTGTTTGTTATGCCTTTTTGGGGAAGCAAATGGCTATTTTGCCATGATATTTTTAGTTGCTTCTTTTTACAGAATTTACCATGCTGGATAAATAATGTAATATTTTATAGCATTGATTGTTGTGGATGTGGCAATACCAATTATCTGAAGGTTTTTATTGTTCTTTTTATTTTTTCTATATAGAAAGCCTTGTGTAAGGGGAGAAAAAGTTTTTTATTTTTTATTTTTGTAAAAAAATTAAGATGCCACAGTCATCAGGAACTGCAGCATCTATAGTGTTAAATGGTACAGAGTGATCAGATGAGCAAGTCCTCATCATTTCCCTTCTTCTCTGGTCTGCTCCGTACATTAGATCAGTCTGTTTGATTTGTGTACTCTCTGGGATGTTATTACATCTCTCTCCTGACTGCTGTGCTATGTGGTCCATCCTGTGCTTAGTTTACTGTTCATCATTCTTGTCTTATACGTTGTCATTTTTTGTAGCAAACAGCATCTCTATATTCTATCTAGGGAGACTCAGGGATGCCCCAGGTTGCTAAAGTGGGATTGCCCTCATCAGGGTGAGGTTTCCTAGCACTAGTAGGTTAGGTTCAGATTTCCTATTTCCCCACTTTTTGGTTTTGTTATTCATAATTTTGCTCTACAAGTTTATAAATTGTGTGTATATCTGTCCACTTAAGGACATCAGATTATGTGCGATCCAGATGAAGTGTTTTGCGTCCAGCTCGGATGTAATAGCATATGTTTACAATGGGGAAAGAAGAAGAAACCAATAGACGATGGGAGAGTTCTCTGTACTGACCCCTGATCTATCTATACATAGTTATTAGAGCGCCCCCTTGTTACAGTACTGGGTATAATAGATGATGGGAGAGATCTCTGTACTGACCTCTGATATATCTATACATAGTTATTAGAGCGCCCCCTTGTTACAGTCCTGGGTATAATAGATGATGGGAGAGATCTCTGTACTGACCTCTGATATATAACTATACATAGTTATTAGAGCACACCCCCTTTGTTACAGTCCTGGCTATAATAGATGATGGGAGAGATCTCTGTACTGACCTCTGATATATCTATACATAGTTATTAGAGCGCCCCCTTGTTACAGTCCTGGGTATAATAGATGATGGGAGAGATCTCTGTACTGACCTCTGATATATCTATGCATAGTTATTAGAGCGCCCCTTTGTTACAGTCCTGGTATAATAGATGATGGGAGAGATCTCTGTACTGACCTCTGATATATCTATACATAGTTATTAGAGCGCCCCCTTGTTACAGTCCTGGGTATAATAGATGATGGGAGAGATCTCTGTACTGACCTCTGATATATCTATGCATAGTTATTAGAGCGCCCCTTTGTTACAGTCCTGGTATAATAGATGATGGGAGAGATCTCTGTACTGACCCCTGATATATCTATACATAGTTATTAGAGCGCCCTCTTGTTACAGCCCTGGGAATAATAGATGATGGGAGAGATCCCTGTATTGTCCCCTGATATATCTATACATAGTTATTAGAGCGCCCCCTTGTTACAGTCCTGGGTATAAATAGATGGAGGGAGAGATCTCTGTATTAACCTCTTATATATCTTTACATAGTTATTAGGTCGCCCTCTTGTTACAGTCCCGGGTATATTAGATGATGTGAGAGATCTGAGTACCGACCCCTGATATATCTATGCACAGTGTTTAGAACGCCCCCTGGTTACAGCCCTGGGTATAATGGATGATGGTAGAGATCTCTGTACTGTCTCCTGATATATCTATGCATAGTTATTAAGGCACCCCCTTGTTACAGTCCTGGGTATAAATACATGATGGTACAGATCTCCGTACGGACTACTGATATATCTGTACATAGTTGTTAGAGCGCCCCCTTGTTACAGTCCTGGGTATAAATACATGATGGTAGAGATTTCCGTATGGACTACTGATATATCTGTACATAGCTGTTAGAGCGCCCCCTTGTTACAGTCCTGGGTATAAATAGATGATGGGAGAGATCTCTGTATTAACCTCTGATATATCTTTACATAGTTATTAGAGTGCCCCCTGGTTACAGTCCTGGGTATAATGGATGATGGGAGAGATCTCTGTACTGACCCCTGATATATCTATACATAGTTATTAGAGCGCCCCCTTGTTACAGTCCTGGGTATAAATACATGATGGGAGAGATCTCTGTATTGTTCCCTGATATATCTATACATAGTTATTAAGGCGCCCCCTTGTTACATTCTTGGGTATAATAGATGATTGGAGAGATCTCTGTACTGACCCCTGATTTATCTATACAGAGCGCCCCCTGGTTACAGTCCTGGGTATAAATCCATGATGGGAGAGATCTCTGTACTGACCCCTGATATATAACTATACATAGTTATTAGAGCGCCCCCTTGTTACAGTCCTGGGTGTAAATACATGATGTGAAAGATCTCTGTACTGACCCCTGATATATCTATACATAGTTATTAGAGTGCCCCCTTGTTACAGTCCTGGGTATAAATAGATGGAGGGAGAGATCTCTGTATTAACCTCTTATATATCTTTACATAGTTATTAGGTCGCCCTCTTGTTACAGTCCCGGGTATATTAGATGATGTGAGAGATCTGCGTACCGACCCCTGATATATCTATGCACAGTGTTTAGAGCGCCCCCTGGTTACAGTCCTGGGTATAATGGATGATGGTAGAGATCTCTGTACTGTCTCCTGATATATCTATGCATAGTTATTAAGGCACCCCCTTGTTACAGTCCTGGGTATAAATACGTGATGGTACAGATCTCCGTGCGGACTACTGATATATCTGTACATAGTTGTTAGAGCGCCTCCTTGTTACAGTCCTGGGTATAAATACATGATGGTAGAGATTTCCGTATGGACTACTGATATATCTGTACATAGTTGTTAGAGCGCCCCCTGGTTACAGTCCTGGGTATAATGGATGATGGGAGAGATCTCTGTACTGACCCCTGATATATCTATACATAGTTATTAGAGCGCCCCCTTGTTACTGTCCTGGGTATAAATACATGATGGGAGAGATCTCTGTATTGTTCCCTGATATATCTATACATAGTTATTAGAGCACCCCCTTGTTACATTCCTGGGTGTAATAGATGATGGGAGAGATCTCTGTACTGACTCTTGATTTATCTATACAGGGCGCCCCTGGTTACAGTCCTGGGTATAATAGATCATGGGAGAGATCTCTGTACTGACCCCTGATATATAACTATACATAGTTATTAGAGCGCCCCCTTGTTACATTCCTGGGTATAATAGATGATGGGAGAGATCTCTGTACTGACCCCTGATTTATCTATACAGAGCGCCCCCTGGTTACAGTCCTGGGTATAATAGATCATGGGAGAGATCTTTGTACTGACCCCTGATATATAACTATACATAGTTATTAGAGCGCCCCCTTGTTACAGTCCTGGGTGTAAATACATGATGGGAAAGATCTCTGTATTGTTCCCTGATACATTATACATAGTTATTAGATTGCCTTTCAGCCATCTTTTTTCTAAACTAAATCACCCCAGCTTTGATCCCCTCTCTGGGTATTGTAGTCCACACATTCCATTTATTACTTTAGTTGCCCCCTTTGTACCTGCTCAAGCTCTGATATGTCCTTTTTGGGTACCAGTGCCCAAAACTGTCCACAATATTCCATGTGTGGTCTGACCGATGCCTTGTAAAGAGTTCTCGTCTTGTGCCCCCACACCTCTTTTGTCTAACGTGACAGCAGGATATGGGGATTTTTTTCCTTTTTTTTTTACCATGAAGCTGTTACAGAAATGGTTTACAAATACTCTTTACGAACTTTCTAAATGCTTTGTGTGGATGTTGTAGCATTCTCAATCTCTAGGAAATATATTAGCAATACATAATATCCTCGTGAAGTAGTGACGTTAATGTTATCTCATTTCTTGTAAATTAAAGGAACGGCTTTTGATATAACAAACACATTACATTTCAAGAAGTCTAATATCCCTGAGGTCATAATCTCAAAAAATAAATAACGCCGATATGGCAAGCAAATGGGAGAATTTAAAGTCATTTTGTATAAATATAGTGTGCGGATTACTTCTAGGGGCAATAAGAGCAGAAGAATGAAACTGAAGGCAGTGTGGTTAACTGGAAAGGTTAAAAAAGCAATACATGACAAGAAAAGGGCATTGGAAAACATGAATTGGAAGGAACAAATTCATCATTCGTAAGGCATCAGAATGTGACAAAGGTCCACAATGGACTAACAGAATTGAAAAATGTATGTGATGTTAAATACTTTTGTATAATAAAGACAAAAGTATTCTAGAGGTGATACTTTACTAGCTACCAGAACATTATATGTGCAAGAGCTCGGAGGCTCCTTCATCAGGCGGGTAACAGATGTAGCACCGAGAGCAAAAGCACAGAATTTGAATAATGTTACATCAAGACAAACCAGAAATGAAAAAGATAAGGATGTTTTTTGGTCTCTAAGTTGGTGTTGGGAGGGCGGTGTCACCAGACCTATGTGCTATCTCTGCTCCCCGTTTCTCATATGCTCCACTCAACCATGGAGCTTTTTGCAGATCTGCTCTACCCAACAGACAGAAATGAACATTTATACCATCTGAAAAGGACATTTATAAATCAGGGCTACTATCCTACCTCAATTGATATTAAAATTACCACAGCCACCAGGATACCCAGAAGGCATCTGCTCTAATGCAGAGAGAAGGAAGGAAATGATTGTATACCTCTAGTAGTGAGGAGAGGCCTGAAGTAGGCATGATACTGTCACTACACAAAACTGCCTCTCTTTGCTCAGAGGCTACTGTATGACCAGGGAGGGAGCTGGATGAGGCTAACTTTTTGCCTTCTCACCCAGGTGGGCTCTCCAAGGCGGTGAGTGGTGGGAGTTCATACATGTTGTGTTGAGGTTGTTTACATCCATGCTGCATTTTAAAAGCTTACCACAGATATTACAGATGACCGCTCTTCTGTTATCACGTGCGGTTTCAAAGAATGCCCTGGCTGCACAAATTCCGTGAGCAAACCTAGCTGTTGGCCTGATGTTGTTGTACACACTGCTTGGTAGAGTTCTGCCCTGCAACTTCCACCTCTTCCACCTCCCCGTATGAACTGCTATGCTAACTCTCCCTGCTTCTCCATGTGAGAGTGCATATTTAATCCTCTCTCCCTTCCTCTTCCTCTTACTCTTTGCCATCCTTTTCCTACTGAGTGGTCTCTATGTTACAGTGAGTATCGGGAGCCGGGACCTCCATTTCCACATCCCTCTAAGTACACATTGCCTGTGGAGCGCTGATTATGTGCACTCACCCACCTTTAGAAAAATATGTATCCGTGCATTCAATGCCTTGGTCTTTTCCTTCTGGTTGACATCTATGACACTAAATGATCTAACAGCTCCTCAGACTGATCCATGTGGACAGCTTTGGAGTGTGTTGGGAATTTGGCACAGGGTGAAGTAGAGAGGGAATGTTCATGGCTGACTGGTGGAGACTGACTGCGGCGTGCCTGCAACTAGGAGGAAGTGGAGGCGGTGGTACTTGCGACTGAACAACGTCTGGGGCTACAAAACAGAGAACTGCCATAATACCCACGCCAAAGCATATTTTGTCTGTCTGCTTTGCGGCTATATATGTTGAAAGCAGCAATACCCCTCCCCTAATGTACAGACCGTGTTTCATGTAGACATATAAATGTGATGCAGCAACTTTCTCTGCTCCTTCCATTAAAATCTCTTTTCACTTCTCTGCCGGTATACAAGCTTTCACAGCAGCAGTTATATATATCCTCTCTAGAATATCTGTCCCTAACAACAGACCATGTGTTATATAGACATATAAACATGATGCAGCTTCTCTCCCCTGTGCTCAACTGAAAAATGGCTGCTGGTTACACTGTGCCTATGTTATATATGGCTAGGTCATGTGATGCAGGTGCCCAATGAAAATACTGTCCATATGCACGATGGAGGACACGTTTGGTGACATCAACAAGCTGCCCTGGCTACTGATTAGCAGCATGCTGACCTCTGCAGCAGGCCTGATGGGAAGTTCAATTTTTCCACGATTTTTGCCACAAAGTGGTTTTGCAGAAATTTTGAAGATTTAATTGTCTAGTCAATCAAGATGAGCAGCACTATCCAGGAGCTTCTATTAATTCCAGATGTGGCCTGGCAATCAGTGTGGATCCACATGTGGTTGCAGCACATCAACTGCAGCGTGCACAGGCAGCCTAAGTGTTTTATTTGTGTGCCTTATAATAATTAGCTCGTTTAAATACTTTCTCATTTAACGATCTGACAGGACAGGGACAGTAATAAGGATCTATTTTATTTTGTACTGCTCATTTCAGTGTAGTATGGATTAGGAGCTTATGTCTAGGACAGGATGTACAGACGGATATTAGCTATTCAGACTCATGTTGATGAAGTGTCTTCTCTGTGACATTTATTGGGCTAATGAAGAACAAATTGTCAGTGATTTCTGATTATTTATCATAGAGAAGTATAAACGCTTTATGTGTAATTATAGATGGGAAGCGGCACAGAGTAAAATGCTGATACAAAGTACCTCTTGCCATTGGTTGTCTGTGCGCAGTCTTCTTGCTCTATTGTAATATTCTACATTATCATGTAAAATCATAGAATCATCAAATGGTAGAGTTGGACGGGACCTCCAGGGTCATAGGGTCCAACCCCCTGCTCAGTGTAGGATTCACTCAATCATCCCAGACAGATATCTGTCCAGCCTTTGTTTGATCACTTCCATTGAAGAAGAACTCACCACCTCCCGTGGTAACCTGTTCCACTCATTGATCACCCTCACTATCAGAAAGTTTTTTCTAATATCTAATTTGTGTCTCCTCCCTTTCAGTTTCATCATGTATACTAAAAGTAAGCGCCATATCAGAATGTTTGGATTATTAAATATAAGTTAAAAGGAATGTCATTGCTTGAGATGAGCGAACCAAAACCTTAGAATCTGAATTCGGGTCAAACTTTACTAAAGGCAATTTGTTTCAGCCAAATAGATGTTAATAAAGTCCCCTAAGACTAATATTGAACACTGTCTAATAGCCCTGAAATGATGGTGGTGTCATCCTGAAGCATAGTGGCTCAGTTATTGGGGTCCTTGAACTTTTACTGGGATCCTAGATTCAAATTTGACAGAGGACAAGATCTGCGTCGACTTTTTAAAACTTCATGCATATGTTATCCTTAATCAGATTTGAACCTAGGACTCCATTACTACAAGATAACATTGCTAACCACTGCCCCACCAAGAAAGCTGCTTCTTTCTACTCTATAGGAGGATAAGAACAAGAAGAAACACAAAGAGAACATACAAACTCCATGTAGATGTTGTCCTTGTTCATATTTGAACCCAGGACTCCAGCACTGCAAAACAGTACTGCTAACCACTGAGGCACCATGCCACTTCTTCCTTCTCTGGAATCAGAGTTGAACCTAGGACTACATGACTGCAAGGCAACACTGCTAATCACTGAGCCACCAAGCTACTGCTGCTTCTTTCTACTCCACAGGAGGAGGGGAACAAGAAGAAACCCAAAGAGACCATACAAACTTTATTCAAACATTGCCCTTAATACGATTTGAACCTAAGACAACAGTGCTAAACACTGAGCCACTAAGCTTTTTCTTTCGTGCACCTGCTCCTTCCTCCAGAGCACTGCTGCCTTGCAGTGCCAGAGTTTTAGGTTCAATTCTGACCAAGGACAACATCTGCATGAAGTTTTACCAAGTCCATGCACTTCTTGTCCTTCGTCAAATTTGAATCTAGGATCTCAGTGTTGCAAGGCAACAGTGCTAATAACTAAGCCACTATGCTTCAGGAGGTCACCACTAGCAAGATTTTGGGGTGTTTTTAACTTTTGGTTCAAACTAATTCAAATAGAACCTAATTTTTAACAAAATTTGGTGAAATAAAATTTTCAAAATTTTGCTCATTATTACTAGTCATTGCATTAAAGGGGTAGTCTCGCGGCAGCAAGTGGGGTTATACACTTCTGTATGGCCATATTAATGCACTTTGTAATATACATCGTGCATTAAATATGAGCCATACAGAAGTTATTCACTTACCTGCTCCGTTGCTAGCGTCCTCGTCTCCATGGTTCCGTCTAAATTCGCTGGCGGCTTGCTTTTTTAGACGCGCTTGCGCAGTCCGCTCTTTTGCTCTGAGCACGAGCCGCTTCAGTGTGCTCGCCGCTACAGCTCTTCTGCGCATGTGCAGATGAGCTGTATCATCACGGGAGCGCGCTGGAGCGGCCATTCTGCTACTATCCTCTCTTAGAGGAAGGTGCAGAGCCGCCCAGCCGCCCAGCCCAGCTGCCCAGGTAAGTGATGGGTGACGGACTGACGGGGGTGACGCGTGACGGACTGCCGCTGTGGCCCCGGAGCCTACCGCTGTGGCCCCGGGGCCTACCGCTGGGCCCCGGAGCCTACCGCTGGGCCCCGGAGCCTACCGCTGGGCCCCGGGGCGTACCGCTGTGGCCCCGGGGCGTACCGCTGTGGCCCCGGGGCCTACCGCTGTGGCCCCGGAGCCTACCGCTGGGCCCCGGAGCCTACCGCTGTGGCCCCGGAGCCTACCGCTGGGCTCCGGGGCCTACCGCTGGGCCCCGGAGCCTACCGCTGGGGAGCCGGGGCGTAGTGCTGGGGAGCCGGGGCTAGCGCGGGGGAGCCGGGGGCTAGCGCGGGGGAGCTGGGGCCTAGCGCCGGTTACCTGCTGCCTGGCGGTGGGTGACTGGTCGGCCGCGTTCAATCCCGGGGTGCGGTCGGCGGCTGCGGGGCGTCTAGTTGTCAGGGAGACACAGCTGGTAGCGTCTCGGGAGCGCGCACGTCGGGCTACAGCAAGCGACAGGAAAAGAGCCGGCGGCCATCTTGGGGAAACTTTTTATAAGTTGCTGAAACGCTGGAACTGTAAGTACAAACCAGCTAGAAAAGTCATTTACAGGGGGGCTTAGTAATGTATGCTTAATTAGGGGGACTGGGCAAAAAAAAAATTTCACTGCTTCCTCGAGACAACCCCTTTAACTCACAACATCATACTCTACGTAATGCTGAAACTAGAGTTACTAACCATACATGAATTTACAGGCAGTCCATAAAAAACATGTGCCGATGTGTGCAGTGCAAGCAGGTAGTATCAGTAAGGAGAATTGGAAAGGGGTGGAGAACTACTGACCAATCACGGCTCCTCTTTGTTTTCCTGCTTGCTTGCTGTAGAAAAAACACAGCAGTGACAGCATCAATGGACTCAGTGAGGCGACTCCTGTGGTCCTACTGCTGCAAACTACGGTGTGACTGTCTGCTAATAAGGAAGATGGAACAATACCTCTGCAGCGCCACCTATTGGATGGCAGCATTCCTGCAAATCAATGTCCGACTGCTGTTACTGGGACGCTGGGAGCTGGTCTGGATGTTCTGAGTCTGGGGAAGAACAGCACAAGCTAGCCACAAACAGGACCGTTCCAGGGTGCAGCTCAGAGACAGGCAGCCATGGACTCAGTCAACACTTCATGTTATTTATTAATACTAGCAGTACTCAGTTCACACCAGGCAATACTGCAAAGGTCTCTCAGCGCCGGCCAGTCTGGACTCTGCCGGGGGTGTCAGCTCCTTCTGTCAGCCTTTAGGGTAACTTGACCCATGTGTCCTGTCAGTCTTTTTAAGCCTATCTTCCTAGTTCTAGTAGTAGTAGTCCTGCGGAACTACCAGTAGGATCCTGTGGTTAAAAGACTGACAGGCACGGGGGTTAAAAAATGAAATTTTGCCTTTTTTTGGTTAACAGATGGCATGTTAACTTTACTGCGTGCGTCAGTATGATTACAGGAATACTAAATAGTTAGTTTGTTTCTGTAGTAGTAATTCTGTTAAAAGATATATTTGTTTATTGCTTCCTGCCGCCTTCTTCTAACAGCCATGACCTTTTGATTGTTCCGTCCGCGGGGCGGCTTGAGAGCTCGTTTGTTGTTACTTTGAGAAATAAACTTTTTTTTTCATTTAGAACCTCTTTGGATTCCCTTTATATCTTATGAAGAGGTATTCTTATGATCTTCATTGCTAACTTTTAATTTTGTAATGTATCCGCAAACATTTTGGTCAGTCGGTGATTTTTAGCCGAGTTCTCCAGAAATACCCAAAGTGTAGGTTGTCTATGCTGGTTGAAGGTATAAAGTTCTTCCAGGATCGGCAGACTTTGGTTTCAGTGATCCTTTCGTGTTTTCCAAGGTCTGTGACACAAACCTTTGACTGCTGACATGAAGATAAAGAATGCTTAGTTCCCAGGCAGGATTCAGCCTGTATAAAGTTTTGAGCGCTCGCACATCCTCCGTGCTGAGATATCAGCGGGGTGAAAGGCTGTTTTGATACAGAAAAAAAACAATATGTGGGTCAATCAAGATGCAATTTTCTTTGCACCCCCGCTGTGAAAATAAACACTCGTAAAATCTATCATTCCGTTCCATCTGCCGGTATGTGCATTTGTCAATGAAAGAAACAAAGGCCCTAATTAAACCCAAGCAAGGCTGTGCATGAAGTTCAGGAGACATATAATTATGTGGTCCGCAACACTGTGGTGGATACAAGAAGCGTTCTACCTCTGTAGGGAACACAGCCCCTGAATTCATACAGCAGGATATTGAATCTCCCAAATGACTATTTGCAATCTGGCACTTTCTTGGTTTCTGACTGTGAGTTTGTAATGAAGGCCCATATTTTCTAAGTTGTGTTAAATCTGAAAGTCAACATATGGCACATTAACATACATTTAGGGCTACATTTACTATATCTGCTAGAAGTATTTGAGCCGAAGACATCTGCTACTCACTTAATTGGAATGAGTCATTAAATTGCTTAAATAATTAAAAATAAATAGCTCAAACAATTCAAAATAAATAAAAAATAAAAATATTAAATAAAGATAAAACGTCTTGGAACATTTCTGGAGTGTACTTTAAATGTATCACTTGCCATGTTGGAATTCTAATTTCAGCTTTGCTTTCAGTAATATAGAACTCACAGCAAAACGCTCCTTACATGTTCCACATATTCATTATATACAGTGCAAGCCTTAGGTTATCCCCGTCCCCAGTCATAAGAAAGAAACCATATATATTGCCCCAATAGGCATTCGGCCTGTAATCTGCTTGTGCAGAAAAGAGCAAGATAGCAGCATACCCACACCAGAACAGCTCAGTGAATAAATACTGTACCAGAACCAATCTCAGTATATAAATTCAGCAGCAGAACCAAGCTTAGTATGTAAATACAGCATCATAACTAAGATTATAACATAAATACTGCTCCAGATTCAAGCTCGGTACATAAATACAGCCCCAGAACCAAGCTCCATGCATAAAATAGTAGCAGAACCACATTCTGCACATGAATACAGCACCAAAACCAAGCTCATAACCTAAATGCAGAATTAGATCCAAGCTTATAACATAAATACAACACCAGAACTAATCTCTGTGCATAACTACAGCACCAGAACCAAACTGAATTCATAAATATAGTACCAGACCATGTAAATACAGAAGAAGAACCAAGATCATAACAAGTATAGCAGCAGAACCAAGCTCAGTGCATGAATACACTAGCTGAACCAAGCTCGTGGCAAATTCAGCACCAGAATCAAGTTCTTAACATAAATACAGCAACAGGACCACGCTCAAAACCTAAATAAGGCACCATAACCAAGCTCATAATATGAATACAGTAGCAAAACTAAGAAATTGTTTTGTGGTGGTGCCAATGTGCTGATGGCAGAACATCAGAGGAGTGGAGACAGAGCCAGAAGAATAACTAATGTAGCTCCACAAGACATTGGTATATGGAAGGTGGATCTAAGGGGAGAGGTCCCCACAGCCTACATTGGCTCACTGCCCCGCCCACTTACAAGCTGGTGGGCGGAGCCCTGTTAGACTACACAGGGTGTTCATAGCTAAGGCTGACCATGACTATGAAGGATTTGTATGCACTTTTGCTGAAGAGGCTGAGCACACCACAATATACAGTATGTGAATGTAATCCATTGGTGTATCAATACCAATCTGTACATTTGATAGCAAGCATTTAGAAAGGCTTTGAAAAGATTAGAATAGTTAAACAATCAAATGCCAACATTTAGGTTAAACATCATGCCAAACCCGCTTCTTACACTCCCAGCAAAGCATTAATATAACCTCTACAATCTCATGTAGCTTTCAGGACTACTCAGTAATTATCCAGAATAAATTAGCTTGACATGAAAATGCACTAAAGCCGTCACCTAATATTCTGCCGCAACAGAAATGTTCTATCATGCAGCTTAAGTGATGGGAGGCTGAGCCGCCCATTAGTAATGCACAGGCTGCTTCATGACAACTGCTTGGACTCCTACCTGCTGTGTTCTCTGGAGGTTCTCACTGCCGGGGGGACACATTTTGTCAATAACAAGATATTAAGGTATTGTTAATAATGCAGTTCCAAAATGTGAGTCTAGAGTAATCCAGTAAACAGTAGACGATGAGGAGGGAAGAAGAGGTGGACAAAGCTTCGATTTCTCCATATGTCTTAAGGGATATAGTTTCTTCTTATAGAGAGCGCCTACTAGGTCTGAGGAAGCTTGTCAGACCATGCATGCTTCTGTGGGAAATTTAATATTCAAATGTGGGGTGGTACGATGTCTCTGGGGAGCCACCTATTTAAGGTAGCATTCCTACAAGTCAATGTCTGACCTCTTAACAGGCCTTGTGATATAGGAATATGAGCCAACGTCAGAATCTTCTCCAGAAGGAAGAGCCAGCCATGCACAGACAGACTGCTTTGGGCTTTTTGCCCCTCACTAGTATACAGCAGGTTGCTGGCTGGCTGGATGAGAGGCCTATAGATGTGGGTCTGGAAGGGTATAGTTTTTCCTTGTGGAGAGCACCTAGAAGGTGTAAGGAGGCTTATAAGCCATGCATGCTCCTCTGGGAAATTTAGTATGCAAATGGAGACAGTACAATGCCTCTACAGTGCCACTTATTGGAAGGTAGCATGTGAGAGACTACCACACTGTGAGGGGGTAGCTGGAGAGTGCAGGTCATCTGAATGACACAGAAATAAGCAGAGAGAAAGAAAGTTGCCCATAATATGCAAGTTTATCTGCAAATCTTTTGTCTGCGCTACATCTGCTATACATCTACACTTTGCCAAGGAGTGTTTGGCATTTCATCTTTGTATTGCTTTACGTTACTCACTTACTGTATGCTATGGCTTATTTTATCTTCAAGGTTCCCAAATTTAGTGCTGAACCTTGCTGTACCCCTCCTCGTACCATGAATGTGAGCGTAAACAGCCTCATCTATATGCAACCCATGTGGTTTAACAAAAGCCACCGGGCATCATAAATCATATGTTAGGGGTAGATAATATCTATTTCATAAAACCCATAAGTATAGCAAAAAGTCCCTCATGTAATACATATCAAACAGAAGAAAAGCAAACTGGACAGCAGGACATATAAAAATATATATATTTATTAAATATAGAAAAGTCATACAGAGAAGAAAAACAGAGAAGCATACTGTAGAAAAACACATTAAATAAAAAAAAGTCCCACATAATGATATGAATCACTGAGAGCAAAATACAGATTCAAATAAATGTATACCACTAGACATGTGCAGGGCAATAGCCATCAATGTATCTCCAGTATAACCCCCATTCAGGAGGGAAGAGTAAAGTGCATATCACAGATAATGGTAAGCAAATTACCCCTCTGAAGATGGTGTGTCAGAAACATGCATCAGGGATCTAGTCCCCACAATATAGTGGACCTCAAGGGAGCACGTCAGGAGTCTGTTCCCCACACTATGATGGGCCTCTGGGGAGTGTGTCAGGGGTCTAGTCCCCACACTACGGTGGACCTCTGGGGAGCGTGCCAGGGGTCTATTCCGCACAATATGGTGGACCTCTGGGGAGCACGTCAGGAGTCTGTTCCCCACACTATGGTGGACCTCTGGGGAGCGTGTCAGGGGTCTAGTCCCCACAATATGGTGGACCTCTGGGGAGCACATCAGGAGTCTGTTCCCCACAATATGGTGGACCTCTGGGGAGCACGTCAGGAGTCTGTTCCCCACACTATGGTGGACCTCTGGGGAGCGTGTCAGGGGTCTAGTCCCCACAATATGGTGGACCTCTGGGGAGCACATCAGGAGTCTGTTCCCCACACTATGGTGGACCCCTGGGGAGCGTGTCAGGGGTCTAGTCCCCACAATATGGTGGACCTCTGGGGAGCACGTCAGGAGTCTGTTCCCCACACTATGATGGGCCTCTGGGGAGCGTGTCAGGGGTCTAGTCCCTACATTACGGTGGACCTCTAGGGAGCGTGCCAGGGGTCTATTCCCCACACTATGGTGGACCTCTGGGGATCATGTCAGGGGTCTATTCCGCACAATATGGTGGACCTCTGGGGAGCACGTCAGGAGTCTGTTCCCCACACTATGGTGGACCTCTGGGGAGCGTGTCAGGGGTCTAGTCCCCACAATATGGTGGACCTCTGGGGAGCGTGTCAGGGGTCTAGTCCCCACAATATGGTGGACCTCTGGGGAGCGTGTGAGGGGTCTAGTCCCCACAATATGGTGGACCTCTAGGGAGCATATCAGGGGTCTAGTCCTCACACTATGGTGGGCTTCTGGGGAGCCTTATACCATTAATAGGTATTTAAAATGCTTGGTATTCTGTGACATGCACTGGACTCTCTCCTCAATAATGGGGTTTATACTGGAGATATATTGATGGCTATTGCCCTGCACACGTCTAGTGGTATACATCTATTTGAATCTATATTTTGCTTTCAGCGATTCATATCACTATTGGCGATTTTTTTTGATTGAATGTGTTTTTCTACTTATCTGTATGCTTCTGTCTTTTTTTCTTTGTATGACATTTCTATATTTAATAAATGTATGTATTTTTATAATTCCTGCACTCCAGTTTGCTTTTCTTCTCTTTGATATATAACCCATGTGGTTGCACAGGGTACTAGTTACCAGTTTGTAGGAGGCACAAGGTGGATGTAGGCTGGTGATAATTGCCCCCGTTAGGTCTGCCTGGCTAAATGGTGCCTTTCGTCCGTGTGGCAGCATCTGGTGAAGCTATATGAACTATCCTCCTGGCTCTGACCTCACCTCTCTGATGTTCCGAGATGCCGCTGTCAACTCTTTGTCACCAAGCAATACAATCACTTACTCTACTACTGTATTTATGCTAGGAGCTTGGTTCTGGTATTGTATCTTGGATCTGGTGCTGTATTTATGTTATGTGCTAGATTTGTGGCTGTACGTATGATATGAGTTCAGTTCCGGTACTGTATGTATGTTATGAGCTTGGTCCTGATGCTATATTTATGTACTGAACTTGGTTCTGGAACTTTATTTATTCACTAAGCTGTTCTGCTGCTGTATTTATGTTCTGACCTTTTTTCATGTTTTTCATAGAAGGGGGGGCAGAAAATTCCATGCAGGGTGCCATCTAACCTAAGGTCAGCACTTCGAGTGAGTGTAATGGAAGGGGCTTTCTACTTTCCTCGGCAGGCTGCTTTAGTGTGCAGGTGTGGGGTCTCGTCGCTAGTGTTTATATAGTATATGAATAGTATGTGAACACTTGCGGCGAGACATTGCGCAGGAGCGGCAGTAGCACGCACCTGCACACTAAAACAGGCTGCCGAGTATTCGGAGTTCCCTGCTAGGCAGTGAACGCTACTCACCAGTGACCGGGTACACCGACCTGCCGGAAGCAGAATGCTGGGGATGTATGCTTCATCACAGGAAGAAGAGGATCCGGACGGCTGGAGGTGAGGTGACCTGGGGGACTGGAGGAGCCAGGAGAAGATCGCGGAGGAGAAGATGTGGTAAGAAGACTGATGAGGGAAAGGTGAGTATAGAATTTGTTTTCTAATGACAGAAACAAATTGATAAGTTCTGCCTTATATCCCTTAATATTAAACAGAACACATTAGACTTAAAAATAGCTGGAACATTTTTTCAAATCCATATTTAGTAGTCCTAGTGTAACAGAGAATCATAAACTACAAAGGGTTAACATTTGACATTGTGGCTGCCTGTGAAGAACACAAATATGAAGGACTTTTGAGCCCATCGATACCATATCTTATTTTAGTGAAGCCAGTGGGATGATTAAAAACTACTTAGATTATCTGCTGAAGCTCTACAGTCAATCTTGCTACTGAGACTGTGACAAATCATAATAAATGTGAAGCCTCGTAACCTGTCAGTCATGGGTGGAAATACCATTTCTGAATGAACTGCAATTGGCTTTGTGTGCATTGGTTTTTCTTATCTCCAAATAAGTTAATGCGGATAACTTTATATTTACCTTTAACCAACACCATCACCTTTCCACACCAACATACCTCTGTCCAGGGCTGGGGCAGGGTGATTCAACGCCCTAGTCAATTAGACATATTGTGCTTTCCACCTACAACTCCTAGAATCAGTTGAAAACCATCTTACCTTCTGATGAAAGAGATTTAAACCCCCCTTGAAAAAACATATACATTCTAAATGTGGCCCAGATGGTCCTGGTGATTTCTCCCAAAGACTGCATGCCTGCTGCCAAGACATCTTTGGCCAGGGGTATAGCTCTACGAGGTGCAGAAGTAACCGTCTTCTCGAGGCCACGGAGCCTGATAGTGGCCAAGGCCTGTCTGCCACTGAAGAAGACACCAATGTTTTAAATGGCACATGAGAGCTGGGGGACCCTGTTACAGATGTTGCACTGGACCCCAGAGCAGGTCAGATTTCAGGTCCAGTGCATAATGACATAATTAATGCAGCCCCCTTACTAAACCCCATAATTAATACAGACGCCATAATTCGCCTCAGGCAAAAAAAATAGAACAGCATTATTAAAAGAGGTCCCAGTCAGACCCAATAATAAATAGAACTCCGGTCCTGTGGTGGAAGCGCTCATTTATAGGAAGAAGGGTTGCAAGAAAAAAATATATTTTACACATAAAATTGCAACCGCCTCTTGCCCCAACGTTTCCCCTAACGGCAGATGTGAATTTCAGAATACCGAATACTTTTGTTCTTATAGGAGATGAGCCAATGCCGGAGCAGTCCATCACTTGGCCGAGCTGAGCATGCATTTGTATAGGGAGAAGCAAGAGGAATAGATGTCAGTTGAAGGAGTATTTGGCAGACAACTGTCTACAGCGTATGAGCAGCCATATAGATTATGATTTAAAGGTAACATAGTGTCTATATGGCAAGCAGTGATCAATCATTCTACAAACAGCTATCAGCTGGATTTCCCAATGACCATAACAACAAGATGGAACTGCCAGACACTTCTGACTCCTTAAAGCTGAGTATCTCCATGAAAACAATAGGTAAAATCATCCCAACTACGTTTATGCTTCCCCGACATACTTTGGGGAAGAGTTTGCCACCCCATAGATTTTAGCTTTTTGGTGAATCCTGTTGAAATGGGTGAATCTATGACCTCCATTACAGCAGTACAATTGTTACTGTCCCCAGAGCCACAGTCAAGTAAGTAGCCCAAGGTGTTGTCAGACGTCTTCCAGTATAAAATTAAAGAGACTCTGTAAGCTACTTTGAGCCCTATAAGTTAAACCTATGGACTGAAAGTAGCTGAATACTTACCTTCCTTGCCGTTGCCTCAGTGTCAGCTGTCAAACCCACCACTGAATGCTGCCAGTGGACTTCTTAGTTATGTGCACAGAATGAGAGAACTATGTAGCAGGCACCTAGGTACTCAGCACAGTCATTTAGTGGTGGGTTTGAGAGCTGACAGCCAAGGAATGGCAGGGAATGTGCCAGTTCTACTCAGGGGCGTAAGTATAGCGGATGCGTTTTCTCCCAGGCCTAGGACCCTTAGTGGGACCATAAGGCCTCTCCTCTCCATATAGTGAACCGAGTAGTATTGTGGTACGAGAAAAAAATTAATATACTTTAACTGCTATTGCCTCTGTGTTATCAGCCAGAAAGCTGAAGTATATTGTAGTCTTCTCTGCTCACTGTTGTAATTGGATACCAAGATAGCCCAACTTACATTCCACCCTCCCCCCTCCTGCTCATTTGTAGATAAGTTCTTCCTTCCTGAGTTCTCCCTTTAAGTGTTAACCAATAGTTCATATATCATATGAAACTGTGAATAAGCCGGCCCACTCTGTATAAAGTTGTTGGAACGTCTTTGTATACGCACTCTGGGCTTTGGATGTTAATCCACCAGTGTCCGTGCTCACATAAAATAAACACCATTTCCTGAAGGAGGTCCTGGGTGTCCTGTCAAATATCCTACATCAGTATGAAGCATTATAGTTGGAGGCCTGTTACAGTTTACGGTTTACTCAACACTAGTCCTGAACACTGGCGTATAACACTGTCTAAAGCTATAAAGCACTGTATAACACTCTGAGTATTATACAAGGTTTTTAGGGCTCTTACACAGTCACCAGTTTTAGGGGTTTTGGAGAACTTCCAGTTTGGTTCAATCTAATTGAGACCTAACTGAACTTTTTGCAAAAGTTCAGTGAACCAGCGAAATGAACTTTTCAAAAGTTCACTCATCACTATTTAGATTCTTATCATTTTTATTGCGGCTGGTAAAGAGTTCACTCTCTTATGCAATGTGCCTATTATTATTATTACTGGTACGATAGCAAAAATAATGTGCATAATAATAAAAGCAATACAAATAATAAAGCATCTTTCTTTAATTTCCTATTCTAAAGTCCAGCATCTGTATGATTTGCTGCCCCCTATTAAATCAGCCTTTTGATGTGGGTTGGAGACATTGTTATTCAGCTCTTTGAATATTCTGACTTTGACTTATTTCCTCTGTAGACTTATCCTTAATGAATACACTCTTGCTCCTAGAGAAGCTTCCAATTTAAAATGGTGAAAAAAACACACATTAGGGATAATGCTATAATGCACATAAAATTTTAATGGGTATTGACTAGAGATGAGCGAGCACCAAAATGCTCGGGTGCTCGTTACTCGGGACAAAATTTTCGCGATGCTCGAGGGTTCGTTCCAAGTAACGAACCCCATTGAAGTCAATGGGCGACTCGAGCATTTTTGTATATCGCCGATGCTCGCTAAGGTTTCCATTTGTGAAAATTGGGGCAATTCAAGAAAGTGATGGGAACGACACAGCAACGGATGGGGCAGGCGAGGGGCTACATGTTGGGCTGCATCTCAAGTTCACAGGTCCCACTATTAAGCCACAATAGCGGCAAGAGTGCCCCCCCCTCCCAACAACTTTTACTTCTGAAAAGCCCTCATTAGCAATGCATACCTTAGCTAAGCACCACACTACCTTCAACAAAGCACAATCACTGCCTGCATGACACTCCGCTGCCACTTCTCCTTGGTTACATGCTGCCCAAACCCCCCCCCCCCCCGCACGACGCAGTGTCCACAGCGCACTCCAAAGTGTCCCTGCGCAGCCTTCAGCTGCACTCATGCCACACCACCCTCATGTCTATTTATAAGTGCGTCTGCCATGAGGAGGAACCGCAGGCACACACTGCAGAGGGTTGGCACGGCTAGGCAGCGACCCTCTTTAAAAGGGGCGGGGCGATAGCCCACAATGCTGTACAGAAGCAATGAGAAATATAATCCTGTGCCACCGCCATCAGGAGCTGCACACGTGGGCATAGCAATGGGGAACCTATGTGCCACACACTATTCATTCTGTCAAGGTGTCTGCATGCCCCAGTCAGACCGCGTTTTTTTATAAATAGTCACAGGCAGGTACAACTACGCAATGGGAATTCCGTGTGCACCCACAGCATGGGTGGCTCCCTGGAACCCACCGGCTGTACATAAATGTATCCCATTGCAGTGCCCATCACAGCTGAGGTAACGTCCGATTAAATGCAGGTGGGCTTCGGCCCACACTGCATGCCCCAGTCAGACTGCGGTTCTTTAGAAGTAGACACATGCAGTTACAACTCCCTGTGGACCCACAGCATGGGTGGGTGCCAGGAAGCCACCGGCGGTACATAAATATATCCCATTGCATTGCCCATCACAGCTGATGTAACGTCAGCTTTAATACAGGTGGGCAAAAAATTCATTTGATTACACTGTAGGCGAGGGCCCCAAAAAATTGGTGTACCAACAGTACTAATGTACCTCAGAAAAATTGCCCATGCCCAACCAAGAGGGCAGGTGAAACCCATTAATCGCTTTGGTTAATGTGGCTTAATTTGTAACTAGGCCTGGAGGCAGCCCAGTTAAAATAAAAATTGGTTCAGGTGCAAGTTTCAACGCTTTAATGAGAATTGAAACGTATAAAAATTGTTTACAAAAATTATATGACTGAGCCTTGTGGGCCTAAGAAAAATTGCACGTTCGGCGTGATTATGTGAGGTTTCAGGAGGAGGAGCAGGAGGAGGAGGATGAATATTATACACAGATTGATGAAGCAAAAAGGTCCCCGTTTTTGATGGTGATAGAGAACGATGCTTCCATCCGCGGGTGCAGCCTACGTATTGCTTAGGTATCGCTGCTGTCCGCTGGTGGAGAAGAGAAGTCTGGGGAAATCCAGGCTTTGTTCATCTTGATGAGTGTAAGCCTGTCGGCACTGTCGGTTGACAGGCGGGTACGCTTATCCGTGATGATTCCCCCAGCCGCAGTAAACACCCTCTCTGACAAGACGCTAGCCGCAGGACAAGCAAGCACCTCCAGGGCATACAGCGCGAGTTCAGGCCACGTGTCCAGCTTCGACACCCAGTAGTTGTAGGGGGCAGAGGCGTCACCGAGGAGGGTCGTGCGATCGGCTACGTACTCCCTCACCATCCTTTTACAGTGCTCCCGCCAACTCAGCCTTGACTGGGGAGCGGTGACACAGTCTTGCTGGGGAGCCCTAAAGCTGGCACAGGCCTTGGAGAATGTTCCCCTGCCTGCGCTGTACATGCTGCCTGATCTCTGCGCCTCCCCTGCTACCTGGCCCTCGGAACTGCACCTTCTGCCACTAGCGCTGTCGGATGGGAATGTTACCATCAGTTTGTCCGCCAGGGTCCTGTCGTATAGCATCACTCTCGAACCCCTTTCCTCTTCGGGTATGAGAGTGGAAAGGTTCTCCTTATACCGTGGGTCGAGCAGTGTGTACACCCAGTAATCCGTAGTGGCCAGAATGCGTGTAACGCGAGGGTCTCGAGAAAGGCATCCTGACATGAAGTCAGCCATGTGTGCCAGGGTACCTGTACGCAACACATGGCTGTCCTCACTAGGAAGATCACTTTCACGATCCTCCTCCTCCTCCTCAGGCCATACACGCTGAAAGGCTGACAGGCAAGTAGCATGGGTACCTTCAGCAGTGGGCCAAGCTGTCTCTTCCCCCTCCTCCTCATGCTCCTCCCCCTCCTCCTCAACGCGCTGAGATATAGACATGAGGGTGCTCTGACTATCCAGCGACATACTGTCTTCCCCCGCCTCCGTTTCCAAGCGCAAAGCGTCTGCCTTTATGCTTTGCAGGGAATTTCTCAAGAGGCATAGCAGAGGAATGGTGACGCTAATGATTGCAGCATCCCCGCTCACCATCTGGGTAGACTCCTCAAAGTTTCCAAGGACCTGGCAGATGGCTGCCAACCAGGCCCACTCTTCTGTAAAGAATAGAGGAGGCTGACTCCCACTACGCCGCCCATGTTGGAGTTGGTACTCCACTATAGCTCTACGCTGCTCATAGAGTCTGGCCAACATGGCGCACCTTTCCGAGCAGGTATGACAAGTGTGGGTAGCTTTTCAGAAAGCGCTGAACCACCAAATTAAAGACATGGGCCAGGCATGGCACGTGCGTGAGGCTGCCGAGCTGCAGAGCCGCCACCAGGTTACGGCCGTTGTCACACACGACCATGCCCGGTTGGAGGCTCAGCGGTGAAAGCCAGCGGTCGGTCTGCTCTGTCAGACCCTGCAGCAGTTTGTGGGCCGTGTGCCTCTTCTCTCCTAAGCGGAGTAGTTTCAGCACGGCCTGCTGACGCTTGCCCACCGCTGTGCTGCCACGCCGCGCGACACCGACTGCTGGTGACGTGCTGCTGCTGACACATCTTGATTGCGAGACAGAGGTTGCGTTGGAGGAGGAGGAGGAGGAGGAGGGTGGTTTAGTGGAGGAAGCATACACCGCCGCAGATACCAGCACCGAGCTGGGGCCCGCAATTCTGGGGGTGGGTAGGATGTGAGCGGTCCCAGGCTCTGACTCTGTCCCAGCCTCCACTAAATTCACCCAATGTGCCGTCAGGGAGATGTAGTGGTCCTGCCCGCCTGTGCTTGTCCACGTGTCCGTTGTTAAGTGGACCTTGGCAGTAACCGCGTTGGTGAGGGCGCGTACAATGTTGCGGGAGACGTGGTCGTGCAGGGCTGGGACGGCACATCGGGAAAAGTAGTGGCGACTGGGAACCGAGTAGCGCGGGGCCGCCGCCACCATCATGCTTTTGAAAGCCTCCGTTTCCACAAGCCTATACGGCAGCATCTCCAGGCTGATCAATTTGGCTATGTGCACGTTTAACGCTTGAGCGTGCGGGTGCGTGGCGGCGTACTTGCCGTTTGGATGCTGCGCTGAGAGACATTGCTGGATGGGGCCGAGGACAGCGGAGGTGAGGGTGTGGGTGCAGGCCGGTAGGCACTCGTGCCTGTGTCCTCAGAGGGGGGTTGGATCTCAGTGGCAGGTTGGGGCACAGGGGGAGAGGCAGTGGTGCAAACCGGAGGCGGTGAACGGCCTTCGTCCCACCTTGTTGGGTGCTTGGCCATCATATGCCTGCGCATGCTGGTGGTGGTGGCTCCCCAGCTGATCTTGGCGCAACAAAGGTTGCACACCACTGTTCGTCGGTCGTCAGGCGTCTCTGTGAAAAACTGCCACACCTTAGAGCACCTTGGCCTCTGCAGGGTGGCATGGCGCGAGGGGGCGCTTTGGGAAACAGTTGGTGGATTATTCGGTCTGGCCCTGCCTCTACCCCTGGCCACCGCACTGGCTCGGCCTGTGCCCACACCCTGACTTGGGCCTCCGCGTCGTCGCCCGCGTCCACGTCCTCTAGGCCTACCCCTACCCCTCAGCATGCTGTATTACCAGTAGTGCAGAAACAGAACGCTGTAATTAAATGTGCTGCTTATTGGCCTGTGGTTGGAGGCTGACTTCGCTTACGGAACGCACAGCAGAGGCAGGAAAGAATTTTGCGCAAGCCTGCTGTAACACCTAGTTGGCTGCGTATGAATTAGGACAACTACCCCCAGCAGAGACCCAGTACACTTGTGGACAGGAATACAGCGGTGATGTAAGAGGCAACACAGAGGCAGGAATGAATTTTGCGCAAGCTTGCTGTAACACTTAGCTGGCTGCGTATGAATTAGGACAACTACCCCCAGCAGAGACCCAGTACACTTGTGGACAGGAATACAGCGGTGATGTAAGAGGCAACACAGAGGCAGGAAAGAATTTTGCGCAAGCCTGCTGTAACACTTAGCTGGCTGCGTATGAATTAGGACAACTACCCCCAGCAGAGACCCAGTACACTTGTGGACAGGAATACAGTGGTGATGTAAGAGGCAACACAGAGGCAGGAAAGAATTTTGCGCAAGCCTGCTGTAACACTTAGTTGGCTGCGTATGAATTAGGACAACTACCCCCAGCAGAGACCCAGTACACTTGTGGACAGGAATACAGCGGTGATGTAAGAGGCAACACAGAGGCAGGAAAGAATTTTGCGCAAGCCTGCTGTAACACTTAGTTGGCTGCGTATGAATTAGGACAACTACCCCCAGCAGAGACCCAGTACACTTGTGGACAGGAATACAGCGGTGATGTAAGAGGCAACACAGAGCCAGGAAAGAATTTTGTGCAAGCCTGCTGTAATACTTAGCTGGCTGCGTATGAATTAGGACAAATACCCCCAGCAGAGACCCAGTACACTGAGGACGGTCACAGGCAGCCCAAATAGATTTTTTTTCCCAAATGTTTTTGGAAAGGCCCACTGCCTATATACACTAAATATGTCTTCTGTCCCTGCCTCACCACTACTGGCCCTGGACAATGTAAAATTACTGCAGGGCGCAATGCTCTGCACGGCCGATATACAAAAAAAAAAAAAAAAGTGCAACACTGCAAAAAGCAGCTTCCACACTACTGCACACGGTTAGATGTGGCCCTAAGAAGGACCGTTGGGGTTCTTGAAGCCCAAAATAACTCCTAACGCTCTCCCTATAGCAGCTCCAGCACCAGCAGCACTGTCCCTGATCTCTGTCAGAATGCATCTGTGGCGAGCCGCGGGAGGGGCCGATTTATATACTCGGGTGACACCTGATCTCGCCAGCCACTCACTGCAGGGGGGTGGTATAGGGCTTAAACGTTGCAGGGGGAAGTTGTAATGCCTTCCCTGTCTTTCTATTGGCCAGAAAAGCGCGCTAATGTCTCAGAGATGAAAGTGAAAGTAACCCGAACATCGCGTGGTGCTCGTCACGAGTAACGAGCATCTCGAACACGCTAATACTCGAACGAGTTTCAAGCTCGGACGAGTACGCTCGCTCATCTCTAGTGTTGACACATAATCTCCTCAGTAATTCAGGGCATGGTGCAGAGCGCAGGAGCCTTGTTCTATAATGTTCTTGCCTTGAAAATACTGTAAAAGCAAAAAAGTGTTCCCATATATCAAGCAGACACCTCCTTCATTTGCCCAGATTATAGCACGGCACTAAATTGACTGCTGCCTTGATGATGCTCTGTTTTGTAGCCATAAAATGAGATTTATCTAAAGCATAATCAAAAAATAAGAATGATATTTATTGTTTCACTTTACGAGACTCTACAACAACGAGTGAAATGCTGCTTGAGAAGCGGCGATGCTGAGGAGCACATCTCAGGCAATGAATTATATATACATCATTTCCTATTTCTTTGAACTGTTGTAGAAATGAGTAGAATGTTCATACGGCTGAATCTTAAGTAATGTTTCCGCCATATATCATACGAGGGCACGGGACTTTCTAGATAGGTAAAATAAAGTATTTTGCACACAGTAAAAGGAGCATTTAAACCTTTTTAGTGACATATGTAGTTCTAGCGGCGGAATGTTTCACTTTATATGATCTGCAATATTTTAGATAGTATTCACTTATTTAGTGGGATGTTTAAACCCGGGTACTGCAGTAGTTTGGATTACACCGCGGTGTTACATCATTGATTCCCACTGACTGCTATGTCTGATGAGACAATCCCTCTACAGTATAATTACATTACACGGATAACAAATGAATATTTCAATTTGTAGATTAGTCCTGGGCAGACTTTGTGAGTCCTAATATTTGGCTGTTTAAGGGGTATTTCCCTCTTGGAAATTCTCTTTCAATGTCCTCAAAATCACAAAACAATGCCCTCACACATAAGATATTATTTTCTGAAATGCTCCATTCCCAAGATATTGCAAATATTGATTCCTCTGCCCTCTGGTTGTTGCAAGGGGAACCGATGACCTCTTCTATGGAAAGATTGCAGAGGAGGCTGCCGCATGTGCAGTTCTTTCATCTACATGCAATAGCTGGGATCTCAGGAGTGCACACACACTAGCTTACAGCCCAACCACTGCTACACTCTGCTATTTCTTTCCATAGAAGAGGTGGTCTGTTTCCCTGGCAACGAGCAGTAAACAACCAGAGGGCAGAGGAATCAATATCTGCAATGTCTGGAGAACGGAGTATTTTGGAAATAAACATCTCATGGGCGGCTGCATTGTTTTGCAATTTCGAACACATTGAAAAAGCATTCCCAAGATGGAAATCCCCCTTTTAAGTTGTTTGCTTTTTTTCACTTTTTTCGTACAAATGTTTCAGTTTCATTACTTTTACTTGAATTTTCTTACAGCCATAAACATGATGTACAGTTGCAATCAAAATTATTCAACCCCCATTGCAAATTAGGTTTTTTTGCACAATTTACAAACTTTCGTCTGTTTGCAAAAAACTGTCAAACAAGAACATTTAAATCACTCAAAACAACCAGTAGAGCAAGTGTAAGTTTTCCCAAATTCAACACAAAATGCCACTTTTACTGACTGCTGCAGTCTCAGAATTATTTAGCCCCCTGAACAGAATCTATGATAAGAGCACACCTTTGCAAATTAAGTGTTGTCTCAAACACACCAGATGCAACTAATCAAGGACTTGATTAGTTGTCAGATGTGCTTGAGCTGCTTTCTGCAGGAAGCAGAGAGCTCCATTCTCACTGCAGTGTCCTGACTTGGTATTAAAGGCTATTCAGCTCAATGTAAGTTGTGCCTATAATACCAAGCCTGGCCATTGTAAGAGAAGGAATTGAATTCAGAAATCATCTCATCACATGAGTGCATCAGCATGGCAAACAGCTGATAAGATGGGGTCCCAGGTGGGAGACCCTTGCTTATCTACTACAAATGGCCTATCCTGCAAATAGGTCATCAGTAGTTTACAGTTGGATGACCCATTTATTTTGTCTGCAAGGTCCTTTTTCTCAGCTGTGATGTGTGCTTGTAATTACAGGTTCTGGCCAATGGGGACCTCTCTGTAATGTGAGCAGGTTTTCTCTATGGCTTAGCACAGTATTGATTTTTTTACATCTCTCTCTGCAATAGTCTCGCTCCCCTCTTTCTTCAGCCACCCAATTCCATTGGCAGTGGTAACAGCAGAGGGAGATGGAATCAACTAACTTCATTGACAGGTCCCCAGTGGCTATCCCTAGTGCTTACAAGCCCAGAGCAGCACTGACTGAAGGGACTGCACAGGCTGATTAAGTAATAAAAATTAATTGTCTACAGTAAAATAAAAGCCTTCCTACCATCTTCAACCCCCCCCCCCCCCCCTTCCCCTTCCTGGCTGCATGCTTTAATATGCAGAAGTCCCCATGTGCTGCTGTAAGTGGACCATGCCCCAAGAACAACCCCTTCCCAGATGCAGAACCCATCGGTCAGTCAATCTGACATTTTTACAAGACATGCAGTCCCCCAGCTTGTAGTGTACAGCTGCACACTACAAGTGTAGGACAAAATTGAGTAAACATGTTTTTTTTTTTTTTTTACGTATTTGATGGACATGTAAGCCTCTATATTTTGTGTATACACCAGATATTCTTTTAGTGTATACTTTTAATATGCACATGAGCAATCATTAGCAAAATGTGCCACGAATATGTGTCCTCAACTATAAGTTCAGCTCAACTGTATTGTAAAGCATAATCAACTATGCAAGTCAAATGCAGAGCGTCTATAGGCATATCAGACCATCACAGGGAATGTAATGCTCATAGTATGAACCAAGCCTTACCCTGCAATGTAAGCCATCAACACTGCTGGATGGTTAAAGTGCTCAGCGAAGGGAGGGGAACGTTAATGTGTTCATCCCGAATGAGCTGCATTACATTCTGGCCTCATCTTTCCGGCTGCAGCCACTACTTCTGCATTGATAAGACATAATCTAAGACATTCTGTCATGGTAATTGATTTCCGTGAATGGATTTCTGCAGTTTTCCACCCTGTAAGCAATTGATACAGTATTCTGTTTTCTTGCATCAGGGTGACTTTTGACAGGTTATTTTGAACTCTTAATGCATGGGGTTAGTTATTGCTTCATTTGAAATATTACACAGAGAATGGCTTCACTATGCAGAATGTATTCTTCACACAGCCCAACTCTACAGCAATCCTTTCACTTTTGATTACAGATTACTGCGAGAATGTCGAAGTAATGCAAATCTGTGGCCTTAGGGGATTCTGTGTAAATGTTACAAATATGTTAATGCTACACTATTAAACTGAATATCTTACTGTATGATAACTTACTGTGTCAGGAATGATTTATAAAGCCAAGTGTGTGTATTTCTAAGTAGTGAGGCTGTAAACACGAACCTGCTTAATTGCTGACGCCGATAATGAACAACTGCGCAGTCTCATCTTGGTTTGTGCCCACAAGTCATAGCGGTGTGCCTTTAACATATGGAGCATGTTAGTAGGACAGAATAATGCATTTATTCATATAAAAGTTAAGATAAATAAGAGAAATTGGAAAGGGCCCTGGAAGACCAACTCCACAACCACACTGGGACTATACCACCATTTTGTTTATTAATTAAAACCAGATAGTGGAACATCTTCCATTTTTCTAATCTCTTTTTAATTTTCTGATTGTAGATTTTTTTATTTTGTTATCTATACATGACTATGGCGGCCGCCATCTAACCTGAGCTTCAGTTTATCGCATCTAGAGCAGTCTCATGGGCAATCTACACAATGGGTGGGAGGGGACCAGTGACCACTATGGAAGACTGTTCTACGCTCTGACCAGTGCAGGGAGGAAGGGGAGGGTAGATAGTCACAGCTGCTCACCTATTGTGCACCTGAGGAGGGGAATTGCTACCTGCTCTCCAAAATGCATTGAGTATTATGATTGTTTAATAAAGGTACACATTTGGCTTTCTAAAATAAGTTGTGTGGGTTTCTTAAATGAGTTAAAAAAAATAGTGAGTGGCCAGGTATGCAATGATATAACAAAAGAAACAGTACTTTTCTCCTCCAAGAAAACAGCGGAGCAGCTATAGTGAAGATCCCACTGATAGCGCAAAATGAAGTCAGGTGACTGCTGCAGCCAATCATAGACTACAGCATCATCACCCATTCTCCTGGCGTCAGAGTTTACATCCTGGGTGCCATGATGCCAGGAGTTCAGAATGTTAATGCTTCGGCGGAAACCTGACGTCCGGTCTGTGCTGACTGTGGGATCTTCACTGGAACTGCTCCACTGTTTTTCTGGAGCAGAAGAGAGGTAAGCACTGCTTCTTTTGTTATTTTATTGCTATTTTCTTTAATACTCTGACAATCCCTTTAAGGCTCTTCTAGACTTTTTGGGGGTTGTTTAGGAGTGTGAGAATTCCACTCTTTACCACTTCTAAGTGTTCACAATATAATTCCTAATCCCTTAAATACAGGTAATCACAGTGTGTTTGTTCCTTCAGTGTCCTTTCCTATTTTGCTTGTTCTTCTCGTTTTTGGAGCAACCATTTGATGGAAAGCTGACCCTTGCAAGAAGAAGTACTTCCCCTTGGTCCTAAGGGGCATCTGTGTATGTTGCGTATTTGAATTTAGTATGGTATCAACAAGTTCCTTACATCCAGTGGTTTTTGACTCTATCTGTCAGGGAGAAAGAGGGGGGGGGGGCGACTGATCCCGCCTCTGTCACCGATTTGTCGCGGATCGACTAATCAGAATGCACTCGCCACTACAAATTTTTATGGCAGAGCCTTCATTAATCACACTAGCGGGATTACAAGCACAGGGTCGTTAGAATGCAGGTGGGTTTGTACCCAGCTTTGCCAGGCTCCTGCACGCATGTAGAACAAAAGCTCAAGTCACCCCCTGAAGTGGCCTAGTGCCTCCAGCTCTCTGTGATACCCTCATACACTCGCTGTCACCACCAGCTTTTAAGGGTAAGCTAGAACCCAGACTATGAACAGAATTTTCAGAGTTATGGTTCATTTTAAAACAGACAAGGCTTGACTAATAAATTGCAGATTTTATTCTAAAAAAGACTAGCAGTGCTAAATAAGTATACAAAAGTATACAGAAAAAGATGTTACAATGGAGGTAAGGTTTACAGGCATGCACTACAGACATTATTTAAACTGAAACAAGGAGAAAATAAAGAAAGGTACCAGGTTTGGGATGCTCGGCCCAAGGTTCTGTTTTGTGAAGAGTCACTAAAGCAAATGGGAAAGCCTTACGCCATAGCCTATCTCCAATGTCTGACCATAGGGTTTCATTAAAGGATTCCCCAAAATACACCTCTCACCCCTACCCCCTGAGGTCATTTAGAGAGGGGTGGGTAGATGTGTAAGACCTCTAAAAATCTATAATTCCCCATTTTGGCCATATTTCCACAGGAGATCCTCTGATTGAGAATATTTGAGCGGCATACTTGTGGTCATGATTTTATCTATTCAGCGATATTAAGCATGACACATAAATTATAACCAGGTACACGGATATGCCATTTGGGGGGATTCTGGGGCCTGTACCTCAATGTGTGTAAATGTGTTTTAGTCGGCTGGCCTGCCTGATTCTGAATATAATTCATATTAAGGTAGGACCTTCACACTACCAGTAATCCTTATTAAAATATTTTCTTCTGATTTGAATCTCGGAGCCAGAATGTTTGTGGGAAATAGCCGAGGTGTCAAACCTCCCTGGCAAGGGTAATTAATATTTCCCTGTCCCTGTCTAATTTGATTGCCATCCTGATCAAAGACTTCCTGAAACCAAATGCATATCAGAGACCTCTTAGATGTGAGGGAGGAAGGGGAGATTAAAAATATTGAGGAGTTCAGCTTTCCACTATCCTTAGCGGCAGCTGATGGACAGTTGGGTGATACTTTATCAATATCATTATACCACACTATCTAATTAGTTATTTTCTTATATATATATATTAGAGATAAGCAAGCGTACTCGGAAAAGCACTACTCGCTCGAGTAATTTGCTTTATCCGAGTATCGCTGTGCTCGTCCCTGAAGATTCGGGTGCCGCTGCGGCTGACAGGTGAGTCGCAGCGAGGAGCAGGGGAGAGCGGGCGGGAGAGAGGGAGAGAAAGATCTCCCCTCCGTTCCTCCCCGCTCTCCCCTGCAGCTCCCCGCTCCGTGCCGGCACCCGAATCTTCAGGGACGAGCACAGCGATACTCGGATAAAGCAAATTACTCGAGCGAGTAGTGCTTTTCCGAGTACGCTCGCTCATCTCTTATATATATATATATATATATATATATATATATATATATAATACTAGCTTACCCGTGGCGCGTTGCTGCGAAGACAGACAGACTTACATTCGTTTTTATATATCTAGATAACAACCAATCACAGCGCAGCTTTCAAGTTACCTCAGCGGTATAATATATAACAACCAATCACAGCACAGCAGCTTTCATGTTACCTCAGCAGTATAATATATAGCAACCAATCACAGCACAGCTTTCATGTTACCTCAACGGGATAATATATAGCAACTAATTACAGCACAGCTTTCATGTTGCCCCTGCAGTATAATATATAGCAACCAATCACAGCGCAGCTTTCATGTTACCTCAGCAGTATAAGAAATAGCAACCAATCACAGCACAGCTTTCACTTTACCTCAGCAGTATAAGAAATTGCAACCAATCACAGCACAGCTTTCATTTTACCTCAGCATTCTCAATATCCAGCAATTGCCTTGCGAAACGTTCGGCGGATGCATCATTTTGTAGTTGAACACGCATCCCGTTGCTCGTAATGCCTTTTGCTTTTGTGCTTGAGATGGAAATCAAACGATCTTTGTCTGGGGGGCATAACTGTCGACGATGCTCGCACGCGTGCCACCAATCGTAGGATAGATGTACTATGCCAGTAATCTTCCCAGGAGTGTACTCAAAAACTTCCCAAAGTTTCATGGCGATTAGATGAATGGTGTAGTAGCGCAAAAAAGACAGACAGACAGACATACATTCCTTTTTATATATATATAGATGACATCAGGAAGTGAGAGAATTAGATTCCGTACGTAAAATTTGGACGCTAATTCTTTTGCGCTTAGAATTGAATAATAGAGTTGGGACCCATTAACTTTTCCTATTTATGACATAATCAATGCTCATGCCAAATTTCAAGTTTCTATGACATTGGGAAGTGAGAGAATTAGATTCCGTACGTAAAATTTGGACGCTAACTCTTTGGCACTTAGAATTGAATAATCAAGTTGGGACCTTATAACTTTTCCTATTTATGACATAATCAATGCTCGTGCCAAATTTCACGTTTCTATGACATTGGGAAGTGAGAAAATTAGATTCCGTATGTAAAATTTGGACGCTCATTCTTTTGCGCTTAGAATTGAATAATTGAGTTGGGACCCATTAAGTTTTCCTATTTATGACATAATCAATGCTCATGCCAAATTTCAAGTTTATATGGCATTGGGAAGTGAGAGAATTAGTGGCAATGATGGAAATCAAACGATCTATGTGGGGGGGCGTAACTGTCGACGATGCTCACACGCGCGCCATTTATCATAGCATAAATGTACTATGCCTATAATCTTCCCAGGAGTGTACTCAACAACTTCCCAAAGTTTCATGGCGATCGGATGAATGGTGTAGTAGCGCATAAAGGACAAACAGACAGACAGACACACAGACACACAGACAGACATACATTTTATATATATAGATAATATATATATATATATATATATATATATATATATATATATATATATATATATATATCCACTACCGTTCAAAAGTTTGGGGTCACCCAAACAATTTTGTGTTTTCCATGAAAAGTCACACTTATTCACCACCATGCATTGTGAAATGAATAGAAAATAGAGTCAAGACATTGACAAGGTTAGAAATAATGATTTGTATTTGAAATAACATTGTTTTTACATCAAACTTTGCTTTCGTCAAAGAATCCTTCTTTTGCAGCAATTACAGCATTGCACACCTTTGACATTCTAGCTGTTAATTTGTTGAGGTAAGCTTGTGAAATTGCACCCCACGCTTCTAGAAGCATCTCCCACAAGTTGGATTGGTTGGATGGGCACTTCTGGCGTACCATACGGTCAAGCTGCTCCCACAACAGCTCAATGGGGTTCAGATCTGGTGACTGCGCTGGCCACTCCATTACCGATAGAATACCAGCTGCCTGCTTCTGCTGTAAATAGTTCTTGCACAATTTGGAGGTGTGTTTAGGGTCATTGTCCTGTTGTAGGATGAAATTGGTTCCAATCAAGCGCTGTCCACTGGGTATGGCATGGCGTTGCAAAATGGAGTGATAGCCTTCCTTATTCAGAATCCCTTTTACCCTGTACAAATCTCCCACCTTACCAGCACCAAAGCAACCCCAGACCATCACATTACCTCCACCATGCTTAACAGATGGCGTCAGGCATTCTTCCAGCATCTTTTCATTTGTTCTGCGTCTCACAAACGTTCTTCTTTGTGATCCAAACACCTCAAACTTGGATTCATCCGTCCACAACACTTTTTTCCAGTCTTCCTCTGTCCAATGTCTGTGTTCTTTTGCCCATCTTAATCTTTTTCTTTTATTGGCCAGTCTCAGATATGGCTTTTTCTTTGCCACTCTGCCCTGAAGCCCAAAATCCCGCAGCCGCCTCTTCACTGTAGATGTTGACACTGGTGTTTTGCGGGTACTATTTAATGAAGATGCCAGTTGGGTACCTGTGAGGCGTCTGTTTCTCAAACTAGAGACTCTAATGTGCTTATCTTCTTGCTTAGTTGTGCAACGCGGCCTCCCACTTCTTTTTCTACTCTGGTTAGAGCCTGTTTGTGCTGTCCTCTGAAGGGAGTAGTACACACCGTTGTAGGAAATCTTCAATTTCTTAGCAATTTCTCGCATGGAATAGCCTTCATTTCTAAGAACAAGAATAGACTGTCGAGTTTCAGATGAAAGTTCTCTTTTTCTGGCCATTTTGAGCGTTTAATTGACCCCACAAATGTGATGCTCCAGAAACTCAATCTGCTCACAGGAAGGTCAGTTTTGTAGCTTCTGTAACGAGCTAGACTGTTTTCAGATGTGTGAACATGATTGCACAAGGGTTTTCTAATCATCAATTAGCCTTCTGAGCCAATGAGCAAACACATTGTACCATTAGAACACTGGAGTGATAGTTGTTGGAAATGGGCCTCTATTCACCTTTGTAGATTTTGCACAAAAAAACAGGCATTTGCAGCTAGAATAGTCATTTACCACATTAGCAATGTATAGAGTGCATTTGTTTAAAGTTAGGACTAGTTTAAAGTTATCTTCATTGAAAAGTACAGTGCTTTTCCTTCAAAAATAAGGACATTTCAATGTGACCCCAAACTTTTGAACGGTAGTGTATATACATACATACTATGCTTGCTATAATATCCGCTCCTTCTTGCTCATATTTGTTTTTCTATTGCAATACTCATCGTTCCATTTATTCCAGTATTCCAGTACTATGGCGAGGAAGAAAGGGACAAAGGACACCTTAGTTTTCTGCCATATTCTAGCAAGTGTTTAGGTCTACTTGAAGAACATCAAGCAGATTTAGTTGATTTTTATGTCATTTATTTCTATAGTTATTATTGCATACACACTGCTTCTCCTTTACACCAAGAAAACAATAACTTGGTATATGATTTCAAATTTTCTGGATCTATTCATTATTTTTAATTAAGGCCAGTGGAGGTCCAATGTTCTGCTAGATGCTGGTCTCTTATCAGGTGCCATCTTGATGTTTAGAATTCTCCCGCTCACTCTCACAATTCCATGATGCATCAGCGCAGCATCAAATGACTAGCTAGAGACTAAGTAGCTAGAGTTCCCTTCTGCCTGCTAGGTGGACACTGCATTACCTTCTGTATTCTATATTCACCTAAATAAACTGCAGACCATAAATATACAGTCTGGAGGATGAGCTGTGATCTCCTTCATAATAACTTTGTGACAGAAGCCTTAAATCATCCTGAAGTAACCATGATAGGAGTTCCCCTCCACAAAAAGAGCTTGTGTTAGAACAGTCAATGTAATATTATCATATAGGAATTATGCTGACTGAAAAACTGACTTCCTTAGAGAAGGTGAAGCCAAGTAATTCTCAAGTGGTGAGAATGAGATCACATGACCCACCAGGGAAGCACTCTAAAAGTTTCAGATAGAAAGGTATAACTAACCAAGGTAATCTAGCCGACTTATAAATACTGAGAAGCAGTTGCAAAAGGAATTTAAAAAAAAACAACAATTTCACCAGATTGGCCCTTTAACACAGCAGCATAGTCTAGTATGTTTTAGTATTTTCTTTCTTTGAATCTCCCAGTAGAAGGAAACCAATGTGCCCCGAATAGACTGTAAGGGGGGCAAAAAATGAAAAAAAAAAGCGTTTAAATTACTAAAACAAGAAGGCAGCAAAGAAGCTTTAAAATTCTATAGGGAAAAAAAAACTAAATATGTAAAGAAAAGATCAAAATTGCTAAGGAGGAGGCAGAAAGACTGATCGCCAAAGAAAGCAAAAATAACCCTAAACTGTTCTTCCGTTATATAAACAGTAAAAGAATTTGCACTGAGAGCACTGGCCCTTTAACAAATAATGCAGGAGAAATCATTGAAGATGATGGAGGGAAGGCAAATCTATTAAATAGTTTCTTTTCAAGTGTATTCACGAACGAAAATGAAATGTCACACGAGATGTAGTGGAATAAAACAAACCCCCTCTAAATATTCCATGCCTAACACAGGAGGAAGTGCAAAACTGGTTAAAGAGGATTAAAATCGATAAATCGCCAGGCCCAGATGGAATACATCCCAGGGTTCTAAGAGAACTAAGTGACGTGATGGCTAGGCCGCTATTTCTTATATTTATGGACACTATATAGTCCGGGGTTGTAACACTGGATGGTGCATTGCCAATATGGTTCCAATATACAAAAAGGAGGCTAAACGAGAGCCTGGTTACTACAGGCCGGTAAGTCTCACTTCAATAATTGGAAAAATATTTGAGGGGTTTATGAGAGATGCCATCCTAGAGTACCTCAAGGAGAACAATGGAATAACTCCTCACCAGCATGGGTTCATGAGGGGTCAATCATGTCAGACCAATTTGATCAGCTTCTATGATGAAGTAAGTTCTAGGCTGGACCTGGGGGAGTCTATTGATCTTGTATATCTGGACTTCTCTAAGGCACCGTGCCACATAATAGGCTGACATATAAAATGAGACAGCTCGGTCTGGGCGAAAACGTGTGTATCTGGGTAAAGAACTAGCTCAGAGATAAAAAAGCAGAGGGTGGTAATAAATGGATCGTACTCTGATTGGGCCACTGTCGCTAGTGGGGGCCACAGGGTTCAGTGTTAGGCCCCATCCTTTTCAATATATTTATTAATGACCTGATAGAGGGACTGCACAGTAAAATATCAATATTTGCAGATGATACATAATTATACAAGGTAATTAATATAAAGGAGGACAGCATATGGCTACAAAAGGACCTAGATACACTGGGGGCTTGGGCAGAAAAATGGCAAATGAAGTTCCATGTTGATAAATGTAAGGTTCTGCACATGAGCAGGAGAAACGGATGTCACCAATATACACTAAATGGGGTACTGCTAGGGAAAAGTGAGATGGAAAAAGACCTGGGGGTACTAGTGGATTGTAGACCTAACTGAAATAACCAATGCCAATCAGCTGCTGCAAAAGCAAATAAAGTCTTGGGGTGCATTAAAAGAGGTATAGGGGTGAGGGACGAGAACATTATTCTTTCACTATGTCAGGCACCACATGGAATATTGCGCACAGTTCTGGTCACCGGTGCTCAGGAAAGATGTTACAGTACTGGAGGGGGTTCAAAAAAGGGCAACTAAACTAATACATGGAATGAAGGGACTGGCATACCCAGAGAGGCATCAAAACTGGTATTATTTACCCTGGAAAAAAGACGGCTAATGGGCGACCAAATACCTATGTATAAATACATGAGGAGACAATACAAGGATCTCTCCCAGGATCTGTTTATACCCAGGACTACGACGGTAACAACAGGGCATCCGCTACGTCTAGAGGAAAGTAGGTTTCATCACCAACACAGAAGGGGATTCTTTACTGTAAGAGCAGTGAGACTGTGGAACTCTCTGCCTGAGGATGTGGTGATGGCAAAATCCATAGAGGAATTTAAGAGGGGACTAGATGTCTTTCTAGAGTCCTATGATATTACAGGATACAGACATTAGGGGACCAGTGGGGCTGATGATCCCAAATGTTGATCCAGGGATTACTCTGGCTGCCATTATGGGGTCAGGGAAGAATTTTCTTCCTCCAAATGCCAAATGAGCTAAATGGCTTCTTTTTTTTTTTGCTTTTCTCTTCATTCAGCCTAACATACTATGTTACTATGTTACATGTTGTACACCTTCAATCTTTACACAACCATAATAATATTATAAATGCGAAAGTAACTCAGTCTGTCTGTTACCATTTCACGGCTAAACCACTGAAGTGATTTTGATGAAATTTGGTAGGGAGATAGCTTGCATCTTGAGGAAAAACATAGACTGCATTTTATCCTAAAAACTTATAGTGTTCTCTAGGGAGTGCAACTAGACAGATTTATTTGGTGATCTGCAGGCACACCACTGGTCTGTCATCATAAGCTAGGCCTACAGAAACGGGCAGATATGTGAGGGCAGACATCGTTCCCGCACGTATGCAATTATTAAGTGGATCGATGGGGAAGAGGGTGCACATCATAAGCTAGGCCTACACAAACGGGCAGACACGTGTTGCCCATAGCAACTAATTGCAACGCTGATTTTAATTTACCTCAGCTGTGTAAAAAATGGTTTCCTTTGGATAATTGTATTTCCTATCCATTTAGTGGTCATCTTTTAATATGCCACACAAGCACAAGTGAGATTTAGTGTGGGGCTCTACCAGAGCTTGAGCTGCAAAAATTACTACAACTCAAGAATCTGATGTCCATGCTGAGGCTAGAATGCATCAATAAGCTGAAAGACAAGTTGCTCTTAGAGCAGTAGAGACCCCGAAGCAGTCTCAGGCCCGTCGGACTTTAGATTATGAGCATCACGTATCTCTTAGAGCTACAGAGACATTGAAGCAATCTCAAGCCTGCCAAACCCTAGATGCTGACCGTCATGCCTCTCTCAGAGCTAGAGATGCACTGGAGCAATGTCAGGTCGGCAAAACTTGAGATGCTGACCATAACACATCTGTTAGAACTGCACAGACATTGGAGCAATCTCAGGGTCAACAGACTTTAGATGTTGAGCATCACGCATCCCTTAGAGCTGCCGAGATCCTAGAGCAGACTCGGGCCCATCAGATTTTAGATGCTGAGTGTCACGCGTCTCAGTGACATCGTTTTACATGCCCGTGATGACAGATTAACCAAGGTGCCTGCTGCACATAAGTACTATGACACATTACAATATCTGCTCATTTTAGCAAGGGGCAGGAAGGGTATTACTTTGAATATCACAAATCATCCTGGTAACACGGCCTTTCCTTGGCAAACAAAAAGGTGCCCTTTATGGATTTTTATGCCAACAACATGTTGACACGAGAAAACGATTTTAATATCATACCACGATGTAGACAACTGGCCAATCAGTTTTATGTCGATATGTACATTAAGGTTGACGGCGAACGACTGCGATATATATCATTACATGAGTCTAAGTTAAGAGCAGAGAATTACATCCATCTTCAAGATGCTGCAGCAAATGACACAAGTGTTAATCCAAATAATTTAGGCAGAATGGTTATTCTACTGTCTCATTTGTAATCAGCCCACGATAGAGGCATGAGTATACGCAAAACGCATGAGCTTATGTACGCACGTATGGTGGCCTGGAATGTATTTATTTATTTCACATGTAACCCTACATGGAAAGAAATAGTCGATGAATCATGTTGGGACAAAACGCTATTGATAGACATGATATAATTTCAAGAGTTTTTAGAATAAAAGTTAAATAAACTATTGTCGAGCGAGCATTGCCCTTAGCGAGTACCTGCCCGCTCGAGAGACAAGGTTTGGCTGCCGGCGGCTGGCAGGGAGCAGCGGAGGAGAGCGGGGAGGAACGGAGGGGAGATCTCTCTCTCCCTCTCTCCCCCCGCTGCCTTCTGCTCACTGCCACAACTCACCTGTCTCCCGCGCCGACACCCGAACCTTCTCTGCCGAGTGGGGAGATGCTTGCTAAGGACAATGCTCGATCGAGTAATTGTCCTTAGTGAGTATGCTCGCTCATCTCTAGTTGACACCCAATCAAATTGATCACATCATCAGTGCTTAAATACCTGATTCAAGCCGTGACAAGGCACTACATGACATAAGTGTTAGAAATATGATTCATGGGCCATGAGGCCCTGAAAATCACCAATCCCCTTGCATGAAAGATGGGAAATGCACTAAAAAATTTCTGCATAAGCTACACAAAGAGACTGTTCACAATGAATACAGATATTCCCTTACTGACGAAGAGCGACAGAAGACGAAGGTCAAACCGCATCTATAAAACTTTGAAATGGCAGGTATGTGGAGACACCTAGGAGGTGAGTGAGGAGACTTATAAGGCCATGCATGCTCCTCTGAGAAATATATGCAAATAAGGAAGATGAAACAATAGCTCTGCAGCGCCACCTATTGGATGGCAGCTTTCTTTCAAATCAATGTCAGACCCTTTAAACAAGTCTTTAAAACAATGACTTTGGAATGAGACCACATAGAAGGGGGGAAGTTAGTAGTGATTTAATACGAGAACTGGATTAGATACTGTTTAATTGCAACAGCAACTTGGTTCCATGTTTGAATACAGAACAAAATCCCATTTTTGATAAGATTACGCAACACATTAAAAATGGTGAAGGTGCTTTGGTGTTTTTGGATGCCCCAGGAGGTACTGGTAAAAGTTTCCTTTTAAATTTGCACTTAGCCAAATTTTGAAAGATAAAGGAGTTTGCTGTTGACGCAGCCTCATCTGGAATAGCTGCCACGCTGCTTGATGGTGAGCGAACAGTGCATTTAGTACTTAAGCTGCCTTTGAACTTAGCTCAAGAGGAAACACCCATTTGTAACATCAATAAAAATAGCGAGCGTGGACGAATGTAGCAGCAATGTAAGCTGTAAGTTTGGGACGGAAGTACAATGTCCCAGAAAAGAGCAATGGAAGCACTAAATCCGACCATGAAAGATATTAATGGCACCAAAAGTATCGTGGGAGGGATGGTGGTATTGAGGGCTGACGATTTTAGACAGACTCTACCTGTAATAAGTAAGAGCACACCGGCAGAAGAAATAAATGCATACGTAAAGGCGCCTACGTTATGGCAGCATGTAAAAAATAGCCTAACTAGAAAAATGCGAGTCCAACTGCCAACGACACAGAATCGGGGCAATATGCGGATGCTATTTTGAAAATCGTTGAAGATCGTATCGCAGCAGATACTAACAGTATGATTACATTGAATGGGGAATTCTCTAATGTTGTTCATAGTACAGAGAAACCGATAAGCGAGGTTTATTCTTAACTGCAACCTAATAAGGGGAATAAAGAATAGTTGTGTCTAAGGGCAGTTTTGGCACCAAATAATGAAACTGTAGGACAGATGAATGAAAAAATTATGTCACAAGTCAAAGGAGAATTTGTAGAGTATCTGTGGGTGGATAATATTCTGGACACTGAACAAGTCACCTCATACCTGCTTCAAGTTTGCTACATGGGTAAATCAGGCACTTTGGAAGGTTTTAGACCAGGTTTCAGCTCTCTAGGGCCTACTGTTTGTGATGTTTTCCCAAAAAAGCAGAATAGGGCCAAATGACTGGACCGATTTGAACTAAATGTGCCACATAGACAAATCATGCATTCTGGGAGGTTTTAGACTAGGTTTCAGCTCTCCGCTGTTCACAGTGGGTGCACAAAAAATTTGAAAATATGGCCAAACAACTGGACTAATCTGCACAAAATTTCCCTCATAAATCAAGCAAATTAGAAGGTTTTAGTCTAGGTTCCAGCTCGAGGACCTAGACCTACAGTTCATTACATATTTGCAAAAAGGCAGAATGTAGCCAAAACAACTGGACCAGTCTGCACTAACTGGACCAGTCTTCCAGCAATTTGCCACATAGGAAAATCAGGCACTGGAAAAGCATAACACCAGGTCCCTAAGGGCTCATGTCCACGGGGAAAATAGGATTTAGGATCCGCAGCGGATTTCCTGCATGCGGATCCGCACCCCATAGGGATGCATTGACCACCCGCGGGGTACATAAATACCCGCGGATCGTCAATAAAAGTGATTTAAAAAAAAATGGAGCATGAAAAAATCTGGACCATGCTCCATTTTCATGCGGGTCTCCCGCGGGGACGGCTCCCGCGGGCTTCTATTGAAGCCTATGGAAGCCGTCCGGATCCGCGGGACACAAAAATCATATTTTACTCACCCGCTCCGGTTCTTCTCTTCTCCGCGGCGCCATCTTCTCTCAGCCGCGGCCGGATCATTTTGCTTCGGCCCGGCGCATGCGCGGGGCACGTCACCGACGTCATCGTGCACATCCGCCGAGCCGAAGAATGAAGATCCGGCCGCGACGAGAGAAGATGACGCCGCCGCGAAGAGAAGAAACGGAGCGGATCGGAGGTGAGTTTATTCTCATTTATTTGCATTTTCAGCGCTCATGTCCGCGGGGCAGGAGGGACCCGCTGCAGATTCTACATGTAGAATCTGCAGCGGATCTGATTTTCCCCGTGGACATGAGGCCTAAAGCTACCTGCCATTAGTTAGTTTAGCTACCTCTCGTTTGTGACATATTCACAAAAAATGGAATATATCCACATGACTGGACCAAATTTGACACACAAGTAAATCAGGCACTTTGGAAGGTTTTAGACTGGGTTTCACTTCTCTAGGGCCTACTATTTTTGACATATTCACAAAACATTGTTGTCTTCTCCTTTAAGGTCCCTGACAGCTATAGTATAAAGACAGTACGCATAATGATACCTGCAAAGTACTTCATTACTGAAATAAGACTGAGACCAACGTCTGAATCCATTATGACGATTCAGGCCATTCCCCGTGTGTTACCGAAAATAACTTATTATTCACAATGTGTCTGACGAGCATTCTGTCAGAGCATCTTCGGAGAATTAAATACAACAAGGTATCTCCTGTAACTAATTTCTTGCATAATACAGTACTTGTCAACTGTTGGCTTGAAGCCCAGGTTGTGGCCCACTTATAACGGCATGTACTGTTTATTTATCAACTTCTACACTATCTTTTGCTTCGACTGCAAAAAATATTTCTTTATACTAATAAGTTTATCTGAGCTGCATCTATTTGTGAAAACCATCATCAGCGATACAGAGCACCATTACCGATGCCACTGAATTCCATGTTTTTAAAGACTCCTTGCCTGGTTACACAGTAATAAACCCTACGACCTTCTACATGTTCCAGTGTAAAAATTGAAAACTGCTGAGGGCATTTCTCCTATATCCTCATAAATCTTCTTCTTAAAATAATTTCCCTGAAGTACATGCATCTTATCTCCTGTCATTTGCATTTATGTCATCAATAAAATATATTTCTTTCAGAGTCTGTCATTAGAAAAAAGAGCATCATGTTCAAATTTTGATATTGACAGCCCCCAGTTGATCCATTGGAAGGCAACATCCCTACTGATTGGCACAAACTGATCTGCTCTTAAGCTGAAAAAAATCCTCCATGACCCCTACTCAAAGTTAGTCCAAAAACAGTTTTGTATCAGTAGCACTGCTCTTAGGTCACACAACAGTGGAAGGATGATGCTGGCCCCGCTAGGACCGGACTCAAGTCCAAATAAGTCCAGATAAAAATAAAATGATATGCAGGCGAGCAGGAATATGGTGGCAAAAGAAAAAAACATCCAGGAGATGTATCTTTATTCTCCCACTACCGTACAGGAATAGCAACGTTTCAACTACCTTCTGTAGTTTTTGTCAAGACTACAGGAGGTAGTTGAAACATCGCTATTCCTGTACGGTAGTGAGAGAATAAAGATACATTGCCTGGATGTTTGTTTGGCACCATATTCCTGCTCGCCTGCATATCATTTAACCCTACTCCTAGTTAGACAAATCCCAGGATCAATGTTCTACATTACCCTTTAAAGAACAAGCATCATAAATATACAGTGCTTGGTCCTGGGCTTTAATCCCATGCTATGGTGTGGGACTAAAGCTCCTGCAATCTAACAGTAGCAGGTTGGGTTCTTGGCCATCAGACACAGCCGAGGACACAAAGGAGAAGACAGAAGTGGTTTTCAACTGCTTCTGCCTTCTATTTTACAGGCCATATAGCACTTAGTGAGTGCTATGTAGACAATACAGGAAGTGGCAGTGCCATTTCCTTTATCGGACCAGGCAATCACGTGGTCACCAGCGAACTTTGACATGTCAGATGCAGGGTCTTAGCAGATCTATGTACCTTGGGCTACTATGGATGCCCCAGCTACAGTGAGAAACTGTTTTGTTTTTTTTTTTAATTTCACGGCATGAATGTCCCCCAGAGGTCTGATATACGATCATGGGGGATATAGATGTTAAAAGAAATAGCTACAAAAATAAGTATAAAAATTACTGAATAAAATAAAAATTAATATTACAAAAAGAAAATGATCCACCATGATCCGAGAATATGCGAGTTATATATCAAAATGTCGAACTGTACTATGTTTTAACATAAATGCAATCATTTAGCTTTGCCCCTAATAAAACTACAAAACAATTTTCGTTACAAAAAAGATTTAGATATTAAAAAATAGCCCTGGAATAAAAAATGCAGCAAAAATAATTTTGGCATGCTGGGTAAAATAATGAGATCACAAAACCATGAGATGCATAGGATCTAAACACGGTGGTCTTTAAGGGGTTAATGCTTGTACCCCTCTATTTTGTATTTTTCAAGTAGTATGTCTAATCCTTTCCTAAATCTATCCACACTTGCAACCATTTTCAAATCCGCTCAAGCTTGAAAGACGCCCTAATGTGATAGCTGAGAAGCGAGTGCTTGAGTGAATAAACCCTTCCCTTATCTCCCACAACAGACCGCTGCCCCGACTTGTCATGCTTTTGTACCGTTTTATTAACTATTATCTGTACTGCTCTAGGGCTTGTTCACCTCTGCGCTTTTGTTTTCTGTTTAGCTGTTCCCAGGGCCGGCCTTAGGCTGCACGGTGCCCTGTGCGAAATTGCCTTTTGGTGCCCCCATTCCATTCTTCATTGATGTGTAGTGTTGGTATTTGGTTCTTTTGTTCAAATGTCTTTTTTTCTCAGTTTCTCAGACAAATGCGTGAGAGTTTAACTTTCACATCCAGGAAGGTTCATTAGAACTCTTTTAAATGTGGATAATGTTGGTAGGTTTGAATAAATACTTGTGTCTATCCAGTTCAGCCAATTACTCCCCAATGTTGATCCAGAGGAAAGCAAAAAACCTCAATGAGGTAGAAGCCAATTTTCCTCATTTAAGGGAAAAAATTACTTCCTGACTCCAATCCTGCGATCAGAATGATCCCTGGATCACCGACCCTTCTGAGTAATCAGTGATATAACATGTAATATTGTAACTGTACTCAAGAAAGGCATCCAGACCCTCTTGTACTCTTATATCGTATCACCATCACCACATCCTCAGGCTAAGAGTTCCAGAGTCTCACTGCTCTTACAGTAAAGAACCCCATTCTATGTTATGTAGAAATCTTCTATCCTCTAGACTTAGAAGGCGCCCCCTTATTACAGTCATTTTCTTATGTCCATAAACTACCTCCTTGTGCTGCCTTTCGTGCTTCCTACACAGCTATGTCTTCCTTTGGGTGTATTTTTGGCATTGTTTTCTGCATTATATTTTTACAACACTCACTATGCAATAAAAATGTCCTGCTAGCGTTATTCTGCTGGGCAGTATGATTGTGATGATACTGAATTTAACATTTTTTTTGTTACATTCCACTACTTAAAAAAAATAAGAAACCTGTTATGAAAATAATTGTTCTCTGTTACAAAATTCTGAGATCTGTATCGGTTTTTTTTTTTATCGATGACAAATTGTGTAAGGGCTTGCTATTTGTGGGGTGAGCTACGGTTTTTATTGGTACCATATGACTTTTTCATAATTTTTTTTTAAAAGAAAGGTGACCAAAAACATTAATTTTGGCACTGTGTATTTTTTTCTATTATATTCACCGTGTGGGTTAAATAATGGGACATTTTAATAGTTTATACTTTTTTTGGTAGCAATGAGAGCAAATCTTATTTATTTATATTTTTTTTACATCTAGATGGTTTTACATGAGAAGTGGAAAAACAAGTGATTTTGCTAGGGCCAGAGTTATACATTAAAGGCATTGTCCAAGGTTTTTATTTTATTTTATAAAACCCAGGTTCCCCTGTCATGAAGCAACAAATAGGCATATACCCACCTCTCCCCGTTGCCTGCTGTGTCCCGCACCGAAGCTCGGTCCTCACTCAGTTCTGCCTATTTACGGAATGTCACACGGCTGCTTCATCACTTTGCTCTGTCATTACCTGTGGTAGCCTGTAATAGTACCGTAGTTACCAGCTCTACACAGATACTTTGCAGACCATATAAGTGATCCAAAAAAAAGAGCGGACCAGTTCTCAGCTCCAGCAGTCCTCAACATCAGAGGGTCCTGGCAGCAACAGTTCTCAGCTCCAGCAGTCCACAGCATCAGAGGTTACTGGCAGCAGCAGTTCTCAGTACCAACACTCCTCGGCATCACAGGTTACTGGCAGCAGCAGTTCACAGCTTCAGCAGTCCTCAGCATCAGAGGTTACTGGCAGCAGCAGTTCACAGCTCCAGCAGTCCTCAGCATCAGAGGCTCCTGGCAGCAGCAGTTCTCAACTCCAGCAGTCCTCAGTATCAGAGGGTCCTGACAGCAGCAGTTCTGAGCTTCAGCAGTCCTCAGCATCACAGGTTACTGATAGCAGCAATTCTCAGCTCCAGTAGTCCTTAGCATCAGAGGCTCTTGGCAGCAGCAGTTCTCAGCTCCAGCAGTCCTCAGCATCAGAGGTTACTAGCAGCAGCAGTTCTCAGCTCCAGTGGTCCTCAGTATCAGAAGGTCGGTCCTGGCAGCAGCAGTTCACAGCTCCAGCAGTCCTTAGCATCAGAGGGTCGGTCCTGGCAGCAGCAGTTCTCAGCTCCAGCAGTTCTCAGCATCAGAGGTTCCTGGCAGCAGCAGTTCTCAGCTCCAGCAGTTCTCAGCATCAGAGGTACCTGGCAGCAGCAGTTCTGAGCTTCAGCAGTCCTCAGCATCAGAGGTTCCTGGCAGCAGCAGTTCTCAGCTCCAGCAGTCCTCAGCATCAGAGGTTCCTGGCAGCAGCATTTCTCTGCTCTAGCAGTCCTCAGCATCAGAGGTTCCTGGCAGCAGCAGTTCTTAGCTCCAGCATTCCTCAGCATCAGAGGTTCCTGGCAGCAGCAGTTCTTAGCTCCAGCAGTCCTCAGCATCAGAGGTTCCTGGCAGCAGCAGTTCTCAGTTCCAGCAGTCCTCAGCATCAGAGGTTCCTGGCCGCAGCAGTCCTTAGCTCCAGCAGTCCTCAGCATCAGAGGCTCCTGGCAGCAGCAGTTCTCAGCTCCAGCAGTCATCAGCATCAGAGGTTACTAGCAGCAGCAGTTCTCAGCTCCAGTGGTCGTCAGCCTCAGAGGGTCGGTCCTGGCAGCAGCAGTTCTAAGCTCCAGCAGTTCTCAGCATCAGAGGTTCCTGGCAGCAGCAGTTCTCAGCTCCAGCAGTTCTCAGCATCAGAGGTTCCTGGCAGCAGCAGTTCTGAGCTTCAGCAGTCCTCAGCATCAGAGGTACCTGGCAGCAGCAGTTCTCAGCTCCAGCAGTCCTCAGCATCAGAGGTTCCTGGCAGCAGCATTTCTTAGCTCCAGCAGTCCTCAGCATCAGAGGTTCCTGGCAGCAGCAGTTCTCCGCTCTAGCAGTCCTCAGCATCAGAGGTTCCGGCAGCAGCAGTTCTTAGCTCCAGCAGTCCTCAGCATCAGAAGTTCCTGGCAGCAGCAGTTCTCAGCTCCAGCAGTCCTCAGCATCAGAGGCTTCTGGCAGCAGCAGTTCTCAGTTCCAGCAGTCCTCAGCATCAGAGGTACCTGGCAGCAGCAGTTCTTAGCTCCAGCAGTCCTCAACATCAGAGGTTCCTTACAGCAGCAGTTCTCAGCTCCAGCAGTCCTTAGCATCAGAGGGTCCTGGCAGCAGCAGTTCTCACCTCCAGTAGTACTCAGCATCAGAGGTTTCTGGCAGCAGCAGTTCTCAGCTCCAGCAGTCCTCGGCATCAGGGGTTCCTGGCAGCAGCAGTTCTCAGCTTCAGCAGTCCTCAGCAGCAGGGGTTCCTGGCAGCAGCAGTTCTCAGCTCCAGCAGTTCTCAGCATCAGAGGTTACTGGCAGCAGCAGTTCTCAGCTCCAGCGGGCCTCAGCATCAGAGGGTCGGTCATGGCAGCAGCAGTGCTCATCTCCAGCAGTCCTCAGCATCAGAGGTTCCTGGCAGCAGCAGTTCTCAGCATCAGAGGTTACTGGCAGCAGCAGTTCTCAGCTCCAGCAGTCCTCAGCATCAGAGGTTACTGGCAGCAGCAGTTCTCAGCTCCAGCAGTCCTCAGTATCAGAGGTTCCCAGCAGCAGCAGTTCTCAGCTCCAGTGGTCCTCAGCATCAGGGGGTCGGTCCTGGCAGCAGCAGTGCTCAGCTCCAGCAGTCCTCAGCATCAGAGGTTCCTGGCAGCAGCAGTTCTCAGCTCCAGCAGTCTGTAGCATCAGAGGCTCCTGGCAGCAGCAGTTCTTAGCTCCAGTATTCCTCAGCATCAGAGGTTATTGGCAGCAGCAGTTCTCAGCTCCAGCAGTCCTCAGCATCAGAGGTTACTGGCAGCAACAGTTCTCAGCTCCAGCAGTCCTTAGCATCAGAGGTTATTGGCAGCAGCAGTTCTCAGCCCTAGCAGTCCTCTGCATCAGAGGTTACTGGCAGCAACAATTCTTAGCTCCAGCAGTTCTCAGCATCAAAGGTTACTGGCAGCAGCAATTCTGAGCTCCAGCAGTCCTCAGCATCAGAGGTTACTGGCAGCAGCAGTTCTCAGCTATAGCAGTCCTCAGCATCAGTATCAAATGCCTGACCATTTCTCATCATGTATCCACCCTAGAGTCAACACAACATGCTTCTAGAGCCTTCTTTTAATTGTACAATTTTCTCCAATAAACGTATCCTTTTTAGAGATGAGCGAGCGTACTTGTCTGAGCTTGATGCTCGTTCGAGTATTAGGGTGTTCGAGATGCTCGGTGCTCGACTCCATTACATTTCTTTCCCTGAGAAATGTGTGCGCTTTTCTTGCCAATAGAAGCACAGGGAAGGCATTACAACTTCCTCCTGTGACATTCCAGCCCTATCCCACCCCCCTGCATTGAGTGGCTGGGGAGATCAGATGACACCCGAGTATTTAAATCTGCCCCGCCCGCGGCCTCGCCACAGATGCATTCTGACAGATCAGGGAAAGTGCTGTCTTGCTGTAGCTGCTATAGGGAGAGTGTTACGTGTTATATTCATCTTCAAGAACCCCAACGGTCCTTCTTAGGGTGACATCTGACAGTGTGCAGTACTGTTGAGGCTGCTTTTAGCAGTGTTGCACAATTTTATTTTTTTTGTATATCGGGCGTGCAGACCATAGCGTCCTCAGTCTGCAGTCATTGTACAGAATATAGGGGCAGTACTGGTGAGGCAGGGAAAGAGGTATACTGGCTATATAGGCAGTGGGCTTTTTCAAAAAAAATTGGGGAAAAATACTATATTTGGGCTGCCTGTGACCGTCTTCAGTGTACTGCTTGTCTGCTGGGGGTAGTAGTCGCTAATTAATACCCAACTAAGCGTTACAGCAGGCTTGCGCATAACTGTTTCCTGGCTCTGCTGTGCCCGTTACATGACCACCGTCATCCCGCCAGAGGGAAATAGTATGCATAATATACGCTGCATACGGTGTCTGTGTGGTGTTTCACCTCACCATTTAAAAAAATAGAAGCAAAATACTTAAGGCCTACCACTGGCCTTTGGCCACTTGACTGGTTCTGCGCTGTGAATTCCAGTAGCTCAATCATACGCACCTACGTCTCACTACAGGCTTGCGCATAATTGTTCCCTGGCTCTGCTGTGCCCGTAACATGACCGCCGTCATCCCGCCAGAGGGAAACAGTATACATAATATATGCTGCATACAGTGTCTGTGTGGTGTTTCACCTCACCATTTAAAAAAATAGAAGCAAAATACTTAAGGCCTACCACTGGCCTTTGGCCACTTGACTGGTTCTGCGCTGTGAATTCCAGTAGCTCAGTCATACTCACCTACGTCTCACTACAGGCTTGTGCATAATTGCTTCCTGGCTCTGCTGTGTGCTTCGTAAGCGAAGTTAGCCTCCAACCACAGGCCAATAAGCGGCACATTTAATTACAGCGTTCTGTTTCTGCTCTACTCGTAATACACCATGCTGAGGGTAGGGGTAGGCCTAGAGAACGTGGACGTGGGCGAGGGCGCGGAGGCCCAAGTCAGGGTGTGGGCACAGGCCGAGCTCCTGGTCCAGGTGTACCGCAGCCGACTGCTGCAGGATTAGGAGAAAGGCAAGTTTCTGGGGTCCCCAGATTCATCTCACAATTAATGGGTCCACGCGGTAGACCTTTATTAGAAACTGAGCAGTATGAGCAGGTCCTGTCGTGGATGGTAGAAAGTGCATCCAGCAATCTATCGACCACCCAGTCTTCTACGCCGTCCACAGCTGCAACTCTGAATCCTCTGGCTGCTGCTCCTCCTTCCTCCCAGCCTCCTCACTCCATGAAAATGACACATTCTGAGGAGCAGGCAGACTCCTAGGAACTGTTCTCGGGCCCATGCCGAGAGGAGTGGGTGAGGAGGACGATGACGATGAGACACAGTTGTCTATCAGTGAGGTAGTAGTAAGGGCAGTAAGTCTGAGGGAGGAGCGCACAGAGGATTTGGAGGAAGAGCAGCTGGACGATGAGGTGACTGACCCCACCTGGTTTGCTAAGCCTACTGAGGAAAGGTCTTCAGAGGGGGAGGCAAGTGCAGCAGCAGGGCAGGTTGGAAGCGGCAGTGCAGTGGCCAAGGGTAGAGGCAGGGCCAGACTGAATAATCCAGCAGCTGTTTCCCAAAGCGCCCCCTCGCGCCATGCCACCCTGCAGAGGCCGAGGTGCTCAAAGGTGTGGCAGTTTTTCACTGAGAGTGCAGACGACCGACGAACTGTGGTGTGGAAGGTTTGTCGCGCCAAGATCAGCCGGGGAGCCACCACCACCAGCCTCACCACCACCAGCATGCGCAGGCATATGATGGCCAAGCACCCCACAAGGTGGGACGAAGGCCGTTCACCGCCTCCGGTTTGCACCACTGTCTCCCCCCTGTGCCCCAACCTGCCACTGAGATCCAACCCCCCTCTCAGGACACAGGCACGACCGTCTCCCGGCCTGCACCCACACGCTCACCTCCGCTCTCCTCGGCCCCATCCAGCAATGTGTCTCAGCGCAGCGTCCAGCCGTCGCTAGCGCAAATGTTTGAGCGCAAGCGCAAGTACGCCGCCACGCACCTGCACGCTCAAGCGTTAAACGTGCACATAGCCAAATTGATCAGCCTGGAGATGCTGCTGTATAGGCTTGTGGAAACAGAGGCTTTCAAAAACATGATGGCGGTGGCGGCCCCGCGCTACTCGGTTCCCAGTCGCCACTACTTTTCCCGATGTGCCGTCCCAGCCCTGCACGACCACGTCTCCCGCAACATTGTACACGCACTCACCAGCGCGGTTACTGGCAAGGTCCACTTAACAACGGACACGTGGACAAGCACAGGCGGGCAGGGCCACTATATCTCCCTGATGGCACATTGGGTGAATTTAGTGGAGGCTGGGACCGAGTCAGAGCCTGGGACCACTCACGTCCTACCCACCCCCAGAATTGCGGGCCCCAACTTGGTGCTGGTATCTGCGGCGGTGTATACTTCCTCCACTAAACCACCCTCCTCCTCCTCCTCCTCCTACGCAACCTCTGTCTTGCAATCAAGATGTGTCAGCAGCAGCACGTCGCCAGCAGTCGGTGTCGCGTGGCGTGGCAGCACAGCGGTAGCCAAGCGTCAGCAGGCCGTGCTGAAACTACTCCGCTTAGGAGAAAAGAGGCACACGGCCCACGAACTGCTGCAGGGTCTGACAGAGCAGACCAACCGCTGGCTTTCGCCGCTGAGCCTTCAACCGGGCATGGTCGTGTGTGACAACGGCCGTAACCTGGTGGCGGCTCTGCACCTCGGCAGCCTCATGCACGTGCCATGCCTGGCCCACGTCTTTAATTTGGTGGTTCAGCGGTTTCTGAAAAGCTACCCACACTTGTCAGACCTGTTCGGAAAGGTGCGCCGGGTCAGTGCACATTTCCGCAAGTCCAACACGGACGCTGCCACCCTGTGGACCCTGCAACATCGGTTTAATCTGCCAGTGCACCGACTGCTGTGCGACGTGCCCACACGGTGAAACTCTACGCTCCACATGCTGGCCAGGCTCTATGAGCAGCGTAGAGCTATAGTGGAATACCAACTCCAACATGGGCGGGGTAGTGGGAGTCAGCCTCCTCAATTCTTTACAGAAGAGTGGGCCTGGTTGGCAGACATCTGCCAGGTCCTTGGAAACTTTGAGGAGTCTACCCAGATGGTGAGCGGCGATGCTGCAATCATTAGCGTCACCATTCCTCTGCTATGACTCTTGAGAAGTTCCCTGCAAAGCATAAAGGCAGACGCTTTGCGCTCGGAAACTGAGGCGGGGAAGACAGTATGTCGCTGGACAGTCAGAGCACCCTCATGTCTATATCTCAGCGCGTTGAGGAGGAGAAGGGGGAGGAGGAGCATGAGGAGGAGGGGGAAGAGACAGCTTGGCCCACTGCCGAGGGTACCCATGCTGCTTGCCTGTTATCCTTTCAGCGTGTATGGCCTGAGGAGGAGGAGGATCCTGAAAGTGATCTTCCTAGTGAGGACAGCCATGTGTTGCGTACAGGTACCCTGGCACACATGGCTGACTTCATGTTAGGATGCCTTTCTCGTGACCCTCGCGTTACACGCATTCTGGCCACTACGGATTACTGGGTGTACACACTGCTTGACCCATGGTATAAGGAGAACCTTTCCACTCTCATACCCGAAGAGGAAAGGGGTTCGAGAGTGATGCTATACCACAGGACCCTGGTGGACAAACTGATGGTAAAATTCCCATCCGACAGCACTAGTGGCAGAAGGCGCAGTTCCGAGGGCCAGGTAGCAGGGGAGGCACGGAGATCAGGCAGCATGTACAGCGCAGGCAGGGGAACACTCTCCAAGGCCTTTGACTGCTTTATGGCTCCCCAGCAAGACTGTGTCACTGCTCCCCAGTTAAGGCTGAGTCGGCGGGAGCACTGTAAAAGGATGGTGAGGGAGTACGTAGCCGATCGCACGACCGTCCTCCGTGACGCCTCTGCTCCCTACAACTACTGGGTGTCGAAGCTGGACACGTGGCCTGAACTCGCGCTGTATGCCCTGGAGGTGCTTGCTTGTCCTGCGGCTAGCGTCTTGTCAGAGAGGGTGTTTGGTGCGGCTGGGGGAATTATCACGGATAAGCGTACCCACCTGTCAACTGACAGTGCCGACAGGCTTACACTCATAAAGATGAACAAAGCCTGGATTTCCCCAGACTTCTTCTCCACCAGCGGACAGCAGCGGTACCTAAACAATATGTAGGCTGCACCCGCGGATGGAAGCATCGTGCGCTATCACCCTAAAAAACGGGGACCTTTTAGCTTCATCAATCTGTGTATTATATTCATCCTCCTCCTCCTGCTCCTCCTCCTGAAACCTCACATAATCACGCCGAACGGGCAGTTTTTCTTAGGCCCACAAGGCTCAGTCATATTACTTTTGTAAACAATGTTTATACGTTACAATTCTCATTAAAGCATTGAAACTTGCTCCTGAACCAATTTTTATTTTAACTGGGCTGCCTCCAGGCCTAGTTCTAAATTAAACCACAGTAACCAAAGCGATTAATGGGTTTCACCTGCCCTCTTGGTTGGGCATGGGCAATTTTTCTGAGGTACATTAGTACTGTTGGTACACCAATTTTTTTGGGCCCTCGCCTACAGTGTAATCCTAGTAATTTTTAAGGGCTTCGCCTGCACTCATGGTACAGCAAGGTGTGTGGGCTTGGCCTACACTTTTGCTACATAAATGTAACTGGGGCCTTGTCTATACTGCAACTACTGAAATGTGCAAGAGACTGTTATCTCCCTAAACTGCTGCAACGGGAATGTTACTGTGGCCTGTCTTGAGTGCTACTACTACTGAAATTGAGCTAATACTGTGCTCCCCCTATAATGCTGCTAGTGATATGTTACTGGGGCCTGTCCCTAATGCTACCGCTGATATGCTACTAATTCTGGGCTCTGCCTAGACCGCTGCTAATGCTATGTCACTGGGGTGTGAAACAGAGGCTTCCCAAAGACATGATGGCGGCGAGGCCATTTCCCACCAACGCGGTTACTGTTAAGGTGCATATAACCACGGACACGTGGAGAGGATACGTAGTGCCTCAAAAACATCCCCCTCCTCCAACAATGACAACATTCTTGGCAAATACCTTTGCATCGGTCCGTCTGGTGCCAGTCCAAGAATTTCACCTTTAACGACACAACAAGAGAGCCCCCCCACCATCCCCCCGCCACGGCCTACTTAATCCTGGCCACATTCTGAAAACCAACTAAATAAAACTGCGCTACTAGGTCCGCAGTCTCCACCACATTCCCACCAACGCGTTTACTGTTAAGGTACATACTACCAGTCTGACTGGGCCATGCACTGTGGGCCGAAGCCCACCTGTATTGTATCTGACGTTAGCTCTGCTGAGCAGGGCACTGCAATGGGATACATTTATGTACCGCCGGTGGGTTCCAGGGAGCCACCCATGCTGTGGGTCCACAGGGACTTCACATTAGGGATTTGTACCTGCCAGTGTCTAAGTATTAAAAACCCCAGTCTGACTGGGGCATGCAGTGTGGGCCGAAGCCCACCTGTATTTAATCTGACGTTAGCTCTACTATCCGGGGCACTGCATTGGGACAAACTACAGGAGCAATACAGCGCTAATGAGACGTGCACAGCTACGCTAGCATTGGAGTCCGCTGTAGGCACGCGATTGCTGAGGGTTTGTGCAGAGGCCTATGTCCTGGGTGCAGTGAAAGTCTGCTTTCTGCCTATGATTGCTGAATCTGTGGGCCGAGGCCTATGCCGTGGGCGCGGTGCAAGTCTGCCATGTTTGGCCGCTCAGATCAATTTTTTGTTCATGTCTTGGGTTTCCTAGGACCCACCTATGCAGTTGGTGCAAACTTAATTCCCATTGCGGTGTTTGACCTGTCTGGCACAAAGACACTGACTGACTTGGGCAGGGGGCAGAGCGCTGATGGCTTTCCCTGTGCAGTGTGGATTGAGCTATGCGACACCTTGACAGAATGAATACTGTGTGGCACATGGATTCCCCATTGCTATGCCCACGTTTGCAGCTCCTGACGGAGGTGGAACAGGATTGGAGTTCTCATTGCTTCTGTACAGCATTGTGGGCTATCGCCCCGCCCCTTTTAAAGAGGGTCGCTGCCTGGCCCTGCCAACCCTCTGCAGTGTGTGCCTCCAGTTCCTCCTCATGGCAGACGCACTTATAAATAGACATGAGGGTGGTGTGGCATGAGGGCAGCTGAAGGCTGCGCAGGGACACTTTGGTGTGCGCTGTGGACACTGGGTCGTGCGGGGGGGGGGGTTGGGCAGCATGTAACCCAGGAGAAGTGGCAGCGGAGTGTCATGCAGGCAGTGATTGTGCTTTGTTGGAGGTAGTGTGGTGCTTAGCTAAGGTATGCCTTGCTAATGAGGGTTTTTCAGAAGTAAAAATTGTTGGGAGGGGGGGGCACTCTTGCCGCTATTGTGGCTTAATAGTGGGACCTGGGAACTTGAGATGCAGCCCAGCATGTAGCCCCTCGCCTGCCCTATCCGTTTCTGTGTCATTCCCATCACTTTCTTGAATTTCCCAGATTTTCACAAATGAAAACCTTGGCGAGCATCGGCGATATACAAAAATGCTCGAGTCGCCCATTGACTTCCATGGGGTTCGTTACTCAAAACGAACCCTTGAGCATCACGGAAAGTTCGACTCGAGTAACGAGCATCCGGGCATTTTGGTGCTTGCTTATCTCTAATCCTTTTGTTTTTATATTGTAATCACTTAACTATATCATCATTACATTCACACATATTAAGTTGCATTTGATTACAACTCCTTTTTGGCGTATTATTTTTTCATTAATGAGTCTGTATTCCAGACACTTAAGAACTTCATAGACGTGTTATCAAAGCCATAGTCAATTCAATGGATGCTGCCAAATAGTCCTTTACGAATACTGAGCATTGTAATTGCCATAATTTGCTTAAGAAAGTGTGAATATTAATGTACAATAACTGATCACTAAGTGCATAAACTATACCATTGTGCAGATAAATGTATGCTATGTAGATGTCTTTTCCATGCATAATGTGTCAGGCACAAGCCAGAGTGATTCTTTTACTCTAGAAAACATTTTAACTAAGATCCTGCCATATCAGTATAATGAAGTGTGAAAATTAGTTGAAAGCAATTCAGTATGTAATGTACTGTAAAGGTGTTCTGTTTTTCATCCCTTTTCATCAAGCTGCAGGAGTCATTTGTGTGACCTGAAGGAGCAGAATATTTAATTTTTCCGCTAATTGCATATTTAACCTTTTTCTTTAAGTTCTTTAATAAGACCCGCAGGTGGCTCACTTTTAAGGAGTTGATGAAACATTACCCTTTAATTGAATATTCTGTACAAAGACAAATCTTATTGAACATACCGCTACTTGTACTTTTAGTTAAATTTTAAAGGGACAAGTAAATTGACATGGTCTATAGCTACTTATAGTTTCTTTCCTATAAACGGGTGAATTAACGTGTAAATACTTTGCATATTTGTAAGTAGATGGAATGTGCTTGTAATAACATAGTAACATAGTTTGTAAGGCTGAATGAAGACAATGTCCATCTAGTCCAGCCTGTTATCCTCCTGTGTTGTTGATCCAGAAGAAGGCAAAAAAAACCCAAGAGGCAGAAGCCAATTAGCCCTTTTGGGGGAAAATTCCTTCCCGACTCCCTAATGGCAATCAGACTGTTCCCTGGATCAACCTTTAATAGTTCCTACCTGCCTGTATACCCGGATTAACAATTAACCTAAGATTTATATCCTGTAATATCCTTCCCCTCTAGAAAGACATCAAGTCCCCTTTTAAACTCCTCTATGGATTTTGCCATCACCACATCCTCAGGCAGAGAGTTCCACAGTCTCACTGCTCTTACAGTAAAGAACCCCTTTCTATGTTGGTGATTAAACCTACTTTCCTCTAATCGTAGCGGATGTCCTCTTGTTACCGTCGTGGTCCTGGGTCTAAACAGATCATGGGAGCGATCGTTGTATTGTCCCCTCATGTATTTATACATAGTTATTTGGTCTCCCCTTAGCCGTCTTTTTTCTAGAGTAAATAATCCCGATTTGGATAGCCTCTCGAGGTATTCCAGTCCCTCCATTCCATGTATTAATTTAGTTGACCTTCTTTGAACCCCCTCCAGCACTGCAACATCTTTCCTGAGCAGCGGTGACCAGAACTGTACACAGTATTCCATGTGGAGCCTGACTAGTGCCTTATATAGTGGGAGGATAATGTTCTCGCCCCTCGCCCCTATACCTCTTTTAATGCACCCCAAGACTTTATTAGCTTTTGCAGCAGCTGACTGGCACTGGTTATTACAGTTTAGTCTACAATCCACTAGTACCCCCAGGACTTTTTCCATATCACTTTTCCCTAACAGTACCCCATTTAGCGTATATTGGTGACATCCGTTTCTCCTGCCCATGTGCATAACCTTACATTTATCAACATTGAACTTCATTTGCCATTTTTGTGCCCAAGCCCCCAGTTTATCTAGGTTCGTTTGTAGCTGCACATTGGCCTCCGTTGCATTGGTTATATTGTATAATTTTGTGTCATCTGCAAATATTGATATTTTTCTGTGCAGCCCCTCTATCAGGTCGTTGATAAATATGTTGAACAGAATGGGGCCTAATACTGAACTGTGGCACCCCCCTCGAGCAATGGTGGCCCAATCAGAGTACGAACCATGTATTACCTCCCTCTGCTTTCTATCTTTGAGCCAATTCTTTACCCAATTACACAAGTTTTCACCCAATCCAAGCTGTCTCATTTTATATATTAACCTATTATGCGGCACGGTGTCAAATGCTTTAGAGAAGTCCAGATATACGAGATCAATAGACTCTCCCAGGTTCAGCCTAGAGCTTACATCATTGTAGAAGCTGATCAGATTGGTCTGACCTGATCGACCCTTTATGAACCCATGCTGGTGAGGAGTTATTCCGTTGTTCTCCTTGAGGTATTCTTCGATGGCATCTCTCATAAACCCCTCGAATATTTTTCCCATTACTGAAGTGAGACTTACCGGCCTGTAGTTACCAGGCTCACTTTTGGTCCCCTTTTTGTAAATTGGAACTACGTTGGCAATGCACCAATCCAATGGTACAACCCCGGTCTTGATAGTATCCACAAATATTAGATATACTGGCCTAGCTATCACATCGCTTGGTTCCTTTAGTACCCTTGGGTGTATTCCATCTGGGCCTGGCGATTTATCGGTTTTAATCTTCTTTAACCGGTTCCGCACTTCCTCCTGCGTTAGGTATGAGATATTTTGTGAGGGGCTTATTTTATTTCCCTGCATCTCGTGTGACATTTCCTTTTCATTCGTGAATACGCTTGGAAAGAAACTATTTAATAGATTTGCCTTCCCTCCATCATCTTCAATTCTTTCTCCTGCATTATTTGTTAAAGCGCTCTCGGTGCAAATCCTTTTGCTGTTAATATAGTTGAAAAATAGTTTCAGGTTGTTTTTGTTCTCTTTGGCGATCCGTCTTTCTGCCTCCTCCTTAGCAATTTTGATCTTATCTTTGCATATTTTATTTTTTTCCCTGTACGATTTTAGTGCTTCTTTGCTGCCTTCTTGCTTTAGTAGTTTGAACGCTTTCTTTTTTTCATTTATTGCCCCCCCTTACCATCTTGTTGAGCCACATTGGTTTCCTTTTACTCGAAGTTCTTTTATTTTTAAAGGGAATTATCTGCTCACATGAGGTGATTAAGCCGCCTAAGCGCAACCGCTCACACGCTGCCGCCTATGCGCAACCGCTCACATGCTGCTGCCTATGCGCAACCACTCACACACTTTTTTTCCCCCCACGCTCTCTGCCCTCCTGCTGCTCTGCTACGGGACCTGCTACTTCGCTTCTGCCCACTGGATCTTCAGCAGGCAATCCTCCTGCCGCGCTCCCTCGGACATCTGGTGGCCTACGGGCGCCGGTACCGTCTCCTGCGCCACTCCTGTGCCTCCTTCTGCCCCTGCTCCTGGTTCTGCCTCTGGTGCCTGTTTCTGGTGTCTGACATCACTTCCGCTGCTGTGTCTGCTCTCAGTCTCAATTATACATTTAGTTCTATTGTTTATATAATACTGTAACATTGCTACCTGCGTTTGTCCACAAATAATTCGGGCTCTTCTCAATATAAACTGATGAATCTCATTCCACTGAGTTGAGGACAAGAAAGAAAAAAACCCACTAGGAGTGGTGCATCTACCTGCCCGGCCGGTCACGCCTTGATACCACTGGCCACCAATGGTCATGATTCTCTTATGTTTTGGGATCACGAGATACTGATTCACTACTTAACGTTTCTGTCCAGCTGTCTAATGAAGAAGTTTGAAACACATTACATGCTGACTTTGAATAAGACTTGTTTCAAGTCCAGAACATCTCCCATTTATATACAACTTACACCTGATAGGTCACGTTGAACTCTTAGTGTTTTCTCTCTTCTTTGCTTTATATCTTACTGCTCAAAGGACCTTTGCTCCACCAGCAGTAGTAGGTCGGCAGCACCTACCTTTTTTTTTCTATTCAAGTCACCAGACATCCAAGGTTTGATCTTTTGCTCTGGGTTCTCCCATTGCTCTGCCTCTTTATTTTTTCTTGCCCTCCATATTTATTCCACACAGTTTAAAAGTGACATTTAGGAAGTAAACAAAGCTCCAAAAGCACTTGTTTTAGAAGAAAAAATACCTCTACAGAACCATCTATTAGGATGTGGCATTCCAGCAAGTCAATGTCAGACTTTTTCACAGGAGTTTTAACAAAGACTCGAAATATAAGCCAGATCCAGAAGGCAAAAAGGAGGTCTATGATGCAGGTCAGGGGGGATATAGTTTCTCCTTAACGAGAGCACCTAGAAAGTTGGAGTAGGCTTTTAAGGTCATCTATGCTTCTCTGGAAAATATAGAGATGGAAAGATGGAACAATGCCTCTACAACTCCACCTATTGGACGGTAGCATTCCTGCAAGTAGCCCAGTGGAGGCATTGTTTCATATTCTCATTTGCATATTTTCCAGAGCAGCATGCATGGCCTTCTAACTCTCTTCACATCTTCTAGGTCCTCCCCCTGAGGAGAAACAATACCCTTCTTGACCCACATCATAGGCCTCTCACCTAGCCAAACCAGAAACCTACTGCACACTGATGATGGGAAAAAAAAACCTTGAAGCAGCCTGTGCATAGTTATCTTTTCCTGCTGTCTTATGTTCTTAGTATTACTTATAAGGCCTTTGAAAACATCTGACGTTAACTTGCAGGAATACTGCCTTCTGATAGGTGGCGCTGTAAAGGCATTGTTCTATTTTACCATTTGCATATTTCCAGAGGAGCATGGATGGCCTTATACGTCTGTTTACACCTTCTAGTGCTCCTAAGAAAAAAAACTATACCCTTCCCGACCGACTTGAAAAATTGAATACCAACAATTAAGTAGACATTTTAGGATAGACATGTAACATCATTGGTTCCACTAATAACATAGCTGTGATAGCCTCATTGGTGGATCCAGGTTCAAATGACACCAGTGAATCATGAGGGACCCTATTGATTTGTGATTTGTGATCGGTTCTGGTAGTCTTGACAGCAAGAGCAGCTTTAATTTCAAAAGTACTGAAAAGCCCAATGAAAAATCTACTCAATTCTATCACAACTAGCGTGAACAGAGCCTTACTGTAATTATTAACAACAAAGATCTAGTAATATAGAAACAAACTTGCATTGAAGAGACCAAGGAGGATTTTTTCTGTGACTTTTACAAAAACACTATACAAAAACACGAACTGTGTGGTATTTGGGGACTGGAGTTGAGAAACGATGCCTAAGATGACACTAGAAGAGTAAAAAATAGATCCTAAAAGGGACTCTGTGGTTTCGGAACAAAATTACATTCCAGGACCAGAGGGTAGAGGGGTACTTTACCAGTGTTTTATCTTCTGTTCTACTAGTTCTATTTTCGGTTTCAGGTGGCCAAGATGGCTGCCACCATCTTTGGACTGGCGGTGTATTCATAGTGCATTGGTAGTGTTAGGACTACCAATGCACTGTATCTCATCTGTGATTGGCCAGTACTGCTCACATGATCAGCCTTGTTCAATCACAGAGCAGTTCTACAATGTCAACAAGATAGTTAGAAAATGTCGGCAGTGATTATGGCCATCTGAAAATGAAGCCCAAACCAGGAGGGGCTATGAAGAAAAGGTCAAGTACAGACAAGATACCCCCTCTGGTCTTGGGACAGAATTTATTCTAGAAACTGGAGGGTCGCTTTAACCAAATCAAGACATTGTAGTGTACATTAATCGAAAAATTGCCAGACTGATGAAGCTAATTGAATGTGGCAATTGAAGAATTTAATGGAAAAGAGAAATAAGTGCCGACCCACGTGTACTACAAATCATTAAAATACTGTAGTTATCTGAATTTATGTAAAGTCTAATTGATGTATAGTAATGATGATGTATAGTGAAAATTCTAGTATACTTTGGAAGAATTAACTTAGAGTGGTAACTATTGCCAGCCTTAAAACCTGAAAACCGCACACTCTTGTACAAAGTCCAGTTTTCCCTGGGCCAGGGATAGAGTGTCCCTTGAGACCAGCAGCTTCCAGCATGCCTAGCTGCACCTGGCCTCACCTCTGTCTGCAAAGCTGCAGACTTTATGGAGTAGGTTAATTACCGAGCCTCTACACCTAAGCAGCTTGCTTCCCCATAATAAGACCTGGAGTGAAGGGGGTGGAATGGACAGCTCCACTACCAAGCCTGCCATCCATTCCAAAAAAAAAAACAGGCACAACACATTTTTACAAAACATCTCCAGCAACTACTTACATTTCATTTCCTGTTTTTTCCCCGTGTCTCATGTAGTGAGACACGAACTCCCTTCATACCCACTGGGCGTAACATCTGAACCGAGGTAGAACATACCAAGCATGCATTATTAACCCCTTCAGTGTCTCACACTAAGTACGCTGAAGACAGATGTACCAAATGTATTAAGCATTGCAAACCTCCTTTGGCTCTAATCTATGCACAAATTGTAGTATAACTATGGGTTCACAGAGGGCCTTTTACACTAAACCCACCCATTAATAAAAGAGGGGAGGACAGTGGAAAATCCTAAAAAGTTGCATAGTTTAGCATACATGTCATGTACTGAAATATGTAACTTTTAGTTATAGAGGAAGAAAGCTGAATGGCACATGTACCTTGATAAATTTCCCTCTCTATGATTCATTTCCTTGTTAGGTTTACAGGGGTTGTCCAGGATTAAAAAAACAGCACTTCTCCTGTTTACAGGTTGTGTTTGGTACTGCAGCTCAACTCCATTTTAGGGAGCCGAGCTCTAATACGAGACACAATTCATAAACAAGGGTAGTGCTGTGTTTCGAAGAAAGCAGACATGTTTTCCTAACCCTGGACACTCTCTTTAATATCTTTGCTTGTAAACATTCTGTTGTCATCCAAAGACTAAAAATACAAAACAAACCCTATACTTTTGGCGGGGCTTCATAGACAACATCAAAAATCAGTATATACTGCAATACTGAAGTACTCCAGTATATAGTACAGAAGATTTCAACAATTGCAAGTTCAAGTGCTAAATAAAAATGTACAAAAAAGGCTTAATAAAGTTTCTAAAGAGCAAAAAAAAATAAAAAAATATTAAAAGGTCACAAAACACTCCTTTTAATTTTTTTTGCAATAAAAATGTGAAGCATTAAAAACACCGTACAAATTTGGTATCACCATTTTTGTAAAAGCCCATTCTATTAAAATATCACAGTATATATGCTGCTCAGTGAACCTCATAAAAAAGTACAGAACAAGTTTTTTCATTATGTCAACTCTCAAAATTGTTTATAAAAGGTGATATAAAAGATGTATATTCCACAAAATGGTGCAATATATTGCACAAAAAGAAAAACTGCAGGTCACCATACAAAAAACAAGCCCTCATACAGCTGAATGGAAAAAATAAAGTTTTGGGTCTAAGAATATGTTTTAAGAAAGCAATTGTTCTATTAAGGTTTGTTTTTTTTTTATTGTAAAACATAAAGGACCATAGTATATAAATTTGGTATTATCCTGCTGCCACCGACCCCATTAAAAGCAATGGGATGCAGGCAACCCCCGCAGTGATTTTTGGGGAAGGGCTTGAAATATAAGCCTTTCCCTGAAAATCATCCCTAGGTGTAGAAAAAAAACATTACTCACCTAGCAGCACTGTCCGGGCTCCGGTGCGTCTTCTCTCTTGCATGCCGGCACTGATCTAAAGCACTTTCTTCTGCTGCAACGCCGGCACCATTGAAAGAAATGGGAGAGCATCACAATCCTCTGCCACAGCTGTGACAGGGTAATCTTTCGTCCCCGCAGGGAGTCCCATGATCACTGAACACTGTCATAGTGTTCAGGGATGAGGGGACTCCCCGTGGGGATACAATACGCGCAGCATGGACCTTGCCACTGCATGCATGTCCTATCTTTTGCAGGTACAAAGATTTTGCACCCGTAAAAAAATGGACATGTGAACACTATATATGAAACCAATGGTTCTATCAAACGTGGGTTTTTTTCGCACATAGGTGCGCACAAAAAAACGTTTGTCTGACTTCACCTTAACACAACATAAAAAGAGGAAAACATAAAACAAAGGATCCAGTAAAAACTCTATATATATGTTTATTATTAGAAAATAATCCCTTTCAGGCGTCGAGGATCAGAAGTACACAAGTGTCATGAGACATGCGCCAACCGGGAGCGCGGCACAATGAATCCAACCACAAGAGTCACTCCACCAGAAATATGCCCCTCCTCCCAATCGGTCGGAAGAATTTGATAACCCATTAGTAAACATGAGGCAGAGAAAACCTCTTGCACCCATAAGGACGTCCAGGATAGATCTGGATCAATAGAAGAGGATGGGAACTTATCCAATCCCCTCAGGAAACATATGCAGTGAAAGTTCTTTTTGTTGTTTTATTCGTTCCATGAAATGCATTGAGAGACCAATAAAGTTCTGACAACTGGAATTGAAGTTTTCATCCTCTTCTGTTGATTTAGAGGCATCGTGGGAGATACAAGGACATGAGAGGATTACCCCCGCATGAGTGCACATGTTTACTACTGAATAACCAACTACTTCTGACCATCACATTTCTCCTCTGGTGTCTATTCCTGAGGTTCCGGTCTGTTTTTTCTCTATTTTTACTTCCATTCATAAGTTTATCAGAAGTCAAAACAGACATGATGATACTTAACCCCTTCAGGACTGCCAAATGCATATAAATATCTGCAGCCATGAAGTGTGTATAGAGAGTGCTCAGCAACCTTTTCACATTAAAAAACCTAAAATTTACTGTTATGGGGAATCCAAGGGATGGTGGCACAGGGTTACCTAGGGATGTAACTCCTCCCGCATTGGCGCTGTCAGACACACCACCCACTATGTATACAGCACAGAGGTCAACAGCTCATGGGACACTACCACACCCATCCTCCCCTACACAAAACAAATGGATTCCTGAGATAGCTGGTAACGGCTTCCCTGTGACATCTACACCATATATGCATAGTCTATGTCATTTCCAATCTTTGCAGCATGATAATACCACCAGATAGCTGAGGGAGCTGAGTGCTAAGCTCATATCCATACCAACAAGGAAAGATATGGAATCTTATATCACACGGTTGGAAGCTTCCTACGGGCCAGAACTGAACACAGTGCGTTTAGAAGTGCAGCAGCTGGGGAAGAGAATGCCCGCTGCGGAGAATATAGTGGACACTGATGACATGGCCCTTGCCACAGTATCCTATCAACTCCAATTTATAGCAGACTCCTTGGACAATATAGAAAACAGAGGCTGAAGAAACAACGTCCGCATAAGAGGCCTCTTGGAGTCCGTAGAACAACAGAGCTTAGAGGAGGCACCCCATAGCATATGCAACAACATTCTGGAGGTGCCCCTAGTTACCCCACTGAAGATGGACAAATTACATCCCTCCCTGGGTCCTAGGTCTACAGACCTGGAACGTCCCTGAGATGTTACCTACTGTATACACAGATACACTCAAGAAAGCCATCATGAGTAAGGCAACAGAGCGACGCTCCATCCTATTTCAAGGAACCCAACTACAGCTGCTACCAGATCAAAAAGCACTGTGTCCTCAACCTGGCCTACACCTGGGTTTTTTCCTTTCATTTGCAAGTTCGTCATGAAGGTCTTATGGAGGAATTACACCACCCGAGAGACCTCCCTATTTTTTTGTCAGCTATGGGCCTTCCACCAGTTGTCCTCTCATAGTGGCCTGCCTTGCCCTATGCTCCATCTTCAGACCTCCAGCCATGATGGGGCCCACGAAGAAGAGTGAGAGGTAGACCTGTTGAGTCCCTATCAAGGGCTTCCCCTTCTACCACCTAGACCATGGTGACTCGCCTCAATTATTTTGCTTAGAGTTCCAGTGGGTAATGGATGTTGATGTCTGAGGACCCCCCCCCCCCCCACCCCTTGCCTCCCACTGCATTACTGACCTGGACCCTTGAGATGGGCAATGCCCCCTCACACTATCTGTGGTGAGCTAGGGCATTTGCTGTTGCATGGTGAAGGAGCTCCCTCCAAATTTTGAGATGACTACCTTGGGGTGGGCTCTTCTGGGAGTCTCATATGATACTGGTAATCAACCATAGGTTCCCATTTATTGTTGCCCATTGAAAGCACATGCCTTGTAGAAACAAAATGTAAGTAGTTATATAACAATGTCACTTCCCATAGAATGCACATCCCATACCTGGGGACCTGGACTCAAGTGTTCTGGGTATAGGTGCAAATTTCTTTCCCGCACAGAGGTTTAATCACACTCCTTACATCCTTTCTGGGAGTGATTGCCTCAGTAATAAGTCAGCCCAGCTTGTTATTGGGCTACCTGACTTAGATTGCTACCTAGTTTCTGTTCTTTCTTTTCTCTCCTTCTCCACCCCCCCTTTTATCTCTCTTTCTTCCCTCTTCTCTGCTCTCTTCTTCTCCTCCCTTGTGGCCCTAGTGGTTGTCTCTCCTTCCCTCATCTGAGAATGACTCAGCTACAGTTTTGCTCCTTAAATACAAGAGGCTTTAATGAAGCACAAAAGCGCAATCAAATACTGTATCAATTACACAAACAGAGGACCCATGTTATTTTCTTTCAGTAGACTCTTTTGTGAGTTGGACACATTCCTAACCTCGTAGATAGGTACTATACCACATGGTCTCACAGTTTGAACCCCATGGCAAAGTCTGGATTGCAGTCCATAAGGTAATGCTTCATGAGGTCACAACATGCTTGTAGACCCTGAAGGGCGTTTTGTATTCCTTAAAATTAAGCTCTAGAATAAACTATTTCTGTTAGCAAATTGGTATCTTACCAATCAGAGTCCCGTGAGAGCAGGTAGATGACCATTGGTCTGCTTGGCAGACTTTACAGAGGGATGGTAGTATTGGGGGGTAACTTTATCTTCCCGCTAGACTCAGCTATAGATCCAGCTACATATCACTCTATCACTTGGGAATCCCTCTCCACCACTCAGTTATGAGGATTCACCCAAGCCCTCAGGAGGCTACCGCATTCATAGCCACATTAATATCCTTCTGCTGAGCCATCACTCATTGACCTGGAATTCCAAGGCCTCATTAGGAAATGCATTATGGTCAGATCCCAGACCAGTCTTCCTTACCCTGACAGTCCCCGAGGTCCTGTCGAGGCCCTCGACGTAGAGGCTAAATGACAACCTCTTGAATGTCTCTGTTTGCTGCTCTGAGATATGCAACACCATAAGTTACTTTGTAGCACATCATTCCCTAAACCAAACCCCTTTGGCAACCCAATGGAAGGCACTGAAATGTGTAATACCGGGTGGGGGGGATTCATTAAACATAGAACACAGCTTAAAAGGGAGAGAGCGGCCAAAATAAATTCTCTATTATCTAAAATTAAATCTCTTGAGCCATCACAGAAGAAAACGAGCACTCGGGCGGTATTGAACAAATTCCTAAATACCAAAACGGAGCTGAGAAGACTTCTGGATCAAAAATACCTATGATGTCGAGATAAATATGAATGCTACTCTTCCGAAAACTATAACAAGTGTGGCCACTCCCTTGCTCATTTCCTTCACACTATGATAGGGCACACTTTTTATTCCCCACATCCAGGATAAGTTCGGGAGTAGGGTACACAACCCTGATGGGAAAATGGAGACGTTTAGGCAGTACTGTTCGATCTTTATAAATTCAAAGGCTAGTTCAATGATATGCACCCTAGCTCACTTCAGGCCCAAATGGCTACCTACACGAATGAGATAGCTCTGACGGTGATATCGAGGACAGTCAGGGAATCAATGGAGGAAGAAAAATAAATCAGTGAGGTCATCAAAACATCCCCTGTAGCTAAATAACTGGGTTCAGATGAGTTAACCTCCAGGTTCTTCAAATTGTTTAGAGAGGATCTAACCCCTATCATGAAAGCCACATTCAATCAAGTATCCCTTGCTACTTCCTTTCCATGCCAGTCCCTTATGGCAGACATCACGGTATTTCCTAAACCTTGGTAAGATCCATCCCTTTGCTTGAGCTACTGCCCTATATCATTAATTAACATGGACATAAACTCTTCTGAAAAGTGTTGGCCAATAGACTGGAACTTATTCTACCAGACACCATCCACAACAACCAAGTGGGCTTCATAAAAGGGAGAGAGGTGAAGGACAATACTAACAAGACCATTCTTCTGCTAAGTAAAAGTTAAAACTTTGAAACCCCATTTTGTCTCCTAGCGGTGTACACGAAAAAGACCTTTGATCAGGTCTATTAGGGATTTCTCAGATCCTCCCTTGAACAGCTGGGTTTGGGCACGGAGTTCTTCAGTAAGATCCTAGTCTCATATAGTGATCCGTTGGCACAGAGTCACGTGAACGGCCACCTGTCTCCTCGTTGCCACTCCTGTACATTGTGATGGAGCACCTATCGGTGGCATTAAGGAATAATCCTGATGTACGGGGCCTACATATTGGCCCTCACATGTGTAAAATGGCATTATATGCTGACAACCGACTAATGTATGTATTTCAGCCCCGCCTGTCCGTCCCAGTGATTCTTCATAAATTCACAAGATTTGGCCACTTAAGCAATTTTAAAATTAATCTCAGGAAAACTGAAGCCCTAAATCTATCCCTTCCCACCAGTGAGGCTCTACACTTGGCAAATCAATTTGAATTTAAGTGGCAATCGTCCTCTCTCCAATACCTGGGGCTGAATCAGTCTGCAGATATGTTCACCCTATACCAATTGAACTACATCTCCCTGATGGAATGGACTATTAGTGATCTGAACAGCTACTCTAAGAGGTAGCTGTCCTGGTTTGGATAAATGTCCATAAAATAGACGTAGTGCCACTCTTCCTGTATGTGTTCCAAACATAGTATGTTAGGCTGAATGAAGACAATGTCCATCTAGTTCAACCTGTTTCAACCCCCTTCTTGATCCAGAAGAAGGCAAAAAACCCCGAGAGGCAAAAGCCAATTAGCCCGTTCAGGGGAAAAATCCCTTCCGGACTCCATAATGGCAATCAGAATAATCCCTGGATCAGCCTTTGATGGACTCCCTATCCGTATCCCCTCACAATTTTTCATGTAGATTCAGAAGGTATTCTGTGGGTTCATATGGGGGAATGACAGGACACTGCACTTATGGTCCACGTGGGCTGTCACAATATCACACAGACATATGATCCCGTCAGGAGAGGTAGCCGGAAGAGCGTCAATGGAAATGCCCGGATATCACATGATCCCCTGATGTACCAGCCGGCCACGTGACTAACCTGATGTACACTACACATTAACGTAGTGTACGCCTCCAACATGTGACTCGATCACATGTTCACCCTCGCAGTGTACTCTATTGAGGAGACACACGCCCCCAACATGACATCATCACCTTTGCTACCTCCAGCGTGTATGAACGCCACACTGGCATGTGACCATCTACACAATTCTATTGCTTGGCTCTAATGATGATTTTATGGACTGCATCATTGTGATACTAACTTACAGGTAATCCTAAATATCGAGGCAACAATCCCATCTATCAATGAATCCCCTGAGTTATAGTACAGACTTAGTGGTGGAAGCACTAAACTTTCAAGTCCCTTCCCCATTTATTTGTCCACCCCCTTCCCCTCCTCCTCTCCCCCCCCCCCCCCCCCCGTTCCTTCCACTTTCCCATCCCATGCCTCATTTGGAATTTGATATATGAACCACATAAGCCAGTTTGTTTTGAAAAAGAAGGTTATAACCTTTGAAACGCATTGCTAGGGTTTTTGTTGTATATGCTATGCTTCTATTACTACTCTCTGTCTAGAATTAAAAAACTGGAACAAGATTGACAGCAGTTGGTACCACATATTTACTGCAAACCAGGATTGGGGAGATTTACAGATTACCCAATCCCCCAGGTGAAGTAAATTCTCCCTCCTCTATATGCCTTTATCACTTCACACACCAGAAAGAAGCGCTGGATTTCATTCCTCATATTGCTTTTTTTCTTGTGATTACTCTACTAGAATATGGTAAAGGAAAAAGTCCGCCAACATTCAGGACTCTGATTGGGACAGAGATTTCATGTTCACCACTAGCTTATGCGTCTCAAGAGAAAAACTGTAAGATGCTTAGCAGGTGGTACAGATGTCCTGACCTCATCCCCATTATATACCCTGCAGTATCAGACTCCTGCTGGAGATGTGGCTCTGGGTTTGCCACTACGCTTTACATATGGAGGGAGTGCCCGGCACTTCAAAGTCCCCGGGACATGGCCTTCCAGATATATAAGAAGGTCGCTCAAGACAAAGTGGCTGTGTCCCCTCAATTAGCCCTACTGTCCATTATCCCGGGGTCCTTCGCCCAGATGAAAAGAGAATTGCTTCATTATTACCTAACAGCAGCAAGAACAGTGATTCCAGTGTTGGAATTTATTCAGGAAATTAACTTTTTAATGCGTATAGAGAAAATGGGATTGGAGGACTCGCCCAACTTAGATTCAGGCCCCTGGGCCATGTGGGTCTCCTTCCAGGACTCCAGAATTCCAGAGCATGCTTGGGTGAGTGAATGAGATGAAATACTGGGCAGCCTCCTCATACCGCACCACCCTCAACCTACCCGAAACTTTAAGACCCAGTGCCCACAGATGGAAATTCCACAGTGAGATTCCGTGCGGAATTTCCGCTGTTGCTGTGATTTTGATCGCGGAAAATCCACGTGGTAAGAAAATCACGGCATGTCCTATTTCTCACAGAGGCTCGCACAGAAACGTCACCGCTGATGCGCCGTTTCTGCTCTGCGCGCGTGCAGCTATGTGCCAGTCGGCACATCGCAGAGCAGAAAGAGAACACGCCGGACGGGTAAGTGAGAGGTCACTGCAGACACACAAGTCGCATCCCCGCTGCGAGAATCTCACAGTCGGAATCCAACCCGGCTTGGGTGCATGAGGCTTAAGTAGCACTCATTTAGTATCCCCCGCCCCTTTTTTTCCCTCTTTGTTTTTCCTTTACTTTCTCGCTATACCCCTATACTTTCCAAAAGGCTAACTTGTTAGTCTTGCTTTTTTACTTCTATCTACTGATTCTGTTCTATAACAATCTTCTGTTCAAGGTTCTTGGTGTCTCACCAGGAATCAGGTTGCAAAGTTAGCATACGGAGGTTCCAGTGCGTGGATTTCTTTGTTATTATAAGAGTCTGTCCATAAAGGATTCACTACCAGAAGATCCAACAGAGGTCCCAATACCACTTACTTACCTGCAACACTCAATGGAAGATCCCACTTTAGCGGACTCTACTGGACTATGAAAGTCTGTATTTTTATCCCTTCTGGCATCCATATCATATGTTCATAGCACTACGGTTGTTTTTATTATTGGAAAATCAATAAACAGTTTAACAGAAAAAAAAATCAAATATTTCGTATCGCCGTGTATGCAAAAGTCTAAATGATTGAGGTCACAATATTTATCTTACATGGTGACGGAATGACAGAATTGCAATTTTTTTTAAATAACCAGTTCCCAAAATATATGAATAAAGAATGATATATAAATATATGAATAAGAATGATTGGGCTGACCGATAGAACAAAGCTCAAATGTCATTTTTACTGCACTGCAAAAACTAAACCAATCAAAAATGGTGCAATTGCATTTTTTAAAAAAAAGTTTTTCTATAGTTTTTATGATACATTAAATGGTAGCAATTAAAAATACAACTAGTCCTGCATAAAGCAAGCCCTCATATGGTTGTGCCAATGGAAAAATTTAAACGATATGGCTCTTGGAAGGCGAGGAGCAAAAACCAAAAATAAGTTGCTTCCTTATCCTTCTCACACATCATACACTGACTGACCGTTATGTATCACAACTACAGATAAAACGTTCCCAACCATTTGCCAGTCTTGTTTTGTTTACTAACTCTGTTTTATGAAAGGAGATGGAGATAAAGTGTCGCCCCTTTGTGTGCAATTACTGTGCTATGAGCAAAATCTATTGGCTTATTTTTTGTATGTAGATTTTTATCATTACCGACCATATAATATTTTGCTTTGGAAACAGCCATTTTGGTTAATCGCTTCTCACAAGTGCTATTTTGCATTTTTTTACTCCAGGTTATTGAGCCAACTTCACAAATCTTAAACTAATGGAGTAATGATAAGAGGTGGTGTGGTGCTGTCCCGTTTAAAGGTTACCTGACTTTCCACATGACTTTTTAGAATAAGCTGTCATATCTACGTACATGAGGAATACCATGCTTTCTGGCCATTATATGAGTTGTAGCCTGCATATTTCCCCATTGTCCCCTCAGCAGAGTGTATATCTCATTGCTAATCCTACTGCCATGTAGTGTTGAGCCAACCAAAACAGGCTAACCCTATTTTAGGTTGAACTTTGCTAAAAGTTCGGTGCAAACTGCAGGGGGTTCATTTCAGCTGAACCCACTAAAATCCCTCATCCTCCTACTCAGAGATTAGCAGTGTTGCTTTGCAGCACTAGGGTCTTCGGTTCAAATCTGACCAAGGACAATATTTGTGTGGAGTTTATATGAATGTGTGTAGAAACCCACACAAAATCCCACGCTGATGTCTTTGGTCAAATTTAGACCTAAGAAAACGGTGCTAAGTGGGAGAACTCATTTCATGTCTCTTAGACAGTTTTATGCACCAGTTTTAAGGGTAATGGAGAAGTTCCAGTTCAGGGCGCCCACCCACTGGCGTTTTTTTTTGCGTTGCGTTGCGTTTTTTAACATAGGAACTGTCAGTTGCATATGTGTCCTTATTTTTCTCCTAATGCACCCATGAAAGTCAATGGAAATTAATGGAAAAGCCGCGAAAACGCGGCAAAAAACGCCGCGAAAATCGCAAACGCCAGTGGGTGGGCGCCCTCAAACTGAACTTTTTGCTGATGTTTGGCAAACTAGCTGAACCAAGTGTTTCAAAAGTTTGCTCTACTACTGTACTATGTGTGCTATGTTCTTATAGACTGTATGCAGAAAATGGCAAAATTTCTGCTCTCTAACTGTCCTTTACACACAGAGACATAACCATCATGTACGAGTCGTATATAGAAAGATTTAGTGGTGTACATGTGTGTAGACAACAGCACATATCTCACCATTAGCTCCAGCATTCACATATGTCCCTGTCCCTCCTCAGCCTATGGTTTAGTGAGCAGGATAACTAATCCCCATTCTCTGCCCTCCTAGTGCCACCTGTCAATTATATGAGAGCAGACAGTGGACAGCAAGGTAGGGAGAAGGGAGACAGCGGATTAGAGGGATTTTTCAGCACAAAAATGTTATTTTAGGTTAATGAAGTAAATCGCAACTAATTATCACACTCGCTATCATATAAGCACCAGTTATTTGAAAAGTTAGTGTCCATTTAAAAAGCCCCTTTGATTATTTTTTTTTCATTTATAGGGTCGGCTTCACGCGGGCGAGATAATCACATGAGATTTGTGCGATGTGAGATGCAAAAATCTCGCACAAATATGAAGCCCATTCTTTTGAATGGGTCATATACATGAGCGATGTTTTCCTGCATGGCACCGCCTTGTGATGCGGGAAACAAATCGCAGTATGTTCTATCTTTCTGCGTACTCTCACATTGCATCTCCCATTGTTTGCAATGGATCCGGCAGCGGCAATGCAGCATGTACTAGGTGCACGAAGTGCGATGCAAGGTTTTCCCCATTGAAAATAATGGGAGAAACTCCGCGATCCTCTGCCATGGCAGAGAATCGCTTCTTCACCAAAATTATGCGAGCCAGCTTTCTTCCAAAAACACCTTGCATCCCCGGGGAATTGACATATCTGGCCATAATTGACCCAATATCACACTCAGCTGTGTGAAGCCAGCCTAATGCAGCTACCCCCAGAATACATAGAAGTGAACTAATGTTACTTGGTTAGTTAGTATTTACTATCTGATACAGATAGTCATGTGATCTCAGTTCTGACCAGCTCAGATCTACACATCACGCAGAGTAAAAATATATGACATTTGTGTGATGCTGTTACATGGATCTGCCTCAGAAAGAGAGGGCAATACAACACTCCGATCACAGTTACTGATGATGATCACACAGCTATAATAGAAAAGATCACCACTCATCCACCTGACTGCTTACATATGGGCTGTAGCTTGTTTAGGGGAATATAGGCAGTAATGATAATTAAACTGTCCCCCCAGCAGGCAGAATGGTATGGCTCCCCAGCTAATGCTGTGCTGATGCATCATGGGATTGATTGACAGTGAAAGTAAAAAAGGAGGAGGAGCCACTGTAATGACACTGTAATGGCAATTCTTCCATAGATTTTTTTTAAGCGTTAATTATGCAGCATAAATGACACAATACATTTTTTTCCTGCCAATCGGTACGGTTACAACGACACCAAAATTCTTATTTTTTTTTTTTAGGTTTTTCCACTTTTCTGCAATAAAAACCCTTTTTTTGGAAATCTTTTATTTTTTTTTTAAATCACTGCATTTAAAGTCCTATAATTTTTTTATTTTTCCATGGGTACAGCTCATAGGTGAGGGCCTATTTTTTTGAGAAACGAGCTGCAGTTTTTATTGGTACCATCTTGAGGGTTTTATTGCTTTTTTGGGAAGGCAAAATGCTAAAAATTAGCATTTTGCCTCAGTTTTTTAGCATTTTTTTTACACATATTTTCATTCACTGTCTACATAAAAGTCAAAGCTATTAAAATAGAACAATATTTAGGCCAAAATGGTGAAGGCTATAAAAAAAAAAATGAAATGCTAGAAATGTGATTTGTTTTTTTGTATCTTGAAAAAATGTGAATAAAACATGATCAAAGGGATATGTCTCTCCAAATGTTAATAATAAAAAGTATGGCACACCCCACAAAAATGGAGCCTTTACATAGCCGAATTGACAAAAAAATAAAAAAAGTTATGTCTCGGAACTTGGCGACAGATACCAACTTTAGTTTAAGATAGAATTTTATTTACTTTTAATGGAAAAAAATATGACATTCCATCATCTCCATCGCGTTTTCCTGTTTCTACGGCGCACAAACTGCAACAAAAATGACCCAATAACTTTATTCTATGGGTCAGTACGATTACCATGATACCAAACTTATATCGTTTTTTATTGCTGTACTAATTGTATTTTTTTAAAAGATATTTAATTTTTTTAAAGTATTTTCTGTGTCCATTTTCTGCACACAATAACTTTTTTATTTTTCTGTCGCCATAGTTATGTGAGGGCTCATTTTGTGCAGTATGTCCTGTTGTTTCCGTTGGTACCATCGTCGCATACAATTGACTTTTTGATCGCTTTTTATTACATTTTTTCTTGGGAATTGGGTGACCAAAAAAGTGCATTTCCAGCATTCTTTTTTTTTTTTTTCGGACCACGTTCACCTTGCTGGGTAAATAATACATTACTTTGATAGATCAGACTTTTACGGATGCAGCGATACCAAACACGTATTTATTTTTTTTTGTTGTTGTCACAGAGGCAGGAAAGTCTAATATTGCAAACTGGAAGCCCTTCACAGTTTAGACAAAATTAAAATAATATCTTTTTATTAGTTATACATAAAAACGTGTTGAACAGACACAGGGCACTACACAAAAACCCCTGAGTTCTCAGAGGTATCCAAGTCTCATTGGAGACTTATTACCACTTGCATTCTTTATTAGTTCCCTCTTCTTCAAAAGTTGTCAGGAGGGAACAACATATTCCAATAGGTTATAGAGCAAAGTGGTATAAGTTGTCAAAAATTGATAAGAACTCGGATAAGGATAGATCAATTCCTTTCTTAAAGTCCCATTCCCATACTAGAAATTTTGAATTATAAGGACATTCACTGTTGGTGAGGTGAACTTGTGTCAGGATATTCTGATAGGCTGAAACAGCTCAATCCTGTATCACGTATTATGTTTGACAATAAGGATAAGTCTTACATGAAGATTATTTCACTTATCCGTTAAGTCGTAAAGGGAATGGTATATGAGAGACTGAGTAGGTATTAAAGAGCAGACCATGTATAGTTGTACTGATACGTATTCTATTAGACGATGTATAGTTGTACTGATACGTACTCTATTAGACGATGTATAGTTGTACTGATACGTATTCTATTAGACGATGTATAGTTGTACTGATACGTACTCTATTAGACGATGTATAGTTGTACTGATACGTACTCTATTAGACGATGTATAGTTGTACTGATACGTACTCTATTAGACGATGTATAGTTGTACTGATACGTACTCTATTAGACGATGTATAGTTGTACTGATACGTACTCTATTAGACGATGTATAGTTGTACTGATACATACTCTATTAGACGATGTATAGTTGTACTGATACATACTCTATCAGACGATGTATAGTTGTACTGATACATACTCTATTAGACGATGTATAGTTGTACTGATACGTACTCTATTAGACGATGTATAGTTGTACTGATACGTACTCTATTAGACGATGTATAGTTGTACTGATACGTACTCTATTAGACGATGTATAGTTGTACTGGTACGTACTCTATTAGACGATGTATAGTTGTACTGATACGTACTCTATTAGACGATGTATAGTTGTACTGATACGTATTCTATTAGACGATGTATAGTTGTACTGATACGTACTCTATTAGACGATGTATAGTTGTACTGATACGTACTCTATCAGATGATGTATAGTTGTACTGATACGTACTCTATTAGACGATGTATAGTTGTACTGATACGTACTCTATTAGACGATGTATAGTTGTACTGATACGTACTCTATTAGACGATGTATAGTTGTACTGATACGTATTCTATTAGACGATGTATAGTTGTACTGATACGTACTCTATTAGACGATGTATAGTTGTACTGATACGTACTCTATCAGACGATGTATAGTTGTACTGATACGTACTCTATTAGACGATGTATGGTTGTACTGATACGTACTCTATTAGACGATGTATAGTTGTACTGATACGTACTCTATCAGACGATGTATAGTTGTACTGATACGTATTCTATTAGACCATGTATAGTTGTACTGATACATACTCTATCAGACGATGTATAGTTGTACTGATACGTACTCTATTAGACGATGTATGGTTGTACTGATACGTACTCTATTAGACGATGTATAGTTGTACTGATACGTACTCTATTAGACGATGTATAGTTGTACTGATACGTACTCTATTAGACGATGTATAGTTGTACTGATACGTACTCTATTAGACGATGTATAGTTGTACTGATACGTACTCTATTAGACGATGTATAGTTGTACTGATACGTACTCTTTTAGACGATGTATAGTTGTACTGATACGTACTCTTTTAGACGATGTATAGTTGTACTGATACGTACTCTATTAGACGATGTATAGTTGTACTGATACGTACTCTGTTAGACGATGTATAGTTGTACTGATACGTACTCTATTAGACGATGTATAGTTGTACTGATACGTACTCTATCAGACGATGTATAGTTGTACTGATACATACTCTATCAGACGATGTATAGTTGTACTGATACGTATTCTATTAGACGATGTATAGTTGTACTGATACGTACTCTATTAGACGATGTATAGTTGTACTGATACGTACTCTATTAGACGATGTATAGTTGTACTGATACGTACTCTATTAGACGATGTATAGTTGTACTGATACGTACTCTATTAGACGATGTATAGTTGTACTGATACGTACTCTATTAGACGATGTATAGTTGTACTGATACGTACTCTATTAGACGATGTATAGTTGTACTGATACGTACTCTATTAGACGATGTATAGTTGTACTGATACGTATTCTATTAGACGATGTATAGTTGTACTGATACGTACTCTACTAGACGATGTATAGTTGTACTGATACGTACTCTATTAGACGATGTATAGTTGTACTGATACGTACTCTATTAGACGATGTATAGTTGTACTGATACGTATTCTATTAGACGATGTATAGTTGTACTGATACGTACTCTATCAGACGATGTATAGTTGTACTGATACATACTCTATTAGACGATGTATAGTTGTACTGATACATACTCTATTAGACGATGTATAGTTGTACTGATACGTACTCTATTAGACGATGTATAGTTGTACTGATACGTACTATATTAGACGATGTATAGTTGTACTGATACGTACTCTATTAGACGATGTATAGTTGTACTGATACGTACTCTATTAGACGATGTATAGTTGTACTGATACGTATTCTATTAGACGATGTATAGTTGTACTGATACGTACTCTATTAGACGATGTATAGTTGTACTGATACGTACTCTTTTAGACGATGTATAGTTGTACTGATACGTACTCTATTAGACGATGTATAGTTGTACTGATACGTACTCTGTTAGACGATGTATAGTTGTACTGATACGTACTCTATTAGACGATGTATAGTTGTACTGATACGTACTCTATTAGACGATGTATAGTTGTACTGATACGTACTCTATCAGACGATGTATAGTTGTACTGATATGTATTCTATTAGACGATGTATAGTTGTACTGATGCGTACTCTATTAGACGATGTATAGTTGTACTGATACGTACTCTATTAGACGATGTATAGTTGTACTGATACGTACTCTATTAGACGATGTATAGTTGTACTGATACATACTCTATTAGACCATGTATAGTTGTACTGATACGTACTCTATTAGACGATGTATAGTTGTACTGATACGTACTCTATTAGACGATGTATAGTTGTACTGATACGTATTCTATTAGACGATGTATAGTTGTACTGATACGTACTCTATTAGACGATGTATAGTTGTACTGATACGTACTCTATTAGACGATGTATAGTTGTACTGATACGTACTCTATTAGACGATGTATAGTTGTACTGATACGTACTCTATTAGACGATGTATAGTTGTACTGGTACGTACTCTATTAGACGATGTATAGTTGTACTGATACGTACTCTATTAGACGATGTATAGTTGTACTGATACGTATTCTATTAGACGATGTATAGTTGTACTGATACGTACTCTATTAGACGATGTATAGTTGTACTGATACGTACTCTATCAGATGATGTATAGTTGTACTGATACGTACTCTATTAGACGATGTATAGTTGTACTGATACGTACTCTATTAGACGATGTATAGTTGTACTGATACGTACTCTATTAGACGATGTATAGTTGTACTGATACGTATTCTATTAGACGATGTATAGTTGTACTGATACGTACTCTATTAGACGATGTATAGTTGTACTGATACGTACTCTATCAGACGATGTATAGTTGTACTGATACGTACTCTATTAGACGATGTATGGTTGTACTGATACGTACTCTATTAGACGATGTATAGTTGTACTGATACGTACTCTATCAGACGATGTATAGTTGTACTGATACGTATTCTATTAGACCATGTATAGTTGTACTGATACATACTCTATCAGACGATGTATAGTTGTACTGATACGTACTCTATTAGACGATGTATGGTTGTACTGATACGTACTCTATTAGACGATGTATAGTTGTACTGATACGTACTCTATTAGACGATGTATAGTTGTACTGATACGTACTCTATTAGACGATGTATAGTTGTACTGATACGTACTCTATTAGACGATGTATAGTTGTACTGATACGTACTCTATTAGACGATGTATAGTTGTACTGATACGTACTCTTTTAGACGATGTATAGTTGTACTGATACGTACTCTTTTAGACGATGTATAGTTGTACTGATACGTACTCTATTAGACGATGTATAGTTGTACTGATACGTACTCTGTTAGACGATGTATAGTTGTACTGATACGTACTCTATTAGACGATGTATAGTTGTACTGATACGTACTCTATCAGACGATGTATAGTTGTACTGATACATACTCTATCAGACGATGTATAGTTGTACTGATACGTATTCTATTAGACGATGTATAGTTGTACTGATACGTACTCTATTAGACGATGTATAGTTGTACTGATACGTACTCTATTAGACGATGTATAGTTGTACTGATACGTACTCTATTAGACGATGTATAGTTGTACTGATACGTACTCTATTAGACGATGTATAGTTGTACTGATACGTACTCTATTAGACGATGTATAGTTGTACTGATACGTACTCTATTAGACGATGTATAGTTGTACTGATACGTACTCTATTAGACGATGTATAGTTGTACTGATACGTATTCTATTAGACGATGTATAGTTGTACTGATACGTACTCTACTAGACGATGTATAGTTGTACTGATACGTACTCTATTAGACGATGTATAGTTGTACTGATACGTACTCTATTAGACGATGTATAGTTGTACTGATACGTATTCTATTAGACGATGTATAGTTGTACTGATACGTACTCTATCAGACGATGTATAGTTGTACTGATACATACTCTATTAGACGATGTATAGTTGTACTGATACATACTCTATTAGACGATGTATAGTTGTACTGATACGTACTCTATTAGACGATGTATAGTTGTACTGATACGTACTATATTAGACGATGTATAGTTGTACTGATACGTACTCTATTAGACGATGTATAGTTGTACTGATACGTACTCTATTAGACGATGTATAGTTGTACTGATACGTATTCTATTAGACGATGTATAGTTGTACTGATACGTACTCTATTAGACGATGTATAGTTGTACTGATACGTACTCTTTTAGACGATGTATAGTTGTACTGATACGTACTCTATTAGACGATGTATAGTTGTACTGATACGTACTCTGTTAGACGATGTATAGTTGTACTGATACGTACTCTATTAGACGATGTATAGTTGTACTGATACGTACTCTATTAGACGATGTATAGTTGTACTGATACGTACTCTATTAGACGATGTATAGTTGTACTGATACGTACTCTATTAGACGATGTATAGTTGTACTGATACGTACTCTATTAGACGATGTATAGTTGTACTGATACGTATTCTATTAGACGATGTATAGTTGTACTGATACGTACTCTATTAGACGATGTATAGTTGTACTGATACGTACTCTATTAGACGATGTATAGTTGTACTGATACGTACTCTATTAGACGATGTATAGTTGTACTGATACGTATTCTATTAGACGATGTATAGTTGTACTGATACGTACTCTATCAGACGATGTATAGTTGTACTGATACATACTCTATTAGACGATGTATAGTTGTACTGATACATACTCTATTAGACGATGTATAGTTGTACTGATACGTACTCTATTAGACGATGTATAGTTGTACTGATACGTACTCTATTAGACGATGTATAGTTGTACTGATACGTATTCTATTAGACGATGTATAGTTGTACTGATACGTACTCTATTAGACGATGTATAGTTGTACTGATACGTACTCTATTAGACGATGTATAGTTGTACTGATACGTACTCTATTAGACGATGTATAGTTGTACTGATACGTACTCTATTAGACGATGTATAGTTGTACTGATACGTACTCTGTTAGACGATGTATAGTTGTACTGATACGTACTCTATTAGACGATGTATAGTTGTACTGATACGTACTCTATTAGACGATGTATAGTTGTACTGATACGTACTCTATTAGACGATGTATAGTTGTACTGATACGTACTCTATTAGACGATGTATAGTTGTACTGATACGTACTCTATTAGACGATGTATAGTTGTACTGATACGTATTCTATTAGACGATGTATAGTTGTACTGATACGTACTCTATTAGACGATGTATAGTTGTACTGATACGTACTCTATTAGACGATGTATAGTTGTACTGATACGTACTCTATTAGACGATGTATAGTTGTACTGATACGTACTCTATTAGACGATGTATAGTTGTACTGATACGTATTCTATTAGACGATGTATAGTTGTACTGATACGTACTCTATTAGACGATGTATAGTTGTACTGATACGTACTCTATTAGACGATGTATAGTTGTACTGATACGTACTCTATTAGACGATGTATAGTTGTACTGATACGTATTCTATTAGACCATGTATAGTTGTACTGATACGTACTCTATCAGACGATGTATAGTTGTACTGATACGTACTCTATTAGACGATGTATAGTTGTACTGATACGTATTCTATTAGACGATGTATAGTTGTACTGATACGTACTCTATTAGACGATGTATAGTTGTAATGATACGTATTCTATTAGACGATGTATAGTTGTACTGATACGTACTCTATTAGACGATGTATAGTTGTACTGATACGTATTCTATCAGACGATGTATAGTTGTACTGATACGTACTCTATCAGACGATGTATAGTTGTACTGATACATACTCTATTAGACGATGTATAGTTGTACTGATACGTACTCTATTAGACGATGTATAGTTGTACTGATACGTACTCTATTAGACGATGTATAGTTGTACTGATACGTACTCTATTAGACGATGTATAGTTGTACTGATACGTACTCTATTAGACGATGTATAGTTGTACTGATACGTATTCTATTAGACGATGTATAGTTGTACTGATACGTACTCTATTAGACGATGTATAGTTGTACTGATACGTACTCTATTAGACGATGTATAGTTGTACTGATACGTACTCTATTAGACGATGTATAGTTGTAATGATACGTATTCTATTAGACGATGTATAGTTGTACTGATACGTACTCTATCAGACGATGTATAGTTGTACTGATACATACTCTATCAGACGATGTATAGTTGTACTGATACATACTCTATTAGACGATGTATAGTTGTACTGATACGTACTCTATTAGACGATGTATAGTTGTACTGATACGTACTTTATTAGACGATGTACAGTTGTACTGATACGTACTCTATTAGACGATGTATAGTTGTACTGATACGTACTCTATTAGACGATGTATAGTTGTACTGATACGTATTCTATTAGACGATGTATAGTTGTACTGATACGTACTCTGTTAGACGATGTATAGTTGTACTGATACGTACTCTATTAGACGATGTATAGTTGTACTGATACGTACTCTATTAGACGATGTATAGTTGTACTGATACGTACTCTATTAGACGATGTATAGTTGTACTGATACATACTCTATTAGACGATGTATAGTTGTACTGATACGTACTCTATTAGACGATGTATAGTTGTACTGATACGTACTCTATTAGACGATGTATAGTTGTACTGATACGTATTCTATTAGACCATGTATAGTTGTACTGATACGTACTCTATCAGACGATGTATAGTTGTACTGATACGTACTCTATTAGACGATGTATAGTTGTACTGATACGTATTCTATTAGACGATGTATAGTTGTACTGATACGTACTCTATTAGACGATGTATAGTTGTACTGATACGTACTCTATTAGACGATGTATAGTTGTACTGATACGTACTCTATCAGACGATGTATAGTTGTACTGATACGTACTCTATCAGACGATGTATAGTTGTACTGATACGTACTCTATCAGACGATGTATAGTTGTACTGATACGTACTCTATTAGACGATGTATAGTTGTACTGATACGTACTCTATTAGACGATGTATAGTTGTACTGATACGTACTCTATTAGACGATGTATAGTTGTACTGATACGTACTCTATTAGACGATGTATAGTTGTAATGATACGTATTCTATTAGACGATGTATAGTTGTACTGATACGTACTCTATTAGACGATGTATAGTTGTACTGATACGTATTCTATCAGACGATGTATAGTTGTACTGATACGTACTCTATCAGACGATGTATAGTTGTACTGATACGTACTCTATTAGACGATGTATAGTTGTACTGATACGTACTCTATTAGACGATGTATAGTTGTACTGATACGTACTCTATTAGACGATGTATAGTTGTACTGATACGTACTCTATTAGACGATGTATAGTTGTACTGATACGTACTCTATTAGACGATGTATAGTTGTACTGATACGTACTCTATTAGACGATGTATAGTTGTACTGATACGTACTCTATTAGACGATGTATAGTTGTACTGATACGTACTCTTTTAGACGATGTATAGTTGTACTGATACGTACTCTATTAGACGATGTATAGTTGTACTGATACGTACTCTGTTAGACGATGTATAGTTGTACTGATACGTACTCTATTAGACGATGTATAGTTGTACTGATACGTACTCTATTAGACGATGTATAGTTGTACTGATACGTACTCTATTAGACGATGTATAGTTGTACTGATACGTACTCTATTAGACGATGTATAGTTGTACTGATACGTACTCTATTAGACGATGTATAGTTGTACTGATACGTATTCTATTAGACGATGTATAGTTGTACTGATACGTACTCTATTAGACGATGTATAGTTGTACTGATACGTACTCTATTAGACGATGTATAGTTGTACTGATACGTACTCTATTAGACGATGTATAGTTGTACTGATACGTACTCTATCAGACGATGTATAGTTGTACTGATACGTACTCTATCAGACGATGTATAGTTGTACTGATACATACTCTATTAGACGATGTATAGTTGTACTGATACGTACTCTATTAGACGATGTATAGTTGTACTGATACGTACTCTATTAGACGATGTATAGTTGTACTGATACGTACTCTATTAGACGATGTATAGTTGTACTGATACGTACTCTATTAGACGATGTATAGTTGTACTGATACGTACTCTATTAGACGATGTATAGTTGTACTGATACGTACTCTATTAGACGATGTATAGTTGTACTGATACGTACTCTATTAGACGATGTATAGTTGTACTGATACGTACTCTTTTAGACGATGTATAGTTGTACTGATACGTACTCTATTAGACGATGTATAGTTGTACTGATACGTACTCTATTAGACGATGTATAGTTGTACTGATACGTACTCTATTAGACGATGTATAGTTGTACTGATACGTACTCTATTAGACGATGTATAGTTGTACTGATACGTACTCTATTAGACGATGTATAGTTGTACTGATACGTACTCTATTAGACGATGTATAGTTGTACTGATACGTACTCTATTAGACGATGTATAGTTGTACTGATACGTACTCTATTAGACGATGTATAGTTGTACTGATACGTACTCTATTAGACGATGTATAGTTGTACTGATACGTACTCTATTAGACGATGTATAGTTGTACTGATACGTACTCTATTAGACGATGTATAGTTGTACTGATACGTACTCTATTAGACGATGTATAGTTGTACTGATACGTACTCTATCAGACGATGTATAGTTGTACTGATACATACTCTATTAGACGATGTATAGTTGTACTGATACGTACTCTATTAGACGATGTATAGTTGTACTGATACGTACTCTATTAGACGATGTATAGTTGTACTGATACGTACTCTATTAGACGATGTATAGTTGTACTGATACGTACTCTATTAGACGATGTATAGTTGTACTGATACGTACTCTATTAGACGATGTATAGTTGTACTGATACGTACTCTATTAGACGATGTATAGTTGTACTGATACGTACTCTATTAGACGATGTATAGTTGTACTGATACGTACTCTATTAGACGATGTATAGTTGTACTGATACGTACTCTGTTAGACGATGTATAGTTGTACTGATACGTACTCTATTAGACGATGTATAGTTGTACTGATACGTACTCTATTAGACGATGTATAGTTGTACTGATACGTACTCTATTAGACGATGTATAGTTGTACTGATACGTATTCTATTAGACGATGTATAGTTGTACTGATACGTACTCTATTAGACGATGTATAGTTGTACTGATACGTACTCTATTAGACGATGTATAGTTGTACTGATACGTACTCTATTAGACGATGTATAGTTGTAATGATACGTACTCTACTCTATTAGACGATGTATAGTTGTACTGATACGTACTTTATTAGACGATGTATAGTTGTACTGATACGTACTCTATTAGACGATGTATAGTTGTACTGATACGTACTCTATTAGACGATGTATAGTTGTACTGATACGTACTCTATTAGACGATGTATAGTTGTAATGATACGTATTCTATTAGACGATGTATAGTTGTACTGATACGTACTCTATCAGACGATGTATAGTTGTACTGATACATACTCTATCAGACGATGTATAGTTGTACTGATACATACTCTATTAGACGATGTATAGTTGTACTGATACGTACTCTATTAGACGATGTATAGTTGTACTGATACGTACTCTATTAGACGATGTACAGTTGTACTGATACGTACTCTATTAGACGATGTATAGTTGTACTGATACGTACTCTATTAGACGATGTATAGTTGTACTGATACGTATTCTATTAGACGATGTATAGTTGTACTGATACGTACTCTATTAGACGATGTATAGTTGTACTGATACGTACTCTATTAGACGATGTATAGTTGTACTGATACGTACTCTATTAGACGATGTATAGTTGTACTGATACGTACTCTATTAGACGATGTATAGTTGTACTGATACGTACTCTATTAGACGATGTATAGTTGTACTGATACGTACTCTATTAGACGATGTATAGTTGTACTGATACGTACTCTATTAGACGATGTATAGTTGTACTGATACGTACTCTATTAGACGATGTATAGTTGTACTGATACGTACTCTATTAGACGATGTATAGTTGTACTGATACGTACTCTATTAGACGATGTATAGTTGTACTGATACGTACTCTATTAGACGATGTATAGTTGTACTGATACGTACTCTATTAGACGATGTATAGTTGTACTGATACGTACTCTATTAGACGATGTATAGTTGTACTGATACGTACTCTATTAGACGATGTATAGTTGTACTGATACGTACTCTATTAGACGATGTATAGTTGTACTGATACGTATTCTATTAGACGATGTATAGTTGTAATGATACGTATTCTATTAGACGATGTATAGTTGTACTGATACGTACTCTATCAGACGATGTATAGTTGTACTGATACATACTCTATCAGACGATGTATAGTTGTACTGATACATACTCTATTAGACGATGTATAGTTGTACTGATACGTACTCTATTAGACGATGTATAGTTGTACTGATACGTACTTTATTAGACGATGTATAGTTGTACTGATACGTACTCTATTAGACGATGTATAGTTGTACTGATACGTACTCTATTAGACGATGTATAGTTGTACTGATACGTACTCTATTAGACGATGTATAGTTGTAATGATACGTATTCTATCTAGACGATGTATAGTTGTACTGATACGTACTCTATCAGACGATGTATAGTTGTACTGATACGTACTCTATCAGACGATGTATAGTTGTACTGATACGTACTCTATTAGACGATGTATAGTTGTACTGATACGTACTCTATTAGACGATGTATAGTTGTACTGATACGTACTTATTAGACGATGTATAGTTGTACTGATACGTACTCTATTAGACGATGTATAGTTGTACTGATACGTACTCTATTAGACGATGTATAGTTGTACTGATACGTACTCTATTAGACGATGTATAGTTGTACTGATACGTACTCTATTAGACGATGTATAGTTGTACTGATACGTACTCTATTAGACGATGTATAGTTGTACTGATACGTACTCTATTAGACGATGTATAGTTGTACTGATACGTACTCTATTAGACGATGTATAGTTGTACTGATACGTACTCTATTAGACGATGTATAGTTGTACTGATACGTACTCTATTAGACGATGTATAGTTGTACTGATACGTACTCTATTAGACGATGTATAGTTGTACTGATACGTACTCTATTAGACGATGTATAGTTGTACTGATACGTACTCTATTAGACGATGTATAGTTGTACTGATACGTATTCTATTAGACGATGTATAGTTGTACTGATACGTACTCTATTAGACGATGTATAGTTGTACTGATACGTACTCTATTAGACGATGTATAGTTGTACTGATACGTATTCTATTAGACCATGTATAGTTGTACTGATACGTACTCTATCAGACGATGTATAGTTGTACTGATACGTACTCTATTAGACGATGTATAGTTGTACTGATACGTATTCTATTAGACGATGTATAGTTGTACTGATACGTACTCTATTAGACGATGTATAGTTGTAATGATACGTATTCTATTAGACGATGTATAGTTGAACTGATACGTACTCTATTAGACGATGTATAA